>NC_142519.1:39526612-39894112 GCF_964205215.1 Stylophora pistillata | reverse complement strand
GGCAACCTTCTTGGTGATATAAGACCTCTGGCTTCCTGAGTCAAACAAAACTCTTACAGGTGCTCTCTGGAAATCGTCTGAAATCAGCATGGCTGTCCCAGTCTGTAATAAGGTTTGTTGCATCTTGGAGTTGTATGAAGCCACGAATCCACTTAATGTTGTATGTCCCTTTTCTTCCATGGTAGGATCCCAGTTACCATGAAGTATATTGTGATGACGCCGGCCACATCCTTCGACTTTGCACTTGGGTTGGCGGCAGACTGAAGAATAGTAGAAAGTATTTGCAGGCTTTAAACAGTTAAAACATAGCCGGCTCTCCCTTACTAACTACCAGCGTTTGTCAACTGACTTTCGCTCAAGCTCTGGACATTTAAAGGTTTCATGTCCCTGCTCCTTACACACATGGCAAGCTGCATAACTTCTCCGATTTGTCTCACTTGCTAGTAGAGCGGCTGCTGAAAACACTTTCTCCCTGGTGTTCCTTGCCCCAGCTCCATCCTTGTCTCGTGCTCCACTTCCTCTAGCTGTCCCACCATTCTCACCAATCATACTAGCATTCCTTTTTCCGGCCTCCTTGGAAATCACTTGTTTATTCAGGAACTTGAAGAAAAGTTCAAGATCAACACTCTCTTCCTTTGTGTCAGTTAGTTCTAATTCCCATTTCTCGGATAACTCAGGTGGAAGTTTGGTTTCTAATATTGGAAGGAGGATACAAGAATGGGTCGTTGGCTTTTCGCCTAGGGCCTCCAGTGCTCTAGTCCGATTATTTAGCGTGTCATGGAGATCTCGCAAAAACTCTACCCCTTCGTTTGACCTTGGTAACTGGATAATTGACTTGACTAGAGATGAAATAATTATTCTTTTCCTACCAAAGCGATGTTTCAGAGCATCAACAGCATGCTGATAATTAGCACTAGTGACTTCAGATCCCTCGATTGTGTGATAAGCAATCCCTTCAAGTACTGAACGCAGGTGAATTTTTGAACAGAAGGCACATTGTCATTATCATGAATAGCAACCTCGAATTGGTCCCAAAAGTTTTGAAATTTTAAAACATCTCCATCAAATTTGGGTAACTCAAGTTTTGGTAATTTTAAATGTGACTGTTTGTGCTCCGCTGAACTCGGAGTAGTTTGTTCGTCTGCTTTGGAAATTGCTTGTCTAGATATATACTCTTGAGCTATGTCTAAAGCATTATCAATCACTCGTTGATAGTCAATCCACTTTTGAGCTTCTTCAGCAACTTCATCATCAGAAATAAGAGCAATAATTTCCTCTCTTACCTTACTACAACTCTCCATGTAACCATTCAACTTTTGAACAAGATTTTCCATTCTTATGATGTTGTTGCTGGGACTTTTGCTTGTCTCAAGTATTACTTGTATCACAGCATTAATGTCCATCTTAAGGATCATTTCTTTCCTTCTTAACAACTGAAAATTACTTAACTGATGATTGGCAGACTGTGACGACGAGAGTTGACTAGTTGATGCTGCAGGCACGTAGTCAGCTGGCAAGGCTTGTTTAGAGCCTATATGAGTCGATTCCTCACTTTCGTTTTGCAAAGATGGAGGATTAGATTCTTCTTGCTTTATAGCAACTATAAGTCGAGCCATGAGAACTGCTTTCTTTCCTTTTGCCGGTAATCCTCTCCTTTGTAACTCAGCTTTGACTAAGGAAAGAGACATTTCACTCACAATTTCCTCCGCTGTCGATGCACAGTTGTCTGCCATATTCAAAACTGTAATCGTTTCTCTCGATGTTTACTTTTCTGCTCAGTGCTTTGCTTCCCCAAAGGTTTCTCAAATCCGGCTCGAAGGACCATAATGTTCTGTTCAGACTACTAAAATAACTTCAAGTGAAAACCACATGTATTTTTATATACCATAATAGTAACACAACAAAATCTCCTCAGTAGGGTGGTCTCGTCATAAGTCCAGTCTCACTGGGGGGCGTGAGATCCTCCCACTGCGGGTCCGGGCCCGAACAAGGGTTGCAAAGATGATTTTGGTGATGTTATTTTTATCACCATTGGTGATTTGTTCCAGTTAGGGCCAGTAATAGATGACTACATATTGAAAGACCTCCAAAATTCAGTTTACACAGTTCTTGCTCCAATTCTGTGGCAATAGCACTTTTCAATGATTGAGCTCACTGAGATCATGAGGGAAAGAGATAGCAAGTTGTTTGCAGAACGTCTTACTAGGTTATGTGAAGGTAAACACACAGCAAGTGACGTTGTAAAATTGAAAGAAAGAGTTGTGCAAGAACACACAAACAACCCATTTGATGCACCCCACCTATATAAACAAAATGCAAACTAAGGTAGATTAATTTAATGATGAAGTACATAATGTACATATAGGAAACAAAAACAGAATCACAGCACTAGACAGTGTTATTGGAGCTAACTCTTCTGAGGTTTAAGGAAAAATATTAAGGCAAATTTCAAATGACCCAAGAAAAACTAAGCAGTTGGTATTGAACCTCTACCGTGCTGAAGGTGAATTCAGCTTGTAATGAATATATGAACTGAAGATGGCATGACAAATGCATGGTGCTGGGAATATCATCAAATTTGTGCAACTAAGTCAGCAAAGCAAACACGCAGGCATAGTTTGGGTACAGTTTGAACACTCAGAGTTTGGTTAAAAAAAACTAGACATGAGAACAGACATCCCTATACCCAAGGAATTGACCATGGGGCATGGACTCCAGTAAAACCAGTTACCATACAATTTTTTGTTGGTAAAAACAAAGCAACTCAAGTTGTCAGAAAACAGTCTCTGTTATGCCTTGCAGCAGCAAAAACAGTTCATAGATCACAGGGGGATACTGAAACTAAAATTGTTGTCAACTTAAGTACTAAAAGAACCATTCCACATGTACGCTCTGTGGCACTAAGTAGAGTTACCACCTTTGAAGGCTTATATATAACTGATCTCTGTGAAGACAAAATTGTTATCCATGCCACTGTTGAGAAAGAAATGGAGTGATTAAAGGCCCATTTCCAACCGAGATGGGTTGCGCACCCGGATCATTTTTCATATATGAAAAATACGCCATTTTCCTCGTAGTTGTGGAATCGCTTTGATATCTTCTTGCATCTTACTAATTAGGGCTTTCAAAGTTCCATCTTGAATCGTGTGCGAACAACAAACTATCGTAGTATCGATATCAGTAGTTTTTAATTCTTACATGTATGACGGTGAAAAACGTTATTTGAAAAGTTGATGCCATTGAAGAAGCAGTCAAGAGGAAGGCCGAGTCTGCCCGGCTTGGCAGAGGTTATTCGACTTCGAGAGTCTGTGTATGATTTATGGAGGGCAAGGAAAATAACCATGGGTTTCGGCAACACTACAGACAGTGCTTTTGCAGAAATGCTATTGCGGTGTTCCTACGATGGAACTAGAGACTCTGGGGATATTTTTTGAGGTGAGAATAATTATTTGACTGATTTTTACTTGAGATTCTGAGATATATATGTAAGCGATCTCATTTGTGCAAGTCATTATTCTATAATTGAAATGAGTGAACTAAATCAGTTTTGGCCAATATTGGCTATTTGTTTATATTTTCTTTAGTGCTGAAGCCGAACAATTTCCTTCAACATCAGGTAGGCTTTTCAGACAAGTATATATACAAGTTTTATACAGACTCGATTTATGATTTTTCAGTCTCAAATATTTAGCTGCAAAATTGTTTACTGTGTTCTTCACCAAATCTGTTTTTCTTTTTAATAGTGTCTGTGAATGACTATAGCAGTAGCCTCCCAGCTATGTCCACTCCAGTTTGTGCAGACGGCCCTGTGCCCAGATTTGCCTCCCCTTCAAAACAGATTGGAACATCAAGTGTAGTCTCTGACAGGTGCTATTTTTGAAAAATGGCAGTTATTAAAAGAATTTGGCACAGGGTTCTTAAAATGTATATATATATATATATATATCTATATTTAATATTTTCTACTGAGTTTTTGTGCCAAATAGCTTTCCCTACTGTAATTATTAGAGATACTGTGATATGTGATTCAAACAAAACGTGATTTGTGTACAGTTTGTATTGGTTGTGACTCTTTTTTCATGGACCTTTTTGGTGGTTGATTCCAGAAATTAGTGCATACAAAAAACGGTACCAACATGTGTGATAATTATTTTTTAGATGGCTGCAAGTATTTACACTTGATTGTTTTATTGTATTCAAGTTTTGTTGATATCACTGGAGATCCAGAGAAATCAAGGTTGGAGGTGTTTGCACAAACCAATAACAGTTTGGCAGGGAATCCATATTCTGTTCTTAGTCCTGATGAAAATGATAGTGCAGACAGTGACAATGCAAGTGAAGCAGCTGAAAGTGTCCTTGCCATCTCAGCCTTCGACAACCACCAATATCTAGAGCTGGAACAAAGGTATGCTCACATGTGGCTATACTGTATACCCTGTGTGTACCTCTGTACATCTGGGACATGTTCACTTCTCATGAGCATGGTGCAGTAAGAGTTGTATGTTGATGAAAGAGCCTAAAAATATGTTAATGCTGTTTGTATGTGGCTGGACAGGGGGGGGGGGTGAGCTCGAACAAATGCTCCTCGAGCAAAACCATGTGCAAATAACAGTTCTGATCCTCAAATTTGGGAATTATGTGCTGAATTTTGGAGACACTCCCAAAATACTCAAACTTATGAATCTTTACATTCTGTACATGTAGCACGAGCGTCATTTTGGAAGAACTCCACAGGAGTCAGACATTTCCAGTGAAGAGGTTGTGAAAGAACATAGTGAGTTTGGCGAGTGGAATTTAGGTGAAAATTAACCTTATGAGACTACTGATGGTACTCAACATTTTAATGAAGCTAGGTATGTGATGTTTGGTTATGTCATAGGTATAAACTGGAACAAATAACTCTTGCGAACAGACTATGCACAACTGTACAGACAGTTATCATCTTGTCATAATTATTACACATGAAATCCTTATAAGCACTTCATGTTAAAATGAACCACTATCATTGTCAGATGTTTTATTATTATTATTATTGTTATTATTATTATTATTATTATTATTATTTCAGTGAATTTATTTTCATGAATAAAATATTTATTTGATGCTTATTTACAGCATGGACATCAGCTCTGAGGAAGATGAGAGGAGACTGACAATGATTGATCCTCTATATGGTGACAGTTTTGTCAGTAGTCAATCCAATGAGGATGAATGTGATGATGAGCCTGGTCCACAGCCAGAGGAGCAGGTGGTTGAAGGCTCAAAGTCAGTGGAGAAAAACAAAGAGAAAACCTTGAAAAAGCTAGAAGAAGCATTTTCTCAGTTGACTGATGTGAAAGACCTGAAGGCATACCTTGCTTTATACTCGTGCATGAGGGTGATTGTTTCCATCAATAAGTTGGTCAAAGTATCCACAGACACATGTGCTTTCATCAGTGGAGGGAAAGTTTGTGAGAAGTTCTCTGTGTAACACAAGATGTGACTTCCACTGGATCACGAGTTGAGATCACAAGGAAATGTAGAAATGGGCACAGTCAAAGGTGGATTTCATCAGAGGTCCTGGGAGCCAAGCACAATTCAGATTTTTATCTTAATGATAATTTGTTGGCTGCAGCGATAATAATTTCTGGTAACAATTATAGCAAATTTGCTCTACTGTGCAAGGCCCTAGGACTGAGCATCATCAGCAGCAATACATTCACACGTTTTCAGAAGCATTGTGCTGCTCCTGTTATTAGTGATGTTTGGAACAAAATGAATGCCCTGATAGTCGACGTACTTAAGCAGTATGAAGATATATGTTTGTGCGGAGATGGCAGAAATGATTCACCTGGTCATTCTGCAAGGTATTGTGTCTATACCTTGATGGAACATGCCACTAAAGTTGACGTTGACATGGCTGTGGTTGGCAAGAGAGAAACTGGTGGCAACTCTGTCACTATGGAAAAGGAGGGTGTTCGACGACTTGGAAAAAATGGCCACTTTTCTTCCTTTTAGTGAAATAACGACAGATGCTTCATCCTCTATCATGAAATTGGTGCACGAAATGAAAGGTACATTGGTTAGGGATTTATCTAAGAAATATTTTTAGTGTAGTTAGAAGTAATGCACTTGTAGGCAAGTCATCACTTTATCTTTACCAGCAAATTCTGTTGGTAAACCTGATTGTTACAGAATATGTAAAAAGAAATGCTGGATTCAAATGAAGTTGATCCTTCAAATTTTAATTAAAGTAGACACACGTTAGATGTGATATATCTGAACTTTCTATCTATGAAAGAATCATTACCTGCAGTTTCCACTTTTACAAGGACATAAAATTTCTGATAGAGCTATATGTGTGGCTGTGGTTTAATTTATGTCAGTGATTGTAATACTGCTTGTATATTGTTTTATTTCTTGACAGATAAATTTCAACAACTAGAGTTGTTCCACTCGCTTGACATTTGGCATAAAGCTAAGAAACTTAGCAAGTGTATTCACCAAGAAGATGGCTATTTCATTTTATTATTAAAAAGTGATGATGGGATGGTGATACATTTCTCTGACTAATAAACACTTATCACATATTATTTATAGAAGATCAGTATGGCTGAATTCCCAGAAAAATGATTTTCCAGAAAAATTATACTGTAAGTGGGAAGGAGAATAACACTACACAGTCAATGAACGGATTTTAGTTATTTTCTTTCATTCATCTAATATCAGTGGAATTTAAATTTTTTAAGCCTAGAAGGGAGAGTGAATTTGGTTCAAAAGATCATCAGGTCTCAGTAATCAGGGATAACAGTTGCTGTTGTACAACTGAATGTAGGGAAGAATCACAGTATGAGATTTATTCTTTTCTTTGGAGGGTTGGGGGGGGGGGACAAGTCAAGTAGACAGACCACTGTCTTAATTGATTAGTTGTATGATCTGTATTTCATGCAGGCACACAAGTGTTCTTGAAAGATACAATAGTATGCTGACGAAATGCTCCCAAGAGAATGGCATTCAAGTAAGAAACTTAGCACTTACATTTCAAATTACTCGTATGATGATGATTATTTATAGTGGACCGGCTCTTTTGAATTGATCATGACTTCGTTAGTAGTAAGAGTTGCTGAAAGAGCCCCGTCTTTTGAATTGGTGTTTTTTAGGTATCCTTACTTCATCATGCGTATTATGCTGGCTGCCATCGACCACAATCTGCATCTTTGTAGAGGGAAGCAACTGAATGCAGCTGGAGAGGAGCGTGGCCACAGAAAGTACTCTAGGTGCACACAAAAATTCCATGCAGAGACTGTCAAGGAAGAGAAAGGGTACTCCTATTTCCCCTTTCTCATGGCCAAAATGTTGAAGGAGCGTTGTCTTCTGAAGGGAAGCTTTTCTCAGACAACTGATGACAATGTCTTCAACCCAAAGCAGATTGCTGCCACTGTTGCCATGAAGGCAGCACCACCTACTGAGGAATTGATGAAAGGGCTATCTCGTCTTGCTAAGCCGCCTTTGAAAAAGTGGAACAGTTCAACTGGGGAAGCAGCTGATCATTTATATTTTTTCTTCTAAAATATTAAACGTATTGCACTTGTAAAGATGAATCACATTCAAACATTGTTTCATCGTAAATTACAGGAACATGTTTTAATACCAGTGATCACAATGTCTCTTTGGGAGAGTTATTTCTGTAGAGACAGACATTATCCAGCTTATGGTTGCATGAAATACTATTGGTTAATTTTTTTTAATCATAAATTGGGGAGAAAATAACCCTGTCTTTTTTTAAACACTTAGCATGCACTACTTCTAATGCAAAGCATAGAACGGACTAGTTCACAATACAAGTGTTAATCAAATTGAAAAAAAAAATATGGGAGTACTCAATCTTACTCTCGCAGAACTATTTAGCTGTTTCTCTATCCCATATATTGACCATCTGCTGAGGGATATATTCTTCTTATTGACAATACAACACATGAGGGCACTACCCTCCTATTGCCCTGGCCGAGTTTGCCAAACCTCCACAGAACAAACTGTCGATAGGCGGCTTTCCTGAAACTCTCCATGGAGAAATTGAATTCATCTGCTCGAATGTCGCAGCGAGCCTTGATGCAAACCTCAAGGATGTCCCTGTCTAGACAAATATTGTTGAATGCCTGAAATCTTGTAATACAGGTCACCCTCTTACAACAAACATTTTCGATTTCATTCGGCATTGGCCTTCACGCATTACATTTGCACCACTCGGGAGAAGTGTCACCAGGACTTGGAGGGGGAGGGGGAGGTGCATCCTTTTCTCGAAGAAGCTTTTTGGCAAAGTCTAAGCTTCCCCTCCCCATAGCCAAAACATTCCTTAGAAGGTAAGCCATGTCTTCTCTCTGAAGAGGGGCAAGAGATTCCTGTAAAAAGAAATTATGAAACATCAATCTACTTTCTTGTTTCCAGCAATTGTACTAAAATACATTTACATGTATACGTCATATTTACATTTTTTTTTCAAAACTCAACAGTACCTTAGAACAGTTTGTCACTCGAATGCTATCTCGTTATAGAGGTGTCTAGCTGGTGAGAGTACATAGTGTGCCCGTAGATAAATGGAAATTTCTCCCAGCCTGGCCTTTAGAAATGAGCTTTGTGGTACGTACCAAGTAGTTTGAAGGACTTGAAGGCTAGTATGGCAAACAGTGTTTTCAATTATTTTGCATGGATAGCATGTCAAAAGTTAGAGGACGTCTCATTAATATGAGCTACTACTTTCTTTGGGTACGTTATTCCATGTAGGCTCACTGCAACATGTTCCTTATGCAATTTGTAAAACGGATTTTATACACACCTCGATTTGAGTCATAGAGGATTGAACTTCTCTTGCAAGCTGTACTTCTCCATCGGGATCAATGGCTTCATTTTCTTTTTCTTGGGTATTCTCACGAGCCTAAGGAAGACACATCGCGATGTTAGTCTTGATAAGGCTTTAATTTCTATAGGATAAATGAATTTATTAAAAGCTGTGAGCTATGATTCACACTTACCTTGTTTTTGCATTTCGAATGAGGACATCTGCACCGAGTCAAGCAATTCTTGTTCGCCGATTTACACAGACAGAAACCCTGACCTTTCTTTCGGGCACAGGCACCTTTACAGTTACATATCATCTGCAACACCAAGTGAAAAGAAAATTTTTAAGCCAGGAAATGATAGGGAAGAAATTAACACAATTTGCAGCAACATCAAATGAAATGGTTGCATGTGGCTTTACCGATCTGTCACCGACCTCTTGATCTTCCGCAATCTCCTCTTCACTCCCCGCATAGATTCTTGACCCGTAGGCGTTGAATCCCACATGTACTTGCAAATCAGTAGATTCGTCTGTTTCCATAATTACTAAAAGAAGAAACTCCTGCTTTCTTCGCACATCGTGATGTATCTTGTTTGGAAAAGGCCGGGCGACGGGATTATAATAGTCGACCAATCAGAGTTCGCCATTTAACAATAGCGCGCTTCCAAAACAAAAACAAACGACTGCAAAGGATCTCGGATGAAAATGGGCCTTTAAGAACAACAGTACTGCTAAATTTAAACTTTGTATATCACTACTTAATGGCCTAACTAGTTCAATTCTAAAACTCTGTTACCTGAATGCAAGATCACTGTGTAGACACAAGACAATGCAAAGACTTGAACTATTCAAGTTCTGATATCACTATTTTTGCAGAGACAAGATTTAGTTCCCAAGATTCTTTTGACAAATATAACATAATTGGTTAAATCTCTTTTGAAAGTACAGTCCTTATACATACTGTAGTCTTGGATCAAGACCTTTTGGTGGTACAGCTGTGTTTAGCAAAATCCCATATTGCCTTGGATATCCCTACTGTCACAATGTACATGGTATTGAAATAACTGGGAGTGAAGTCACAATTTGTGAGAACTGTACAGTCTTGGGTATTTACTGCTCTCCAAAAATTCCCAGAGGACAACTTTGTCAAGCAGTCTCAGAAGTGTTAAATATCATTTTGACAGAGAACAACATTATTATTGGAGAGTTAAATGTGTTTTAGAGACTTCATAGATCATAGTGCAATATGGGCCTCATTTCTTAGTGCTATTAACTGATTATTTTTTATGGAAAATTCAGTCAGATTTAAAGACAAAATATAGAGATTGATACCCCGTAGTGATTCAAAAAATGCTAATAAACTCAGTCAGCCAGAGTCTTGGTCACAAGGCAAGGCTGTACATTACCGTCAAATGAAAATTAGCCAACATACATGTATAGATTCATATTTGAAACAGACCACACAAATGACAAGATCGCTTTCATTTAATTAGAGATCAGCAGTAATAGTACTAATAGCAATGATAATTAGAGCAATAATTTTCATAATAATAAAGTAAACAGACTGTCTTTGATTTGATAGCTAGTCAAGAAGTGGCTTATGAAATGTGAGTCATTATCCAGTATCACCAGTTGTTACGAATTATTTTACTAAATCCATTTAGTAGACCTGTTTTTCATAGGACTATCATTGTAGTGCTGTTACAATTTCAATAATTCATGTTCCTTTTTTCCCCTTCTCTTTAAATAGACTTCATTCAGAGGCATCACTTAGAGAGGACATGTGTACATGACAACAGCACTGTCTTACAGTTCTCCTGCGATGAAGAATACAGCTTATTAAACAGTCTCTCAAGATTAGATCAAGTTACTTCTGTCAAGTAACCACAGCAAAACAACATACTGCATGCACAATGCATGTTACTTCAACTACAAAGTTATACTTGGATCACTTTAATCTGCACTTTTATTTCATACGGATATTACATGATATGGATATTTTATTTTATACGGATTCCATGAACGACTTCATGATGCATACCTGAGCTTTAAGAAGTTCTTGGACAACACTCGAGTATGTCTCCCGCCATATTTCGTATTGTTGTTTAGTTCTCGCCATTAACTTGTATGACGTGACACATTGTGCACGCTGTCGTTTAGCCTGCTTCATTGTTCCGCTTCGTACGCACGCTGTTGGTTAGTTCACCTCGTTGTCACACGGTTGGCGCATATATTTAACGCTGCTCTTTTTTTGCCCGCTCGTTCTTTTTATGTATGTCTCTTGTCTTCGGTCAATAAACGTCTTCTCTTGCTCGGAGTTTCGGCTCAACTTATTAGCGTCCGGCAGACGCGATTGTGACTTTCGTCAGCTTCTGCAGATGGGGAGCTTTCTTTCGATTTTTTCGTTTATCGGGCATCGTAAGAAAGTTAGAATTGGAGTAACATTGTTAAATTTATCACATTCACAAATGCACTTTCAATACGGCCTTCGCAAGCTTTATAATTGAGAGAATTTGGAAACGTAACCATTGGCAACCTTTATCACAACAGGTTAATCGTAACACTCTTCGTTTGCTGCAGCAACGGAAACAACGAGATCTCAAACAATTAAAATTCTGCCCTGTACTCCATTAAAGAAAAGCAGCGTGTTAATCGGGAGCTCTTTTCAGAACTCATAGAGTCCTCGGTCAATACGGAAAGAAGTGTGGGTAGAAACACAAGACTTAGTCGAGTGTTTTTCCCCCTTCTTGAGAAAAAATGAAACATATTTGTAGCGCGGCAGTTTAAACTTAACACTTGCCTGGAGTTTTTAGTCTTAGTGTTCAGTGAATTGTTCTAAGTGAGATCCGGCCGAATTGAAGCTTATACATAGGAACTTGCAAGTTCCTTCACGTGATAAATTAGGAAACAAAATGCTCGAGGCGTGTGTTTTATGAATGGAAGATAGCTGGATTCAAAGGAACATGAAAATTGCTCGGGATGATAGCGCCGTAAAACTCGACTGCAGTGACTGATGTGGCCTTCCACTTAACGCATCAGAACGGATATCAGAGCAAGGTCTTAGCTGTTCACTCGAAGGGTAGACGATGTAATTTCTGGGGCTTGCTTCACTGCGATGACCAGAGATGGCCATGATGAGCTAATCGAGATGGACCCCAGTATGGCCCCAGTCGCTCAGACCTCATAGATTTAAACAATTATGCCAGTTTAGGTTTTTTTTATCGACTCGTGAATAAATTACACCACCCGCACGGATCGCACAAATCGACAAGTCAGTTTTACGAATCGTTATGATCCGTGATTTTGGACAACCCTCTAAGCTGCCGCGAAAGATTAAATAATATCAATCAATATCAACGATCAGTTAAAATGAGTAAACCAAGTTTGCGTCGAAATTTCCAACCAAGTAAAATAGAACAATTACCGAGTCACGTGATGATTAATGCGCCCGAAACCTATTTAATTCCCTTAAACGGATAAGGCAACTAATACGCAAATAAAATTGGAAAAGATCAAAATAACCAAATCGCAGGACTCGTAAGGTAACCGCATGTTGAGGAAGTGAGCACACTTCACAAAATTTTTTACCCATATTATTAACTCGTCATCGGTTCAATAAAATAAAATGTGAAATTTCTACTTTTTTAGGTACAATGGGGCACACGTGAATACAATATGGACTGCCACATATAGAAATAAACTTTTATAATTTCCAACTGCCTTTAATTCATTTTATGAGAAAAATCTTAGCCAAAAACAAGGTAATTTCTGTAATTAACGCCAAGTCAATGCTCTTAAAAGATGTGGAACGTTGACTTGTCGATAACACATGGCACTGGTAACAACGCACGAGGAATTAATTGTTGCAGTTTTCGACGAGACTGATGATTCCAGACTTGAGGGTGATCGTTGTAAAAACAAGCTCCAATGTTTGATTTTCATTTCCTTAGCGCGGGAAAGTGTCTTAAAACGGCAAGCAGCGTGAGATGCATGTTGTGAATATGATGACAAAAATATGACAAAAGAGAATGCTTTCCAAACTCTTAAAAGAAAATTGCAGTAGGACAGAATTCATTTGAAATACCTGCTTGCCTGGAACTCGGAGTTTAGATCATCAAAAATACCACATCATGTCGTGGACACCGGAACAGGTTATATGAGTTAAATGTTCGTCATTTTTATGCAAAGTTTATGGCCAGTAAAGAAAATACAGCAATGTTTGGCGTGAAATGATAGAAGTGCCTCCAAAGCAACATGACAAAAAGACTCGTTCCACAGAAATAAAGGTCACAGCCGTTCACAAAAATTTCCCTAATCACACGCAACGAAACAGGCACAATCAGTGTAATGTGCTCTGATCGACGGAGCCGGACAGCCCAAGGGAGTTCTGGAACACGTATCGTCCTTTCCTTCATACCAATACAAAACAGGCTGATGACATTATTCTTGAAGAAAACAATCAGGTCATAACTGATAAGTGTGAAATTGCCGAGCTTTTGAATCAACATTTTATTAAGATCACGGAGAGTGTGAGGGCGGTGAGTGAAGAGGAGTACGGTAAGAATTTTGTAAACCATCCAAGTATTATAGCAATACTACAACGTAATAGCAACGTAAGTTTCTAGTTCCAGCACACTAATCAAATACAGATCGAAAGCCTGCTATTGGAAATCAATTGTCGCAAATCGTGTGGCCATGACATGATGACACCTAGGCTTGTGAAGGACTCGGCGGCTGTGTTATCTAAACCTATTGCAAGCATTTTGAACTCGTCCATTGACCACGGTGTGTATCCGAGCGAGTGGAAAAAAAGGTCAGGTAACACCCCTTTTTAAAAAAGGCGATGAATTCAACAGGACCAACTATAGGCCCGTTACAGTCCTAACAGTTCTCAACAATATATACGAAGGGCTGTTGATGGTACAAATGAAAGACTTTTATCGCGCCATCTTATCTGATTTCATCAGTTCTTATAGAAAGTTCTATAGTTGTGAGACAGCCCTGTTACGTCTGACAGAGGATTGGAGGAGCATGCGCGATAGGTGGGAATTGGTTGGTGTGGTGTCCATGGACCTTTCTAAAGCGTTTGATCTTATACAGCACGACCTATTGTTGGCAAAACTCAAGGCTTAACGGTGCTGGTGAGAAAGGCTGCGCGCTTCTAGAGGATTATCTAACTGGAAGACAGTATAGAGTAAGAATTGGAGATACGTGCTCCAGGTGGCAGAGCATAGGCCGAGGTGTGTTGAAGTCCTAAATGTAATAACTTTTCTAAATGTAATAAAGTCCTAAACGTAATAACATTTGGTCCTAAATGTAATAAGCCTCTAATGCAATCGTCCGACTGCGCTAATGCGTTGGTGTTACAGCGGACATCCGCACTGAGGTGTTAAAGTGACAGCTGTTGCAGCGGAAAATCCTCTGGCCAGTATTCATGTCACATTGCAGGCTCGCTGATATCAACCAGCATCTTTTTACTTACCAGTAGCAAGTCGAGTAGTATTGGCTGGAGACCGTTATATATACTGACAGCTTCTAATGACAGCTGGCAAAACAATGAGTAATCTGACCGATACCTCCACATATCACTGGCTCAGACTCTTAAGTACTCTTGGAAAAATGACTCTTGGAAAAATGTGATAACGGTATACTTGTGTGATCAGTGATGGAGGTACAAGTCATAAACCAAATTAAGAACTTGGACAAGGAAGTCTGCAAATTTGTAGGTTGGACAATTTTCGGGCTTGGATATGAATTTTTTGTCTTTACTTTTTAGACCAGACCTTGTTAGCATGCACATTTTGTTTCCTAATTCGGATCCTGACCGGCTCTCCAGAAAGTTATTTTTTTCAAATTGTCGAATATTTTCGTGGTTATGTGAAATTATATACTCAGTGACGTACATTTAACAGGTGTAAATGAAAAGAGGCTGCTGACCAGCACATTCCAAAGGGTTATCTATGTCAAAGGTTGTTAATGATGTACCGATCCCCAAAAACTCACGCACAAATTTGTGCTTTTGCTTTCTCTGAGATGTGAGTAAAACTAATCGTGTGGGCCGTTTTTTAATGGTCTACTAACTGATTTAATTTAAGAAAAAAAAGGAAACAGCCGCGCACAAATTCCCCGCGCAAAATTTTCAACGGAAACATCAAGAATCAACCGAGTGTTGCCAAATAAATACAAGAAAATTTATTTAAGTCTCCAAAAGGAATTAAACGAAGGGAAAAGAAAAACTAGAGACTTTAATTTTCAAACACAAAACTTATTCAAATACTTTATCCTACTGTTTAAGCTCAACTATCAATCAGCCTCTGCGCTTCTAAAGCACAGTGACTTACTCACTTGTGTGGTTGATCGTAACTTTTGGACAATGTCTGCGACGAAGTCGCAGAAAGCAGTAGAAGGGCTAGACAGTCAAAACAAAGGAAAAGATTAAACGACCCTCTTGGGTTTATTGTGCTACAAAACACAGCTGGCTCTCTTTCTCGATTTTCAAAATAAAAAAGCCATACTTGATTCTTATCAGAGCGAAATCTTTTTGCTTTAAGGATAAAATCTAGCTTAACTCGAAGTCATTTACCGTCGTTTCTTTCAATTTTGGCTACGTTTCTCATGTGGAAATTATCATACACAATAAATAGAATACATAATTTCAACTGATACTGTTTATCTGAAGAAGAATACCTTCCCTACCCTCGAAAAAATCCGTTCAAAACATCAGGAACACTACTTTAGCGGACGGTGCTTATTTACCCTGATGGTGACGCAGTATCGAAAACGTTTGGTTTTTACTTTTCAAATAAATTTTTGCTTTGTAAACGGCTCATTTTTAAACCCGTGCTAAGATTGAAAGGTTTTAAATAATTTTTTTCTTTGAATTCCAGTCTATTTGTTCTCAAGGTCATATTTCAGAGTATCCGGCGCGAATTGTGTAGTACCGCTAGGATGAATTGTCTTCATTCAAAAGGGAAATTTCCCTTCTTAAGGCACATCACGCTACATTTACTTTTTCTCAAAAACAATAGAAGGACTCGGTCGGAGCGCAACCGCAGTCGCCTTCCTAACACTGAGCAGAAGTTTCAGGATGAATTCCGTGATGTACTGGCGCATTTCCGATGTATAAATCATTACGCTAATCAGTCTCATTGTGCGCCGCCAAGAAACTTGAATTTCAAGGTAGATATACAACAAGACTAACCACCATTTAGATGCATCTTTCTTGACAGAACAAGAAAGATCGCTACATGTTGTCGCTTTCTGATCGATGTCCCTTGTTAGTCCCTTTTTAAACACTGTCACAACAGAAAAGAGGAGGCAAATACCTTCACCAAATACCAAGACGATGGCTCATCGCGGAAAACAAAAACATTTTGCAACTTTTCGTGCAGCCTAAGAAATATCTCTCAAAGTCTAACTTAAAGTACAGGCAAAGGATTGCATTTAAGACCATTTAATTAATGAGTTTTAAGACTAGGGAAAGTACATATACTGCGGGACTTTTCAAAAGCCTTCAGCTGCCAACATTTCTGCGTCACCACTTTCGATTTCTTCCAACATAACGTCCACCGCAGCTTGTGGTTTTCTTTTAGAAAGCGCTAACGAGAGATTAAAATGAAAGTGTCCGATGTATTGAGAAGAAAATGCAAAGAATACGCCTTTATCTGCTGTCGATTAACGGGTTGTATCCCTGAACATAGGCAATGTTGAAATTTATGTAAATTCTGTTTGGAAACAGTTTCCGCTTCAGTTCTTTCACACGTCCTAGATTGTTCCTAGTCTGAATGGGTAAACAGCGCTAGTGGTAATATTAAATTAACTACATCGTTCGTTTACAACTGCTACAATGCTTCCGCAAATTCGGATTTGTCTTCTCATCAATTTCTTTAGGATCCCAAGGTTAAGAGTTTTCAGTTTTCATGTCTTTTAAATCTGAAGAAATCTACATAAGTAAATGGTCAGACCTGACAAATAATTTCGTCTCGTCCGTCTCGTCTCCATGTCTAAATGTAAAAGTGGGGGTTTTCAGGGAAACGTGATTGCCTGTTTTTAATTGCCTTGATTTGTGATTATAAAATGTTGAAGGCGTGAACTGTGGATGATATGCCAGTCGCGATGCGTGAAACAAAGATGCTATTTTCCGTTATCCGTTCTTACTAAAAAGAAAACTCATTTTTTCCGTGAAAAACTACTTGCCGAAAATATAAAATCTTTTCACCAACACTGTTCGGTTAAGATGGCCGGATTGGTCAGCGTTCTATTGTTTTAGGATCTGTCAATTTGATGCCAAAAGCATACACATCAGTACGTATGAAGGTTTGTAGCCAATGCTTCTCGGCGTACATCTCAAGCAAAAAAAAAAAGACTCTGCTTAAAATCAGCGAGAGAGCCCACAATACGCAATGAATTTTGGTCAGAGGATTCTCTGGTGCAACAGTTGTCACTTTAACATCTCAATGTGGATGCACAAGCACAGTTAAACTAATGCATTGGAGGCTTATTAAATTTCGGACCAAATGTTATTGCATTTAGGACTTTATTACATTTAGGACCAAATGTTATTACATTTAGGACTTTATTACATTTAGGACCAAGTGTTGTTACATTTAGGACTTTATTACATTTAGGACCAAGTGTTATTACATTTAGGACTTTATAACATTTAGGAACGTTATTACATTTCGGACTTTATTACATTTAGGAAAGTTATTACATTTAGGACTTCAACAAGGTGTTCCTCAGGGGAGTGTCCAAGGACCACTGCTCTTTGATGTCTTCATTAACGATCTGTTTTATCATGTTACGCAAGCCAAGCTGAATGTATATGCTGAGGACCACCAAGTGTACTACTCAAACACTGATCCAGTTATATTGGAAAAATGTATTTGTAGTCATTGGTACAAAAATAACGCTATGAAAGGTAACGTAACTAAACATCAAGCGCTTATTTTGGGAAAAACTGATCACAATTTCTCTTTCCCCGCCTGCAGAATTTTCTAATCATATTGTACAAGAGTTTATTTTTTACTAACTATCCAGGATATTTAAATGATATTTTTACGTTTAGATCTACGTACTATAACTTACGTGGTAATTACATCTTGTCCCTTCCAAAACCTAAAACTACAACATATGGGCTTCACTCTTTCTCTTACTTAGCCGCCAACTTAAGGAACTCTCCCGGACACCTTTAGAACTTCCAATCTTCCAGACTTTCGGCGCCAAATACTCCAGTATGACTCCTTTGTGTAACTATACTGAATTTGGCAGTATAATAATATTTAATAATGTTAATATGTAAGTAGTAATCATCATTAATGTATTATTCATTTATTCTAGTTTAGATTATTCCTTTTACTTCATTTTAATAACTGGAAGATATTGGTTTACAGCTACTCTTAAAATCGAGGTAAGTAAAGTTTATGTATGTATGTATGTATGTCTGAAATTTGAATACATTACACAAGCTCTCATAGACCTACAATTGCTTCCTGTATCGTTCAAAGCTCAAATTGAAATTCTCTTTTTTCTGATTTTAAGTCGTTAAACCATCTAGTATTTGTTATCTCTAAAACCTGCTTCCAACTATGCTCATCGGTAGTCTACAAAATCTCTTCTGTTCTTTCCAAGGTCACCTGCTCTACACTTGGGGATTGTGCTTTTGCTCATGCTACTCCTACCTTATGGTGCTCATTGCCGTTAGCAATCAGATCCTGTAGCAGCCTAGCTACTACTAAGAAAGAACTCAAAACACTCCTTTTTAAAAAAGCGTTCAGTACTAGTTTATAATACATCCCCCCTCTCCTCCTCGCTTCTGAAATACAAATAAAACCTGTTTCTATTGCCACTTTATCTATAACTATTAAGCTTAAACTACTTCTGAATCAGTACAGGCTAATAGTTTGTTAATAATTTACCACTCCTATGAAGTACCCTCATTCCGAAAAGCTCCCCTCTTTTCGGCCGATGATTTTGAAGAAGCGCCCGGGCGCTTATTCGAGGTAATACGCTAAAACGGAATTGGTTGATTAGGTTTGACGGAAAATGTTTTTAATTGAAAATCAAGTGGAACTCGCCATGCAACTTGTGAAGATAAGATTCTCTGATGGAAGTATTACATTTACAAATAATTCAAGACTTCTCTGAGTTTTTGAAAAGTAGTTTGACGCATTTATATACGCTCAAGAATTTTAGTAATTATGCGGTAATCACGCTCGATCCTCAGCCTACGGCATTATACCCAAAATTATGCTGTATAATTTATCTGAGCCTATGAGTGACTGCCAAATAGCTTTAATTGAGGCATGGCTTGGACGATACCACAAATGTTGGGTCGTTTGGGGTGACGCTCCCGTTTCTCCCTCATGCTAACATCAGCACTGCACTGATGAGGCCCAGAAGGCCGAAACAGTAATGTCTGCAGTTAGTTATATATATATTTAGTATAATTAATCGGGTGATTATAGAAACTCTTGCGCTCTTATTGGCCGAGAATGGCGTCATATTTAGTTCTTATTAACCGAGCGGGAAGTCTATATGGGAGAATCTTGACCGAGGTCGCCAGTACAGACCGAACGCAGTGAGGTCTGTACCAGCGACCGAGGTCAAGATTCTCCCATACAGACCGACCTAGCTCCGTTAATAAGATGTTTACTGTGTGGCTATGTCTTATGCCAATTTTTTATACTCTTTCTATCTTTTTTTTTCTAGACCGGTCTAGATGCCGGTCTAGATGGGAAAATCTGGACCGCTTTCAAAATTGATTTCAGCCAATCAAATTCGTAAATTCGGTAGTTCCCAATCATTGTGAGACACAGCCATATAATAATCCGCTATAATCACCTCCAGCGAGGTGATTATAGTTTCAAAATGGCCGCCTCGCGCTTTGTCGATATGTCTGAAGAGGAAATTAATTTAATGAGAGAAAATGCCATTCCAAGGAATACCAAACACGCCACAAAGGTGTGAAAATTGCGCTAAACGTAACAAAGAAACCATTTAAATTCCCTTGAAAATTGTCGACATGCATGAATAAATCAAAACTACATTAAATTTTCGCAATACGGACAAAATATGAGACTTGCAAAGTGCTGGTATCACAGGCCAGAAAAGTAAGATAACAGCCAGTAGACAGCTGACCAAGGCGTGAACGTGGATGATTGTCAAACGTTACGTAGTCAAAGACGTCAATATCAATGTAGCCATAAATAACTTTCTAAAAGAAAACGAGGTCCTTGATTTCTATCACGGAAGCAAGAGGCAGCATATCCAAGGCGAGCAGTCTCTCCCCATACGACATCTACCTTGGCTTCAAACTTAAAATCCATCTGGTGGCACGTCTCTGAACTTGCTCAACCTTAACATTTAGTGACGTCTGAGCAGGAGAGCAGGCCTCAGTAGCGTAACATAGGTGGGGCTTCACAATCGTTAAGTACAAGGATCTTCTTACTCCCACTTTAGTTGACAAGGGACATGATCTGTTCAGCAGACCTAAAAGTTTGTTTAATTTTCTTTTGCTGTAATTAGGTGTACATGTATCTCAGGTAATTTTGTCCGAGATAACTACACCCAGATCCTTCTCCTCGCGCGCGCGCAATAACTTTTCAGGGCCTAAAAAGTAGTCTTGAAGTGAAGGCTTTTTCTTGCGCGTTATAGTTAGAACTTTGCATTTAGAAGCATTGAATCGTATGTTATTGTCGTGACTTCAGAAGTGGAGATTTGTCAGAGCTTTATGTAGTCGTTCACAATGTGCTGTAGATGAGATAGAACTGAAGACTTTGGTGTCGTCCGCGTGGAGAGCAGATTGAGTACCTTCCGTTAGGACACCTGGCAATTCATTAGTAAAAAGGACAAATAGAACTGGGCCAAGTAGACTGCCCTGTGGAACTACCAATGTAGATGGGGCCCATTGCGAAGCAACATCATCCAAAATGACCCTTCGAGATCTTCCACTTATGTAATCTTAAAACCAGGCAAGCGTGATGCCTTCTACACCCTATTGTTTGAGCTTTTGAAGCAAAACTGAGTGATCCACGGAATCGAAAACTTTGGCAAAGTCCATGTTAATAACATAATAATAATAATAATAATAATAATCGACTTTATTTAAAGAGGGTAGACACATAACAGCTTGCGCTGATAAACCAGTGGCCCTCAAAACTAAAGTTAGTAAGTAATACATTCTAAGCCATAGAGATTAAAAATAGAACTAACTATTTGAAAAATGTAACTATTTAAAGATTATAAATACAATAAAACTAGATTATAATACAGCTTCAAAAGAATCAATGTCTCTATAAGAATTTATAAAATAATTCTTCAAATCATTCCTAAGAGAGGAGATGCCACGTTGTTTCCTAAGCTCATTTGGAAGACTATTCCATAACTTAATATTACTAACTTGGAAGGACCTTCCTGCCTCAGTAGTATTTCGATACTTGGGACAGATTAGGTTATACTTACCATGCCTGGTCCCTCTACCATGCAGGGAGTGATTTGTAGTTAAAGTACTTTCAATATACGTAGGGGATTCCCCATGCAGTGCCTTATAGATTAACACGCACTTTCTTATCTTGACTTCATCAAAGAATGGGATCCAATTTAGTTTCCTAAAATTTTCCACAGTTCTTGATCTGATATCTGTACCTAATATTACACGCGCTGCACGTTTCTGCAACCATCAAACACTCTCATGAGATCTTCCTTACAACAATAGGTCCAAACTATACTACCATACATCATGACCGGCTTAATAAGGGCATTATAAAAGAGTAATCCTTCCTAAATGGGTAAGTAAGTACACAAATTTTTCAGTAGGCCAATTTTTTTGCTAAGCTTCTACAAAGTTTATCTACATGTTCCTTAAAAGTTAGTTCTTGATCAATTGTAACCCCAAGCAGTTTCTGATGTTTAACTTGCTCGATAGCTGTTCCATTTGCTTGCAACTTTGAATGTTTGAATGTTTTTTTGTCAACGTTATGACCAAGGGTGTTAAGAACAGATAACAGCTGTGTGACACTGGAGCGATTTCGCAAAAAGCCGTGCTGGAGTGAACTCATGATTGTTTAGTATGATCGGGGAGTTTCACACACAGACACAGCGTTCAAGGAATTTGCTTAGAGTACATAGCTAGGAAATAGGCCTATGGTTTTCAGCTGGTTTCATAGAGTCTTTTTTATGTACCGGTTTGACGTTAGTTTTTTTCCATTCCGACAGTATGCGAGCAGTTCGGAAGGAGAGATTAAAAAGTGCACAAAGAGTAGGTGCGATTTGATTGCTGCATCCTTTTAAAAGGCGTGAAGAAATGTTTTCAGGGCCGCGCGCTTTAGAGGTGTCCAAAGTGGCTAAACAATTCGCAACCTCGTTAATAGATAGTGACAGATCAGGCATTTGCATAACTGATCTATACTGGTGTGAAAGAGCAGAAATATCGTGGTTTACAACGGGACTCGGAAGAGTAAGGCCAGATGAAAAATAAGTATTAAAAAGATCCGCTTTTTTAGCTGGGGTTGTAGCCTCTATGTCGTCGCAGGTTATCACCGAATTTGATTTTGCGCGGTGGTGCAGGACGGCTTTATGATAACTCTAAAATAATTTTGGATTCTCTGAAAATGCATCTTCAATTTTCTCCAAATATAGGCAATGTTTTCTTCTAACCAGGTACTTAACTGTTGACTCAAGGAGCGCAGTTTCAGTTTGTTATCGTCTAACTTATATAGGCGATATTTCTTCCGAGCCCCAGGATTCTTACGAATGTGATGGCGAAGTTCAGTCTATCCAGGGAGGTGGGTTAGTATCTTTTACTCACTTAGTGGGTTTACATTGGTCTACAGGTGACAAAAGATTGGTCTATAGGTGACAAAAACAAATCCTTCCCTAAAGCCCAGCTCTCCTCAATGTCTTCAGAGAGTGCAGTTTCCAAAGGGGAGTGGGTAAGCTTTATTCATGTTACGTGTCAAATGTTTACATGTCGGAATATTTAGCGTTGTAAATCGACCATATTTCGTTTCCCATACCATACCTGATAACGGGTTTAAATTGTCAAGTTGTTGCTGGCTTCTGTGCGGTAATTTTCAGTTTTCCCATTTATTCCACAATCAAGAAGTTGATACGAAATCCGCAAAGATTTGTGGGAAAACCATACGATGAGTTTTTAGTTTTCTCCGATAGACATTGGCCGCGTCTTGTATCGCTTAAAACTGATCGAGGTTTTTCCTTCCTTATTGTTCCCTCAATACCATTCATTTAAAGCTAAGCCAAACGGCTCTAAACTAGCCATGAAGACTCAAACATGATAGAAGGTTTATTAAAAGTATTCAAAAATGGCACCCAAGTGATGAAATACATGTGAATTTACAAGTATACTTTAAATATTTAAAAAATACGAAAATCTTACATTTGACTTTAAAATTAAGAGTCTAAAGGGACTGGTAATTACAAGAATCGGCAGTTACATACCAATGAAAAACGCTTAGGTTTGCTTGACTACAAGAACTGGGCGTTAGACGCCATTGTTGGGAAGAAAGATTTTTTAAATCTTTCGGTCCGGCATTTAAAGAGTGATACATGGTTTTTGTTGCGCAACTCATAAACGTGGCAATCGGCGCGCTTTGGTGGAATAAGGTGGTACAGCCGTGACCCAGGCACACAGATACCGCCCCAAACTTTCTTGCAGAGTTCGTCTCTTCTCACATTTAGGCGAGTGGAGTTTGCAGCCACAATGGCGTCTTTGTAGCTCAGCGCCGGAAATAATATACGCAGAGCTCTTTTCTGAACTCTTTCGATCATGTCCTTGAGGTAAATTGGTAGGCTAGTAGACCAAGTGACGCAGGCGTATTCGAGGACCGATCGTACCAAGGCATAAAATATGTTAATAAGGTCTTCGGGTGGAATTCCGGACCGCTTGAGCACTCTTAAGATGTAAAGACGTTTTGAGGCTTTGGAGACAATCTCACGCACGTGCTCATTCCACCCAAGAGTGTCGCTGATAGTGACTCCAAGGACCTTGTGTGAGGAGACCCGTTCTAAGGGACGTCCGTTGACGCACAAAGGGCCAAGATTTGGCCGTGTTCTAAGCGAACTAATCACAAGTTCCTTGCACTTCTTTGGGTTGAGGTTCATATTATTGCGCGACGACCACTGTGCAATGGCGTCAAGATCTTTCTGAAGGGACGATGTGCCGCCTGATGGGATGGCCTCGGATATTGTTAGGTCATCTACATATTTCCAGTGGCTCGATAGTAATGGAGTTTCAATCGCGAGATCGTTAATCATCAGGAGGAACAGGATGGGGCCAAGCTTAGTGCCCTGCGGGACTCCAGCGTGCACGGGCAACCAAGGGGATATAATGTTCTTAATCTTAACAGCTTGGCGACGGCCATAAAGAAAACTGCAAATCCACCCGATAATAAAACCACGGACCCCAAGGTGGATGAGTTTATTGACTAAGATAGTGTGGTCAATATGGTCAAAAGCCTTACTAAAATCCAGGAAGCAGGCCCTTAAGAACATACCTGGTTTGTCAATAGAGGACAACCAGTTGTGCATCATATCCAACAGGCAATAGGTGGTTGAAGTTCCTTTGAGGCAGCCGAATTGGCTGAAATCAATGAGGTGCACAACATCCTCAATTAGCCATTCAACTACAAAATCCTCCAGGACTTTAGAGACGATTGCAGTTAGGGAGATAGGTCTTAAATCTTCCCTACCGGTTATGGGCGTAAAAATTGAAAAGGAACATTGCAAAGGAACAGTCACTTAAGCGAGTTAAGTTTGCTTTTATTCAAAGCTAGTTCAGATTTTTAGGTTAGAAGGCTCATTATGCGAGCTTGTACCATCTGAGGTCTACCAGTCTAAATATTTCTCCAGTCTTATAACTGGTCTTGATAACCTGCTGAAATAGGGCTCCAAAAGACTTTCAAACTGTTAGACGATTAAAATTGAGTTGCCTTAGGACGGTTAGCAATGAAAATTAATCATTTATGACGGTTCTCAGTTCAATTCTAGACCGTTTGATAGCTGACGGTTTAACCCATTGAGACCATCTTGCGACTGTGCAGTTCAAAGTGTACTAACCAACTGGTCTTATTGTCGATTATGATCTTAATATTACAAGTGTAGTGGTTGGCAAAACCGACTTCAAGCATCATTTTCCCAACACTAACGCATAGCTGATCAAGGCAGTTGAGGCAATGTCATTAGCGCTAAGTAATGGCACACTGCACTTTGCAGGGGGGAGGGGTGAAGGTTGCAGACAGAACCCCTCACTTATCGCTATCCGTGGATTATCCGCTATCCGAGGATTCGCACATCCGTGCTGCCAGACTGATTCACAAGATCAGCACAAATATCCCAAAACATGAAGCTGTTAACATACATTACATGTATAAGAGAAGACTTGCCTGTATTGCATACCAGGCCTTTCATAACCTAGCTCCTGATAACATAAACAGTTTATTTACAAAGCACCAGACTTCATATAATTTAAGAGACAACTTAAGATTTGCTCTCAAATGTCCCAAATCCAAAGCCCTGCACAATCCTTTCACTCATCGCGCTAGTATTGTTTGGAATTGCCTACCTAGTCAGTTAAAGTCTAAGCTTAGTCACTCTTCTTTTAAGGCTAGTATTAAGAAATTCTATAGATGCATTGACCAAATTAATTTCGGCTCAAACTCCACTGCTACCAACAATATCAGTGACGAGTTTAAGTACTACTGATATCTAGTTTGCCATCTTGTTATCTTATTATTATTATTATTATAATTATCATTTATTTAAAACTTTTTAATTTAAATCTTATCTTTGTATTTATTTTCCTTTAAATGCATTGTTTGAGTTAATTTGACTGAGAGGACTTTTCCTTTCGAAACAGATCTGTAGTATCAAGTTTTAATTTTTATTTTCCTAAATAATCGTTTATATATATATATATATATATATATATATATTTACTTACTTATCCTACCCGTATATATAATGTATTATTGATAAGTATGATTATTCATACTAGGAGACGTATATATTTTTAGCTGTTTATTAGTAGATAGCAGGTTCACATCAGCATTAGCTACCATTTCCTCAACCTGGTTTACCAAATAAAGGATGTATGTATGTATATATGTATGTATGTATGTATCAAAAGTTGTGAGAAAGGAATAAGATTTAGGCCATCAACAGCATAGTCGGTAATGAACTTAAAGGATAAAAATATTTTTATCCAAAATTAACTCCGACGTCTTATTTTTGTGGGTAAAATAATGCGCGTGGACTGTGATAAGTTCTTAAACTTTTACTTTTTTTTTACCCAAAATATTCTCACTTTAGGACGTCTTTAAATAGCAGAGTTGAAGTGGGAAAACTCTTACTAGAATATGAGCCTTTTTGGTTCAGTAATTGTGCCCAAAAAAGTCTCTGATAACTTCTCACTTTTTTAGCATTCATTCTCTAGATTTCTTCCGTTTCATCAGATTGCTTCTTAAGTGGCCACATGCTTTTGCTATTTTTCTATTAAGTCAGGTAAGACACAGTCCGAATCAAAATAATGACATTCAGTTTAAAAAGGTAGGGCACCGTAACCGTCCGCCAAATTGTAGGCCCCATTTTGTTAAATTTCGCGCGCTGCTCATGCGTGAAAAATGATGAGTAATAAGATGTAGAATGATATACAGGGGAATCAATCTTTGTTTCACGAGCTTTCAACGACTTGCATTTTATACTTGTTTGACAAAACGTAAAAATCTTTAAAATCTCTATACGTCGTGCATCATTGAGAATACTCGCTAAAGTAAGCTGTAACCTTCATGCAATTTATTTGCATCATCCATATCCTCCCTCCTCTAAGCACGCTTGAATCACATTAGATTCCTCCACTGGCTGCTGATTTTCACAAACGCTTCTCTCTGGTCTCCTTTTCCATTTTAGATATGTCTTTTTTATCTCTTTGCACTCTAGTAAGTGATGATTTGTATTTGTCGATCTAAGTTGTTAGCAATTCTGAATCTTTCATTTTCGCCACTGTGATTGATTTCCTCACCATTCAATGAAAGATAGCAGAGATTACAAAAAAAGCGATAAGCCCAATTTTAGAGGTGTTTACGGGGACGATAAGATGACAAGCCTGTTGTAGTAAGTTACTTTGCAGTTATACATATGCAATTTTAACTGGATTACTCCCTGAATGATCGATGGGTGACTTCTCCGTACAATTTCAAACTGTTTACAAACGCTCACAAGTAATTAAAATACGACGGATGAGAATTCCCAGCAGAAATACTGATACAACGCCAACAATGATAAATGAATCATAAATGAAAAGTGTGGTAGGCGGTACTTTAACAGTGCACATCATTAGTAGGTTGTGAATGGGTTAACTGGCTATAAGGGAATAAGTTTAGATTAGACATCTACATGAAATAAATCACAGTATCACAATAATGTGCTTTGAAAAGCACTTCAGCGGTGTGTATGCTATTCCGTTCAAAATGCAGATCTATGCAGATCTATGTATCTTGCCAAGAGTGGTTCTCTTGACTCTGTATATGCGTTTGGCGTCCAACAGTTTCCACAATATTTCCTGGGTGATGCATATAGAATCAGTGAACAACTTGAAAAAAAAATTGGTGTTGAGGTAGACACGATTTAGAAGGTTAAATAAAAACCTTTTTGACCGCTCTCTCTACTGACAGCTAAAGGATTACAACATTACGAGAGGTGGGCTGCCTTATACCTCTCCAAGGAATGGTTAATTTCAGGTTTGGAAATAAAATGTCACCTTTAGAAAGTATTGAGTTGCTGTGGTAACTTAAAGAAATGTTGATATGATGAAAGAGTTTTAAAATAATGTAACCTCAAGTCATAACACAGTAAAACAACTTTCAGAGAAGGGTAAAAAAGTTCTAGTAGAAAGACCAAGGCCGGCTCGAGATGACAAAAACCAATAGATATAACAGTAGAGTGCACATTAAGCTGACGCGCAAGATTAAATGATATCAATTAACTCTTACGGTATATTTAATAGAACAAAAACTTTGTATGACCACGTGAACTAGACCAATTTAACCAATTTACATGATGATTAACGCGCCCAAAACCTATTTGATTCCCTGCGCAACATAAAAACAGACTAATAAACAAACTGAAAAAAGTTGAAATAACCAAACCGCAGTACCCTTAATGCAACCGCATGTTGAGGAAGAGAGAGGATACCTCACAGGGTTTTCACGCAGTGTTCTCTTTTTCTTTTCTTTTTTTTTGCATTCGTTTTCTTTTTGTTTTTGTCCTTCTTTAAATCTACTCTTTAATTTTCTTTAAAGGGCAACCTTAAGTGAGCAATCTTGACAATATTTTTATGTCGTGACTGAGCTTTCAGAGAAACTGCTCCTAAGGGCTAAAAATCATCTGAAATCTTACGATAAGATAGCAAAAAGTCTCGGTTCACTTTTACTTATTCAGTTAAAAAGGAATCATCAAATGAGAAAGTTTGAAATGTACTGTTAGATACACCTTGCAACTTACCCCGCCCCTCCCACCCCGCTCCTCTCTAGCTTTCTTAAATATAAAAAAAACCTGTTTCCATCGCCACCTTATCTAATGTATAACTTTTTAAGCTTCAACTACAGCTAAATCAGTACATGCTAGTAGTTTCTCAATAAGTGGCCACTCTTATAAAACACTCTCATTCCAATAAGCTCCCCTTTTTTCAGCCGAGATTTTGAAGAAAAGCCAGGGCGCTCATTCGAGGAAATACGGCAGATAGAATTGGTTGATCAGGTTTGACGGAAGATTTTTTTTATTGAAATCAAGTGGGACTCGCCATGCAACTTGTTAGGACAGGATTATCTGATAGAAGTTCTACATTTACAAACAGCTCAAGACTTCTCTGAAATTTTGCAACGCAGTTTGACGCATTTACGAATACGCTCAAAACTTTTTATGATTATGTCGGAATTGTACTCGACCCTCTAACTATAGCATTATACCCAAATTTATGCCGGTATAATTTATCTGAGCCTATCAATGACCGTCAAATAGCTCCAATTAAGGTCTCTCAGAGCTCACTATTTTTACTGCTCGTCAGTTCAGGATCACATACTTATTTCATGAGAAAAACACCATCTTTTCGCTCTTCATAATTATAATGTTTTCTTTGCCTAGCATATGAGAGAATCGCTCAGACTGGGTGTAGATCATCCCCTCAGCGAGTAGTGGCATATGTCTCTGGGACATTAAAAGAAACGTCGTGCTCTCTAATTTTTTCAAATGAACTCAGCCCTTAGCTAGTCTCCGAAACCGAAACAGTCGTTAATGTACAATTTCCAAGAATCAGCATAAATTTTGTTTGTTTTTTTTTTGTAGGTTTGCTGATTTGAGCGAGCAAAAGGCTCCAACTAATATTTCGGTAAGGACGAGTGTCAATCAGCCACTATTTAAAAACCAGTTTTCAGCGTATTATGAAGGACAATGGAGTTGCTGGAATTTTGGATTCTCCAGTCTATAACCTCAAATCGCTTCCATCCGGATCTGTTGCTAGATAAATGGCGATCGCTAAAGGTTTGAGAAACACTTGCACAAATGTAATTAAATGTAATTAAATGGCATACTCTGAACTTTGAAGGCCGATCTAAGGTAGCAATGGATGTCACAGTCAGGTTATATTCGTACTGCACCCGAACTACATTATTTTTGATGGCGATCAAGCTGGGAACTGAAAGGAGTTGACTAGAATTAAAGAACTAGAGATCATTCTAATACAACTGAATCTGTTCACTTTTTTTTCGCTTTTACAAATCGAACTGTCATCATGTATTGAAGTAACTTACGAAATTCATAAGGTCGTCGATTTGAGTTTTCATTTACTATAAAAAGCAATTACTTGGGATTCGTTCCAAGTAAATAAACATTGTCCGACAATCAAGAAAGCCGTCGATGCTCCGGGTTGCAGAGCAAGAGTTTTCATCGAGTTCTTTATCGACTTCAAGTAATGTTTCGCTTAAGTTGTAAGTCGTGATAACATGCCGTGCGCTCTATCATATATTTTCGGAGATCCCTTGATCGCGGTCGACGTATACTGAACAGACGGTGTGGTTACCATTTCTAGTGATAGTCATATCCAGTGTATGCCGGGCTACAATAAGTGATCGCTTCCGGATATTCTAAATCAAATAAAACTGGGCTCTAGAAACTTCAAAACTCCATAAAAATCACCTTTTTGATATGCTTTTACACACCAAACGAGAAATCCGATACTTTTTGATGGATTTCTCTCCCCTGATGAAAGCTGAAATAAGTGGCAGCTTTGTTGACATAAAGTGGATTGTTATCAGGAAAATTGAACCCTTTCACTCCCATGAGTGACCAAGACAGAATTTCTCGGCTTACAATATCAATACAATATCAAGCAGACAAGTGTTGAGAATACAGAAAAATATCAACAAGGGGATTTGGAGTTGATCCAATATCAAATTCTCCAAAGTTACCTGATAAGAATTGTATGGCAGACAGTAAGGAGAATTAGTAATGAGATCTTGGCAGTGAAAGGGTTCACCATCGGGATTCAACAATCCAGGCTCTAGCCTATTGCATGCAGTTCGTACTGCGAACGTTTATAGTGCAGACTTTCTCTGCAGAGGTCAGCTTCTCGTCCTCGTTTGGTGAATAATAGGGTTTGTGAGGAGTGACTGGGGGAAATGGTGGCGGGGATGTGCAATTGGACGGGCGATGTTTTATTGCTCGCCGTTGATTTTTTTCTCCACCGACTTTATATTTTTCAATTGCAAGTAATGGAATTGTGCCTGAGACTGCCTCAGTTCCTCTCATTACTTACATGGATGTTACAGCAATAAATAAAGATTTTGTTCGTTGGTACTTACAGTTTCCGGAGCCTTGTGGTCCTGCTGAAAATTCCCAGGGGTAAGTTCTTTAACTGATTATTGGACAAGTCCCTGTCAACAAGAAATCATTTCATCAGATAGTTAGATTTGCAATGTTAGATAATACTGAGAACTTTATATGACTCTGACCAGGTGGAGAGGGCCACAAAAGTTGCTGATTTGATTTTCACCTGGAAATAAATAGGTAAGGATGGGCCTAAACGTTAGCAAATATCAGTCAACTTTAATTTCTTATCTCACCTGAGACAAAGAACATTGGTCGATTAGGTTTTAAGGAAGGTTTCTTCGATAGATAAGAAGTGGGACTCGTCATACAACCAGCTAAGATAAAACTCTGGTAAAAGTATTATATAGACAGATAATTCAAGATTTTTCTGGATTGGTGCAACATATAGTAATTACCTTTTGAAAATTCAGATTTTTTATGATTTTTGTGTCATCGTGAAGGATATGAACCCGCCGGCTTTCGATTATGCTCCTCACTCACCCCCCCTCCCCATCACCCATCGTCGACGACTGTTTTAATTGCTACATAAATGAGTCAGTCGACAGTGTATTAGAGATCATGGTCCACTTCAAAACCCACTCCCTCCTCCGCGAAATATTTTATTGCCGCCACTTTGGCTAGAATGCTTACAATCCCGTCCATAAAATTTTCGTTGCTGACAACGAAAATGAAGCAACATTATTTATGGCTTATCAAAGACTAACAACGGATTGTTAGGTAAACTGAAGCTTTTCACACATTGTTCTATTGATTTGTGTCCACTTTTTCTTTATGATGAAGGTCACTTAATTTTTTCATATCATATGAATATACCCAGCGTAAACAACTGATTCTGAGCGGTCCAAACAAGTTAATTATTAACTCTTAGTCAGTCACGGTATTGTGTAATTCTCTGTAGTTCTCTGGATCTCGTGGTTCTCGTGGTTCTCGTGGTTCTCGTGAGGGTTCTAGTAGTTCTCGTGGTTCTCGTGGATGTACGTTATAATTTCACTTCCGGTTCAAGCGGAAGTCAAAGCGAGCGGGCGCAGGCTCAATTAAACCTCCGCTAGCGGTATCTCCTTTAAGTCAGAGATGGAGCGAGTCTCGAACGGGTTCATAAATTCGTAGTTTTATCACAAGAAATGAAGTGTTTTACCAAAGCTGTGTGTCTTTTAGTGGCTTTCAACATCTTGGGCTGCTCTTACGCCTACAGCATGCCAATTTCGGAAGCAAGTTACAGATTTATACAGCTTGTTTTGAGCATTCATTCATGCGAGTTTAATATGGTTGTAACATGGTGTGGTTATCATGAGTGATCAAAGAGGTCTAAAATCCAGTAATCCAGAAGATTACGTTGTACGTGATGTCAAACCATGGTATCATTAAGTGTTTCTTCGAATTTGACCTTATGTTGTCCCAATTTCCTAGAATGTTCTGGAATGAATCAGTCACTTAGAGCTACAAGATGGAAGGACGGGAGAATAAAATGGGATGAGCCATACTAGTTAGTAAAGTATACGTTTGTGACCGGAGACGCCAAATATTTGCTCACGATCCTTCTGTTTTGCCACAAGTTAAAGGTATATTGCCAATTCCATTCGTCTTATTTCACAAGGCTGGAGTGACGAGAGAACTGCATAGCTTTATAAATCTCATGAAAAGAAGCTTATATCTCTGCATGGAACAAAAATTCAAGCGTTAGTCTTTGTTTTCCAGAGTTTGACCAAAGATTTCAACAACCAGGTGAGAAGATCAATTAGCCTTTTCCATAGCCAGGAATTATTTTGAGAAGGAGCATCTGTATACAAAGAGAATGTGTCAAATGAGAGCCAGAAAGTGGCTAAGTTGTGATCATACGTTTAAAGTGTCTTCAAATATTGGATTTTGGTCTAATAAGAGATGGGTGAAGCTAATTATTTATTGTTCTTAACTGATGAGGAGGGAAGTGTGTTAAGCTGGAAGCTGTGTAAAGGAACCAAGTTTTCATCTATTGAAAACGGTTTGCAACTCATAAAAGACTGGCTAGATAAACAGGAACAAAAGCCAACAATTTTCTTTTTAGATAATTGCTGTTCCTGGCGTGAGTTTGAAAACGATTCACCTTTTACAAGGGTTAATGATGGTCGAATGACCTGCAATGCACACATTTGGAGCCAACATTGTACTGTGCTAATTGATTGTGTTAGATCAGATATTTTGCGTTAACTTAAAGAAATGTCGATATCATGGTGGCTTAAAATAATTTCAATTCTAGTCTTCAAAAAGTGAAAAAAATTTCAGAAAAGTGTAATAATTCTAATAGCAAGACTAAGGACGGATAGGGATGACACACATGTAGCAGTACAGTAGAGTACACTTAAGAAATAATATCCAATTCAATCATATCGTATGTCAATTACCAATTACATCGATTAAATTTGGTGAAACGAAAAGTATAAGGAGAAGTTTTCAAACCAAGTAAAATAGACAAATTACTGAGTCACCTAATGGTTAATGCACTTAAAACCTATTTAAATCCTCGCAGCATAGAAGGCAATTAACACACAAATTAAATTGAAAAATATTGAAATAACCAATCCACAGTACTTCACTGTGATCCAACTACATGCTGATCAAACTGGACTGTATCACTTAGCAGATGAAAGGCTAAAAAAAGGATGTGAGGCTTTTTCCGTATTTCTGTAGGTTCCCAAGGGAATCTATATTGAAGTTGAGCAAAAGAAAATATTTCAACGAATGTTCTGGCCAAGTTTCATCAAAATACCACAGAATTACATACCCTTTGAATTCATTTAAGTAGAGCTAACTCTCGTAAAAACAGACATCAAGGTTTTGGTCTCCACAGAAATTGAGTTTAGGTTTGTGTTGAGCATGAAGGGTAAAATGCCAAGTTCAATGTTCAAAAAAAGCCAGCGATATTTATTATTTATTTATTTACTTCATTTTTCGTAATTGTTTGTATCTTGTGGTCAGAAATGTCCAGATGTTAACAAGCGCATTTCCTCTCCTTATAACTTTCTCGCATTCTCCTTTTTTACTTGGGCTTGTTTCAGTGTGCTATAAAGTAGGCAAAGGATTTTTGACAGCATTCTCCTGTCTAAGTAGTCTTTGTTGGATGTCTTTTGAAACCTACCATGCTAGATATGGAAAAGAAACCATAGAATTTAGGGTTTGAATCCATCAATCAATTCAATCAATCAATTTATTTAAACTCACTTGAATACAGTGTACTAGAGAAGATTATAATTATCACAGTAGTGTTACAAATATCATTATAAGGAATACGGTACAATAGGAGAACGGAAAAAAAGAAACTAAAATTAATTTACGATTCATGATTGTAACTAGGGATATCTAACAATTGAAAAAGGAGAGGAAGAAAAGAATATTTGAATACGTTTGTTAGTTGTGTGGAGTTTGGGGCACCCAAACAGTTTTAAGAACTAATCGAGTGGGTGTCCCAGAACAAAAAATTCAAACCAAGGGAATACAGTGTTAACAATTTACTAACTATTAAGAATAAAAGATATTTACACAAACTATTTAACACCATTGTAACCATTGATCATAGAATTCTTTATATTTTGAGAAAATCTAAAAAAGGGAAAGATTTGTTTAACATTAATTGGTAATGAATTCCAGAGTGTGGTACAAGTGTAACACAGGGAAGAATACCATATTGAGTTGTTTGAATTGGGTTTACAAACAGGTTTTCATTCAGTAATTGACATGTATAATGTGAATGGAAAGAAGATATTGGCTTAAAGTAATTAGTAAAACAGGAAGGAGTTTTTTTCTGGGACCCCTGATAAACAAAAGAAAGAATCTCAAGATCAATTATCTCAGAGAAATTTAAGAGGGTTGAGAGATTTCAGTAGTGGTTCTGAGTGTGATGCTGGTTCAGAAAATGTCTTAATTCTGAGTATACGCTTTTGTAAAGTAATCACTGGCTTTAAATAAGTGGGATAGGTTAAACCCCAAACTAGGATACCATAAGTGAGAAAGGGGTAGATTAACAAATAATAAAGCATACGAAGTATATCAGTACAAACATAGTACCTCAATTTTGAGAAGATTCCTACAGTTTATTACAGTTTTAGGTAGAGCTCATCAATATGATTCTTCCATGTCAGATTTTAGTCAAAGAATGAATTAAATGATTTACCTTATCAAAATTTTTGAAACAATGAAAATACCACAGCCAAACTCATTGTGGTCAATTGAGTAACGAATAGATTCAGTGATACCTAAAAGTGTGGGATTAGTTGAACACCACTGTCTAAAGCCAAACTGAAGTGAGTAGAGAATATTATTATGGCATTCAAGATAGCCATAGAGGCTCTTATACATAGCTTTTTCATATATTTTGCTTAAAACAGGTAGCACTGATATTGGCCTACAATTATCTTTGTCTTGTCCAGAGCCTTTCTTGAAAACTGGAGGAACTCTTGCCAATTCAAGTTTATTTGGAAAAATGCCGGAGAAAAGAATCATTAGTTGGGGATGAAAGAAGTGGAGAAATATTGGTTTGAGGAATCTTTAGCAATCTGACTGGAAAACTGCAAAGGCCAATAGACTTGTCATTGTCCATTTGAGATATGTAAGACTCAACTTCAAATGAAGTGATAGGGGAAAGGAACATTGATTCAGGAAAATTGCCATTTAGAAAAGAGGTAGGAAAGCAACTCCCCCTGTGGAATATCTTTATCAGTGTTTCTACCCGGGATAGGGTTATCAAAAACTTGTTAAAGATGTTGGCAATAGCACAAGGATTGTCAATAGATTTGCTGCCACTTTCTAAAAGGGTAGGGATATAGTTGGCTTCAACTTTACTAATGTTTATGATTGATCCAATTCCTGACCAGATTTTTAAAATCTTTTTCCGATTACACAGAAACTAATTCTTTAAGTTATTAGACTTGCTGGCTTTGATATCTTTAACAACACTATTCCTGAATTTCTTATGAAGAGATATCAGATTTGGATCTGGTTGCTTACTTTTCATGACCTGGGAATAGAATATCTTCGCTTTCGGATATATTACTGGAAAGCTAGCATTTATGCCGTATAGACTCTGAAATAACAAAAGTTTTGAGAGGTCTTGTTTTGGTTGACACGTGCAAGCCTTTAATGACAAAACTGACGGTGTTTGTTTAGTTGAATTACCAGCCTTCGCGTTACCGCGGACATCCAAACAAACTAAACTGTATCACTCAGCTGATGAAAAGCTAAAAAAGGATGTGAGCCTTTTCCAATATTTCAATTGGTTCCCCGAGAGAATCTATATTGAAGTTCGACAAAAGAAAATGTTTCGACGAACTGATTCTGGCCGATTTTCATCAAAATTAATATGACCAAACTACAGATATATGTATCCTGTCAAGAGAGCTTCTCTTTACTTTGTACATGCGTGTGGCTCCCAACAGTTTCCACAATTTTTCCAAAGTGACGAATATGGAATCAGTGAACAGTTTCAAAAGATTGGTGTTGAGGTAGACGCGAAAAAGTTAAGGGAGATGCTTTTGACCCCTCTCTTATTTTGTCTGCCAAAGGACTTCAACATTATGGGAGGTGACCCGTCTTATACCTCTCCACGAAACCGTCGAAACTGAAGTTCCGAACAAAATTTTATTTTTAGAAAGTGAAAATTTTATGACATTGTAAATGAACAGTCAACAAATGGGCGAATTGAGTAGAAATCAATTATGTGACAAGACCTCTTGATAGACCTCTAGTTGAAAGATCATGAATTAATGAAATCAATATATTGAAAAAAGTTCTCTGTCTTAGTATACAGATCTGAGCGAGTTTGACAATTATTACCTGAATGATGGTCGAATTTTGGATCTTAGGACTGGAAAGTTAGCCTCCAAATATTTCCAGTATACTCAGTCTAAAGTCATTCTCGGTGTTGCAGTTTTCGCCCGCACGCATACTCTGAAAAAGTTAAATGTATTATTTCATCGAAAATTATTGGGAGACACACCATCTTTTCGCTCCTTATAATTGGAATGTCTTCTTCGCCAAGCAGGTGAGAGAATCACCCACACTGGGTGCTAATCATGCCCTCACCCATTGGAGGGTGACGAGTGTCTCTGGGATACTATCTTATTTTTTGAAACTATGGTATACAATATTTTTTTTTACATTATGGGATACTATCTTATTTTTTAAATTGTGGGATACAGTACTGTCTTATTTTTAAAATTAGCTCAGCCCTTTGCTGGTCTCCAAAGCCAAAACAGTCGTGGCGCACAAGTTCCAAGAATCAGCAAGACTTTCTTTGCAGGATTGCTGATCTAAGAAAACAAGAGACTCTATCTAATAATTTGGTAAGGATGGGTGTCAATCAGCCACAATTTAAAAACCAGGCGTCAGCGTATTATGAAGGACAATGGAGTTGCGGCGGTTTGGATCTCCACTAACGAAATCGCTTCCGTCCAAATGTGCCGCTGAAGAAATGACTTTCGCTAAATATCTGATAAAATGGCATACTCTGATCCTTAAAACCCACTCTAACATTTTAGTGCATGTCACTGTCAGGTTATATTCATGCGGCACCCAAACTAAATTCTTTCTGAGATAAGGATCAAGATGGGAAAGGAATTCACTTGACTGAAATAACTAGAGATTACTCGAATACAGCTGATCTGAATTGACCTCTTTTTTTTCCTTGTAACAGTACAAGTGTTTCCATCGGGTTCTTTGTCGAGTTAAAGTAATGTTTTCCAGTGGCGGATCCAATGGTTTTATGACCGATTTGAATTTGATTTCTAATCAAGGACACTTTTTATTCAACTACGACACAAAAATGTTCACATTTCCCAAATTAAACTCTCAACGAAGAAAGATTTTGACGCCAAACATCAAAAGCGCAGCTCACCGGTAACTTTCAAATGATTTGAAGGCTTTTCAGATCTTATCATTTTTACTGCCCGTTATAAACACTCTTACATGTAGGGAAATCTTTGGATTCAAAGACCAGTAGCGAGAAGTCAGCCTCCAGGCTTCTGATTGTATGCACTTTTAATAAGCCATTCTCAGCCGGTAATATTCGCCTAAACGCATAATCAGAAAATGTTGAATAGCTTATCGTCACTGGGAACTGTCGGGGTAACATACTATCCTTTCCCTCTTTAGAATGTTTCCTTCATCTAGCCTATGAAAGAATCGCCCACACTAGGTGTATATCATCTCCTAAGTAAATCAATCGACACATGTCTTTGGGAAAATGCGAAAAACAGCCTTTACCACTCTTCAAAACTGAAACAGTCAAGACGGACTTATTCTGAGAATCAACTAGATTTTTTCGCTGGATTAAAAAATCGTCCCACTCGTGCTGCTTTAAAAGAAACCATGACAACCTACATATCAATGCAAAGCTAGCGCTTATGACGTGACTTACTCTGAGAATCATGAAAAACTACATATCAATGTAAAGCTAGCGCTTATAAGGTATACATTGTGAAAATAACAAAAATTTTGATATGTTTTGTTCTGGTAAGCACGTGCAAGCCTTTAAAGACAAAACTGACGGTGTTTGGTTGACTGAATTACGAGCCCTCGCGTTACCTCGGACATCCAAACGGACTGGACTGTAGCACTCAGCAGATGAAAGGCTAAAAAAGGATGTGAGGCTTTTCCAATATTCTTATTCTTAGTTGGACAGAAGAAATTAATTCGATTTCGTTAAAGCCCTACACGCTTTTGTGCGTAACTACCTTTCCTTTTAAAACACTTCTGCCGACGAAAGTCATCGCCAAAAAGTATTTTTTGATAACTGAAACGGCTCCCAGAAATAACCCGAGGTTCGTTTGCGCGATCTAGGTGCGAATCTCCACAAATTCATAAACCTCTCTGCGCAAGAGGAAAAATAAGTAATGATAAAAAGAAAATGAATTAAATGAGTAAAGAATAAAATGAGATGGATGGCTGACATTTTAGAGCCCTGGAAATTTTACCCTGGACCTTCGACCCCTCACGAAAATCTACACTCTTAAGAAATACACAGTTTTTACACCTCATTTTTAAAAGCGCGTGTCGATGCGGTCAGGCCGGCAACCAATGAAAAGCAACATTGAACTCTCTGGCGAGTCACGTGACAAAGATGCTATTTAAACCAGTCCCGTAGGCTGAGGGGGTTCGGGGGACTCGGGCGACCCCCCCCCCCCACACCCCCACTGCCTGGAAAGGTCCACTTAGTGGCCTACTCACAAATAATTTGACCGGCTTAAAACATATCTCGCACGTAGAAAAAATATTACTGAAACCTTAGTTGTGAAAACGTGACACTATTCCTGCAAATGTGACGACTGTGGAAAGGAAAGAATAGACGATAATTTTATAATAAGAAGCCTTTGAATCACCAAAGAAACGTGGCAGTTCGTTTACTTGATCACATCATCATGTGAATCGAAGAGCAGTTTTAGCCCTCGGCAAAATTTGCCATATCATTACTTGGCCTCGTTCCAAGTGTTCTCTCTTCAAGAAATGTCAACCTCAATGCAGCTGTTAACACTTACACTGATGATCTCCCGTCCCCTGAGTTGCTCGAAATGGAACTTACTCGATGGAGAAGTCGATACTTAGCAATGGAACCGCAATTATGGCCAGCTTCACCTGCTGTGGCAATCAAAGATTGTGATGCTGCCCTCTTTCCAAATATTAGCATTCTTCTCCAAATTTCCCGCACAATTCCAGTCACATCGTGCGAATGCGAACGAAGCGCAAGCACGTTGCGACGACTGAATAACTACACGCGTGCATCAATGGGAAAAGATCGCTTGTCCCATCTTGCGCTTTTGCACATTCACTACGCTACCCCTGTGGACCTGGACACTGTAGTAGACTGTTATACTCGGCTACACCCCTGTTGACTTCAACTGGAAAATCTTTTGCAAAAACGTTAAGTTTAACATTAAAGGTCCGTTTTCAGCGAGGAAGAACCCACCAAGGAATAAACCAGCCTACGGGCCTGTAAATTCACAGAAAAAAATCATCTCGCGACCTTACCGGGGAAAACGATTGGTTGAAAGGAAGTCCAAAACTGCTCTACGAAAATCAAGAGTAAGGTCCGACTTTTTCGCCTTATCAAAATCTTCTGTCCTCGATTTCTCCCTTAGACTTGCAACAGAGTTACTTCTCTTTTAAATCGCCTAGTGGCGACTCTTATTTCTCAATGTCTTGGGAAATTGACGAATTTAGTTCTGGCTTTTGTGTGGTGTAATACAAGTGTAAACGGAATAAGCAAATCGAGATCCCAGACAAAAGTCCGGGAAAAACCGTCAACACTCTGCTGGAGACTCTCGAATTATTACACCTCTCACTATTCGGTACCAACTACCCTAAAATAATAATCGTGACCATATTTTTTCTATGCTTACTTTTATCTTTTATGAATTAATTCATGCTTTTCTTTGCAATGCACACTCGGCCATTTAGGGTCCTAGGGTCTTTTCGCAGTCCAAAGTCCTAGTCAAGAGATAAGAAAATCTGTTTGTTTTTCTACACCTTTTGTTCTCTTTGGCGCAGTGTTACCTTTAGTTCCAGCCCATACACATGTTTTAACTTAATTCATCTTTACTTCCCCATTCCATTCATCTGATCGATACTGGGAGTGGTGTCCTTTAAATATATATTTTTTGTATTTAGAATGACTTTGCCGCCATGTTGTCACCATACGCATCTGATCATGATTTCAGTGTTCTTTGCCTTTTCTCCTACCGAGTCCAGGGTTTCCAAATATCTGAACGATATTCCTGACAGATCTTCGAACAACCGAACACCCTGCCGATTTGAAATGCGTGCTTTGTTTTCACATAAATCCTCTCGAAACAAAAGAACATAGTTGTTTGTTCCAATTTTCCGTGGTCCCCGACATCCTAGAGTTTATTGGAGATTCTATAATGTTACTTTTTGTGGCCAGGATGATAATGTTCCAAGAGAGAATACTTCGTTCGAAGCTGGATTGATTTTTCCGAAGTTAGGGAGAGACAGTCAAATTTGAATAAAGTATATCGCGGAAGCGAAAAAAGGCGGAGATTGTTAAAAAAAAATAAGAAAAAAAAAAAGAAGGTAAAAGGGCGAGCAATACCATTAGAGAACTGATCGTAAAGTCACACCACGTCGGCTGGCATAGGACCAAGAAACCCAAGATGATAATGGGAGCGAAATGATTCCATCGCCAACAGAGTCGGCTTTTTAACGAAAACCTACCACTTGTGTAGTGCATGTCACTTCTTTGGACAGAAGTATATCAAATGACTTGGGAGAAGCTAAAAGATATCGCCCGGTATAAATTTATAAAAAGTGTCAACAGTTCCTGGGGAGACGTTAGGTTCATACTTAAGTCCCTCACAAAATTTTGATAAGAATCTAACCCATTGAGCATTAAAGTAGAAAATGGTAGCTCATCTCCTTTAATTCACAGTGCAGGTGAGTTTGAAAAATCGAAGAGCACATGCAGTGGTTAGAATCAAATCATGCCAGTCAGTGCCTTATTGGACTTGTTATCTCAGCTGGAAATAGCGACGAACTTCACCTGAAAGTTATTTTCAACACCTGTGGCTTGTTCACGATGAACAAGGAGAGTTTGACTGAGGAACAGGGTGAAAAATGGTTCCAGATTCATCAGTGTTCTTTGGGTATTACTAAGGCTCTTAAGGAGTTTAAATATGCCAAATGATTGTGGTGATGGAATGAGTGGTTGTCATTTCATCAGGCACACAAGGATAAGTTCTGATTGGAACTCAAAGGCACCTAATGAAGTTGAAAGCATTTAGGATGCCTGTGACTCTTGCCACCATTATGAAAATTTACCCAACTTCTAAACGCGATTCATCTTCAACGAAGAAGCGCAGGAGATTCTAAGAGAGAACACTGACCAATTTTTAGCTGAGGTTAACGATGCTATTAGAGAGGTAAAGGTTCCTCCCAAGTCAAAACGCCTGCACCTAGTTCCGAGAATTGTAACAATTCTTCACGTTTTGAACCACGCAATGACTAAACTCTAACACATCAACTCCGGCACACATTGAAAAGTTGACTTCAGAGAAGGCATCGGACTTAAACTTTGCCTCAAACCTGATGAATTCGCACTAATTGATTATTTACTTGGTACAGTTTGGATTATTTTTGCTGTGGGGTGGAGCACGGAAAACGTTTAGCTGAATTTCTCCAAAGGTATTCCGGTTCCTTTACTGAAACTAATCACTTAGTTGGTTATAATATCCTAGTTGCTATAGATGGATAACTTTCTGCGGGCCGGCCTCTATTTTTCATAGGGGCAATTTACAAGAAAAGCATATTTTGCATATTTTGGCGCTGTTTTTTACATCTAATTTTCTCAACTACAAAAGCTTCAGACGAGTAGAAAGTAAATGGCTTTGAACGAATTTTATCTTATTAGCAATATCCCAAAGAGAGTTATCGGTACTCATGGCGTTCTTCCTTTGAAAGAAAATGATCCGCTCTCGTAGTGGACTACTCCACCTAACAACATACTTATACCTCAAATCGGGCGTATATCATTCAGATATACACCCGATTGCCGTTCGGCTTCTTTCAAGGAAATCTAAACAATCCCGAATCCTGACGATACACTGCTTTAGTCTGCTATGTCATTTCTAACATGTAAGAATCGGTTGATTTACATGAAAATATCTTATCGCCGATCATTTGCTATTAAATATGTAAGTTATAGCTATGACGTGACGCTGTATTTCTCCATAAAGTTTTCATTGGTCGCTCCAAAGAATACGAGAACCGGGCATTTTTTGATATTTCTGCAGACTTATGTGCATTCCAAAGCAGAAAAAGAAAAACTCAGAAACCACGAATATTTAACGAAGAATCAATGGGGGATGGGCGAGAATCTCATGCGAGTAATCGGCTAATCTACAGTGTTCTCGCCGGTGGGGAGTAATGCGAGTATAAATAGCAAGTTGGCAACGGTATTACCAGATGTAAAAACCCAGTTAAAATAGTGGCTTTGAAAGACTGGCACGAAAACTATCACAAAGTCAAGATTTTAAACAACTCAGTATCCACATTCTACAGCAAATGGAACAGGGATCTCATCACAATCATTTTCCATTTTTCTATTGAATCTTTACGAAAATTATTTCTGTTTTGAGCCTTCAGTTTTCTTGTTCTTGATAATTAAAGATTTGCTTAGGGCTTACAAACTTTACCTCAAAAAGTTTTTAGTGCCGCGCGGACCGAGGCATACAGATTTAAAAGAATTCATGCTGCCACTGAGGAATCAACAGGCACAGTCCTCTCACATGCTCTCGGCCATGGAAAATTAATGATTGGTAAAAAATTAATCAATTGCAGCGTCCAGGAGCTATCTTGGTTGCCGTGATTCCTTTTATCATTTGCAACTTTTAATATTCTTTCATTTGCAGTGGCAGATCGAGACCTTGAGCAAAGAGGGAAGGGGGGGAGGAGGTTGTTTTTTGTGTGTGTATGTTGTAGGTCAACTTGTTCTTTAGGTAAATTTGTTTCAAACTAGGTTATTTGATCTCAACCTAGGTCAGTTGCTGATGTCTGTCTGTCTGGTTTTTTTTTTTTTGTTTGTGTTGAGATGTCTGGAACCTGAAACTATACTAAAACAATTATTTGCCTCAGGTTCCAGACATCTCAACACAGCCAGAAAAGAAAACGGACAGACAGACATCAGCAACTGACCTAGGTTGAGATGAAATTAACCTAGTTTGAAACAAATTTACCTAAAGAAGAAATTGACCAACAACATGTACACCTGCCAGCTTTTCTTCTTTCTGCAATTTTTTTCTTTGCCCAAAATAACGTGGAGGGTAGGGGGGCCCAGGCGCCCAGGCCTCTCCCCTTGATCCGCCATTCTCAAGAACAATTCTCAAGAAGTGTTTCATAACTTAGGCTTTTAGTCAAAGTGCCAGGGTATAGCAATCAATATCAAATGACAAAATTCTTATTCTAATTAACAAAAATCATCGACAAGAGTGCAGTGTTAACTTATTTACTCTCCGAGTAGTTGACATGTGACTTCTCCACACAATTTCAAACTGTTCACAAAAGCTCACAAGTAATGAAGATGCGACAAACGAGAATTTCCAGAAGGAATACTGATATGCCCTCAAAAATAATGAATGAAAAGTGTGGTAAGGCGGTGATGTAACAGTGCACTTCATCAGTAGGTTGTTAGTGGGTTGACTAGTTAGCTATAGAGGGTTCTGTTGTAATCAGATATCGACATGAAAGAAAGTACAGTATCACATTGATTTCCTCAGAAAAGCACTCTAAAGGTGTATGTGCTATTCCATTCAAAATGTAGATGTATGAACCCTGTCGAGAGAGGTTCTCTTGACTCTGTATATGCGCATATGGTTGCCAACAGCTTTTATTCCTAGGTGATGTACGGTGAAACCTCTCTAAACCGGATCCTCATTAAACCGGAATCCTCTCTATACCGGACCTTTTTTTCGGCCCCAGAATCCCTATCACACATTTTCTCTATTTTTAACTTCCATAAACCGGAACCACTCACCTCCGGAAACCGGACGCTTTTTTCAGTCCGTAATCACATACTGACAAAAAAATTGACCTCGTCAAACCAGACGTGAAAGTTTTAAGCTTGCCGCCAAGATCAAATTACACGTTTTTAAACGTGATCAAAATTAAAATCGTAATAATGCAGCTATGAAATCCCCATCAGAAGTGAGAAACGCGCGTCGGCTAATTTCTCATTGTTCTATCGGTACTGAAGCAAAAAAATCTAAAGTCGACAATCGTGCCGCTGTTATGGGGTCAGGTTAAGTAACAAACATCACTATGTCTCAGAGACCAGCGAAACGTCAAAGAATGGAGTTATCGTTAGAGAAAAGAATTAAGTTGATTAAATGCGCGGAATCAGTGCCTAATCCAACACTGAAGGCTCTAAGCAGTAAATTTGGGATCGGTAAATCAACTGTAACACTGAATGTTTTTGGTAGATTGAATAAAATGACGTTGAAAAGCTTCCTTGTGATCTATGTTGCTAGTTCCTTTACTGATGTGCTTTATTAGTGTTCGTGTACCATGTACTAGTACTTACAGTCAGACAGCACATTATGCTGCATAAAAATTGCCTTATGGGTAAAACCTCAGTTCATCGGACACCCCTCTAAACCGGATATTTCCTCCGGTCCTGGTGGCTTCCGGCTTTGAGGGGTTCCACTGTACTTATTGACTGAATTCGCAAATAAATTGCATTGCTAAGTTAACATAAAGAAATGTTGATATGATTGATGTTTGCGGTTGAAATTGAATTCACTTTTAGTCTTAAAATAGTAAAACAACTTCCAGAGAACTCTAAGTCTTCATGTAATAAGACCATGGACGAGGATCGAGATGACAAAAACTGATAGACATAACAGTAGAGTGTACCTCAAGCTGACGGGTATGATTAAAATAATAATATCAATTGACGATTATTTTCAATAAAACATAAACTGTTGTGACGAGTTTTCTAACCAAGTAACCCAGACGAATAACCGAGTTAATGATTAATGCGCGCGAAACCAATTTCATTTCCCACAACATAGGAGGCGATTAATATACTATATTAAATTGAAACAGATTGAAGTAACCAAACTGCGGTACTCGTAATGTAACAACATGCCGAGGAATACGAAGTGAGGAAACCTCACAATATTTCAATTCATAGTTTTGCACGCCCTGTGTTTTTTTTTTTTTTTTTTTTTTTTTTTATCAAGCCGATTACTTGCTTTGAAGCGTTTCCTTGGGTGAGCAATTTGACAAGATCTTCATGTCGTAACTAAGCTCTAATAAGGACTACTTGATGTCATAATTAAGATTCCTTTCGATATCGTCAAAGTTACTTGAAGAGGTAAAGATAACTGTATCATCGGCGTACGTAATAATTCTCAGGAGGCTTATTTGCATCGTTAAAATGGATAATGAACAACATTGGACCAAGGATGGCCCCTTGTGGAACCCCGGTAAAAACGGGGCTGAGTTCTGAAAGAACGCCACTGTATTGAACGGTTTGCTTTCCAAAAAATAAATAGTCCGTAAACCATTTGAGCTCAGTGTCAGAAATGCCAAAAAAAGGAAGTTTCCAGAGAACACCAGAGTGGTTAATGGTGTCAGATGCTTTGAACAGGCTTAGGTCTATAAAAACTGCTCCTGGTCATGTCATCTTGCCATTTTCAGCTTCTTTTCTTTCTAGGTCTGTAAAGTATGTAATAGGCAGCTCAGTAGAGCGTTTGCAACGAAGCCAAACTGATAATCTGAAAGATGGTTATTACTTTCAAGATGGAACATCAGTTGTTTGTATACCACTTTCTCCAAGATCTTCGACGGGATGGGAAGAATCGATATTGGTCGATGATTATCAATCTCTGTTGACGAACCAGATTTAAAGAGTGGTAAAACTTTGGCCTCTTTCCACTTCGTAGGAACAATTCCAGACTCAAGAGATAAGTTGATAGTGAAAGTTAGCGGTTAAGTTTATAATGAAAGTTAGCGGTTTTGCTATCACAAGGGCAGCATCTTTCAGCAAACCAGGAGGAAAGTTATTTAGGCCTGTGGATTTTCTCCTTTTTCAGACTTTTTAGTTCTCTGTAAATTTCTGATTTATTAACTGCTGAGAACACAAGCTTTGTATTCTCTGTTTGAAGGTGATTCTGTTATGCAGGATGACCCCGAATAAAGTAGCGAAGTAAGACGGAACTTTTCTCTAGAAATCCGGCCACATTTGTGAAAATAACTGCAGAAAGTGTAAGCAATGAGTTTCTCACCTGTCGTTTTCACTCCATTCACAAGGACTGCTGATCCTGTCTCTGATTGCGATTTCGTGGGGTACAATTTTTTAATCGCAGACCAGAACTTTTCTGGTGAATCCGCATTGCTGTTTAAAAGGTCGCGATGGTATCTATTCTTGAAGGTCTTGACTAAACCAAACATTCTGTTGCGTTGTCGCTTATAAGAGGACCAGTCGACCTCACGATTTGTTCTGCGAACTTTCCTGAGAAATTTTTATTTTCCCTCAAGTCATTTCTCTTTTAGCAAGGAGGTTAGCCATGAACGCAACCTTCCTTCAACTCTTTTTTGCTATGAGAGGCGCATGTTTGTCGATGCATTCTTTAAGAATGCTCTTAAAAAGGGACCAAGTAGGAGAAAACATTCTGAAAGTCTGGATCTTAAATCATCACAGAATAGCTGAGGGTTATGGTTTGAATAATTTCCACATGTAATAACCCTGGGTTTAAATGTAGCATTATAGACTTTGCGTGCACAACCGATCAGTTCGTGATCGCTTAAACCAACTAGGATTGTTTTCGTAAAGTAGATTTCATGTGGCTCATTGCTACAGAGAACATCAGTTAACGTCTGAGATTTTTGTGCAATCCTCGTGAGAGTCACGGTAATGAGCTGCCTCAAACCAAAAGATGCCAGAAATGATTTCAGTTCTTTGTGATCCGAATCCACCAGATGATTGCATTTGATGTCACCTGTTAGTAAGCATTCTTTGTTCTCCAAAGACAAAGATGATAGCATTGATTCAAATTTGCAATTAAAAAGCGGGATGAGAAGTTTTGGCGATTCTGGAGGGCGATAGATAATTCCAATAAGAAAGCTCTTGCTTTTTGAGAAATAAAATCTCAAGTCATATACACTCAATTTCTTCATGCTCAAGATCCGTCCTCTGTAAAGGGCACAGAGGATAAGATATAAACCCCTACACCTCCACCTTGACCCGATGCTCTAGATTTGCCAACAAACCTGAAACCATCAATCTGTGCCTGAGTCTCATCATCAGTGGAAAAGTGCGTTTCGCTAACAGAAAAAATGCCAACGTTTTTTAAAGCATCCAATATATGACATATTCTCGGTTTCTTTCCCAGCAAGCCTCTAATACTTTTATGTAGTAATTTTTGGCCCTTTTTTGACAGCAATTCCCTTAGTTCGGGAATGGCATAGTGTTCAGAATGCTCAAAGTCATTCTTGCTTTGTGATTGTTCTTGTTCGCTTTCTTGGTCTTTTCCGTTGCAACGAGCACAAAAATAACAGGATATCTCATCAGCAGAGCCTAAGCATCTAAGGTTCAAATGTTTAAGGCATAATGGGCGTGATATTCTATGAACTCGTCATATTTTTCCTTTGAACTCTAAACAGCGCATCCTATGTTTTGCCGAAGTGAAGACGTCGAACCGTCAGGAACGCTTAACGCATCAAGCTATTTCCAAAAATTTTATGGGGAAATAAATTACGTTTGATAAGACGGAGTATAAAAGAAACAAGAGGGATGGCAAAGCAAGCCTAAAAAGGGCAGAAATCGACAAAAACCACACTGGACACACAAGGAAGGTATGTATGCCAAGCTTTAATTGGCAAGATCAAAAAATTAAGATATACAGACATAAAGAAATAAAGCCCAGAAGGGATGGGCACGAACGGGAAACTCAGACCCATGCGGGGTGCCTACCCTATGGAAGACGAGTAGAACTGGGCCAAGTAGGCTGCCCTGAGGACTACCAATGTAACTGAGGCCCATTGCGAGGCAACATCATCCAAAATGACCCTTAATTTGAGATCTTTCACTTATGTAATCTGAAAACCAGGCAAGCGTGCTGCCTTCCACACCATGTTGTTTGAGCTTTTGAAGCAAAACTGAGTGATCGACGGAATCGAAATCTTTGGCAAAGTCCAGGTTGATAACATCTGTTTGAATATTTTTGTCCAGGCTATGACCAGTGTTGTTAAGAACAGATAACAGCTGTGTGACGCTGGAGTGATTTCGCAAAAAGCCGTGCTGGAGAGAACTGATGAATTGTTTAGTATGATCGTAGAGTTAAACACAGACACAGCGTTCCAGGACCTTCCCTAGCCTGAGTATATAGTAAGGAAATAGGTCTATGACTTTCAGCCGGTTCCATAGAGTCCTTTTTTATGTAACGGTGTGACGTTAGCTTTTTTCCATTCAGACGGTATGCGAGTACTTCGGAAGGAGAGACTAAAGTGCACAAATACTAGGTACGATTTGATTGCTGTATTCTTTTAAAAGGCGTACAGGAATGTTGTCAGGGCCGCATGATTTAGAGGTATCCAAAGTGGCTAAAAAAATTCACAATATATCGTTCTTTACAACGGGACTCGGAATAGTAAAGACAGATGAAAAATAAGAATTGAAAAGATCCACCTTTTTAGCTGGGGTTGTAGCCTCTATTTCGTTGTAGGTTATCACCGAATTTGATTTTGCACGGTTGTGCAGGACGGCTCTATGATAACTCCAAAATAATTTTGGATTCTCTGAAAATGTGCCTTCAATTTTCTGAAAATATAGGCGATGTTTTCTTCTAACCAGGTAATTAACTGTTGACTGAAGGAGTACAGTTTCTAACTTATATAGGCGATAATTTTTCAAAGCCCCACATTTCTTACGAATGTGATGGGCAACTTCACTGTCTATCCAGTAAGGCGGGTTAGTATCTTTTACTGACTTAGTGGGTATACATTGATCTACAAGTGACAAAAACAAATCCTTTCATAAAGCCCAGCTCTCGTCAATGTCTTCAGAGAGTGCAATTTCCAAAGGAGAGTGAGTAAGCTTTATTTAGTTACCTGTTAAATGTTTACATTTCGGAATATTTAGCGTTGTAAATCGACCATATCTCGTTTTCCACACTATACCTTATGACGGGCTTAAATTGTCAATGCTTCCTCACGTAACCCAACACTGCGTAAAAGGACGCGTGACGCTTTCATGAATAAATATATACGTGTCCGATAGTTTCTCGAGAAGTGAGCCTGGGACGTCTATACTTAAACTACCTAGGTGCAAGCGTGACAACAACCTCGAGAAACTTCACCCCAGCACCAGGGCTGTAAGGCTGCATGTAAACGCGGGCTATTCTTCGACCACGGCTAGGCAGTCTAACTCACCTGGGGTCCCCACCTTTATGTAAACAGGCCCTTCTATGGCCTTTTTTAAACGCTTTAATTTTCGAGTAGACAAGTCTAGAATAGACAGAGCAAGGAGACGTCGTTAGCATTGGATGTTTATCTTACCAGGTTGGCGAGGTAAATAGATAAAATAAGTTGTTACGGTATTTTCCAAACCGCCAGAAAGATATAACTCGTACAACTCAACTACTTTATTGACTGACGTAATAACTACGAAGCGATATCGGCAACCAGTACAATAACTATCTTTTTCACTTAGCTACGGAGCGATATAAATACTAATACAATCAGTATCTTTATAACTTAGAGCCCTTTACAAATAATATCACTTAAATCTCAGTGTGCTACCGCACAACTCACAGTTCTCTTGAAAATCTTTAACAAAGTGTCGACGTCCGTAATTCTTTCTCTCACGTAGCCTTCCACACGGCTTTCAATTCCAGTAAACAACTCTGTCCGGCTCTCGCTCCTCTGGGCTCTTCGCAACAGCAGTTATAGCTCACTAAAAGGCCTCTCTCTTTAAGCTAGCGTGACTCCTTATATATCTCTCAGAAAAGTTCTAGAATGTTCTAGAGATCTGTAATATTGCTATTTTTAGAAATATTACACTATGATTACATCATAACAAAAATATGCTGAGTCACGGTTCTAGAAGGTTCTCCTTAAAGTTCTCGCTTAGTCATCATGACTAAATGTTCTAGAAACTTCTTCGTTCTATTTTTAATAATTACGTAACGCAACGCACTCTAGAAAAATATGGGCGCTCTCCATAACAAGTATATACTAAAACAGTGGATAGCGTTGAAGGCGCGCTCTGATTGGCTAGTCAAACTCCGAATATCTTTTGCTATTTACCTCCGAGCAACTCGGGAAAAAATGGCGTGCCGGTTTCCATCCGTAACAAGCGAAGAAATCACTTAAATAACGACGAAGCAGTTCCTGAAAACACAGGGAAAGCGACTAAATTTGGTTTGGCCGTGTTTAAAGGTAATGGTAACCGGGAGTTTATCGATAAAAACTAATAAAAAAGGTTTTGTTTATAAATGCAAATTAATCTTGCGTAACCTTCACTTGAAAATCAAAGTTGAATGGTATCTTTTACAGAATGGTTTCAAATACAGAAAGAGTTTGCAACACTACTTAATTTGAAGAAATGTCGCCACCAGAGCTAAACAAACGTCTTCAGAAATTTTATCTGTCAGCGAAAAAGCAAGACGGCAGTTTTTGCAAAGAAAAATCACTTACTCCGATCCGAGCCGCGTTGGATCGTTACGCGCGGGAAAATGTTGGAATCGTTGCTGGAATGTATGAATTGAAATCAATTTTTGGTGGTGTATATTATCTCACTGTTTTAGTATATACTAAAACAACTATTCACCTCAGTGTCGGTGGTTAGCAGTGGATATTTACCTCGCCGCTTCGCGGTTCGGTAAATATCCACCACTAACCACCTCCAGTTCGGTGAATAGTCGTTAAATAGCCTCCATTTAGCAAAAATATATACACAGATATTTGTCCGCAAACATTATCTGTTCCAACATGCGATCAGTTTTTCACAAAGCCGGCGAAGCTCGAGGAAAATTGTGAGCTTCGAATAAGAGATACTGTCCTAGGACAAATACACGAGAAATTGTTCAAAAACATTTTTTGCGACGCGCGGGAAAAGATCTTTACGAACAGCATACTGTTTCCTGCCTGGAATGCTAACTTTTCAATGTTCTCTGGTATATTGTTATGAACACTCGAATTACTATTCAGTGTTAAAGGAAGTTGACATGCATCACCGCTTCTTAATCGGCTGTAGCCAATCATATTTGTGCGTAGTGAGCACAGGTTAAACCCATTGGCTTACTCTGCAATCCCCACTTTAAGTGCGCCTTACTCCCAGAGTTGTGTGCAGTGTTCAAATGTGAATTGTTTTGCTGATTTTTCTTTTGACTAGCGCGACAGACTTCATTAAAAAGGAAGGAATGCTTGTAGTCTAAGATTTGGAGTAGCCTGAACACATTTGAGTTGGACGGAAGATGTTGATATGATTATAGTGATCAGAGCTAAATGTATCGAATAGGGCCAGCCATCACCGTTTCCAGAAAAACAAATGACTGAGAACGACATCCATCGAGAAAATTGATGAAAAGTTGCTGGTGAAGGAGATTATCATTTTTCATTTGTTCATTTTGTTTTGAACTTCATGGTCTATTTTCTAGTAGATGAGACAATAAACTTCGTCTGGGGACTCCGATTACAATGATTATCATATTTTATTAACGTGGAAGTTAAAGAGGTTTTTTGTCTTTTGAAGGCTAAGCTAGTAGCATCTGTTAATTTTAATTTAAAGAGTCCGCTTGAATTACACGATATGATTTCGTCAGAAAGAGTGTGGAAACCGTTAATAAAAACATGAAACTTGAGTGAATCCATAAACGCCACCACTTTCTGTTTGGGATTGCCGCTCGATCGATTATGGTTGCAAGCTTCGTTGATGGTTTCCGCCACGTCTTTTACAGACTAGCGCTTCGTTTCTGTTTCGCCGTGATACTCTTAGAATTATTATACTCTTGGACCTCGCGTTTTCCACTGAAATTTTCTATTGGACCCAAACGACTGTTTTTCTCTAGACCCTTTGGGGGTCAGAAGCTTTTGCATCACTGATCAGCAGCATGACTGAGTTGATATCTTTGTTGATAAGGTGTTAAAAGCATGGAAAACGTTAGGAGCCGAGAATTCACGCTTTATTTGTGCTTGGATTCCCCTAGGTAGAGTTCATTGCGTAGGTACCTTTGAATGATTTGTAAGAAACCTGCCTCAATGTTAACTGTCCACGAACGCGCCAAAGTGCGTCAAACTATTTTGACATTCCAAGCACTTCCCCTTTCACTCTTATGCGATGAAGATGGGCAAATATTCAATTCGCTGACGTAAAAATATATTTTCTTCTGCAACCGGACTATCAAAAAAGCCTCCTATGGTTTTTCTGTCCATCAACTGCAGAATAAATCTTGCAGTTTCTTTGGACATGCGTTAACAGGTAGGTGATTCAGTTTTGCATTTAAGGTACAGCACGCGCAAAGGTGATTCCTCAGAAAAAAAGTTATCGAATAACAACATAAAAAAGATTGGCCACCGTACTTGTTTAAGAGATATGATGGGCCAATCTTACTCCATTTATGTTTCTACTGGCACTAATCACGTGCGCCATTTCATCGGTCTACGTACAGTACATTTTGCAGTAGCTAGAGGCAATGGTTTTTAAAGTAACACTTAAAAGAAAATTTAATAGGTGAGATTCTCAAACGAATGAAACAATTTGATATATGTTATGTGGAAAAATCACGAAATTTTAAACGACATCAACTCAAAACGTTCCTCGAGTCGTCATTCTCAAAGTCATAGTTTGCATCATCGAATAACGGGCTTCGCGCACGTTTTTTAGCTATGTCTTTTTCTCCTTTCCATGAATTTTCTTTTTTAATTTCGCCAATTTAAAGGGGATAATTTGTACACTTGAGTTATGCGATGAAAAAGATAGGCCCCAGTGCTAGTTTATTCATGAGCTTAAGACCATTGCACTTCTTTTGCTGGTTCATTTATTGAAATATAATACCGTGTTCCCGGAATGCGCACACTAATTTGCCTTATTACGTGATTTTTGTGCACAGTACAGGATGCGCAACGCGATAATGGAGAATCACCTCAAACTAAATATTTGAAAAGTTTATTTCTTTGGATTTAAAAATCTATCAGCTTTACCATTTACTTTTTAAGCGTTTTGTCGAAAGCGATGCGTAAGGGAAAGATTTTCCGGAACAAACTCCTCAAAGTCAGATTCTTGCAGAACTCATTTTTTTGGTATATTCAGAGAGCGCGAACGAAATTAGCGCCGCGGGGAGATTATCGAGCCCAATTACTTTCTCAATCCCAATTACTCGCTTGAGAAAATGAAAAGATAAAAAAAAATAAAGGACTGTAAAAAGACCATAATTATACTGTAACCAGGTTATAATGTGAGCTTTCAGTTTTACGAACTTATATTGATACAATCCATTAATCTCGCTCTCTCCGTTTCTGGACGTCACTTGTGGTAGCTTCAAGTCAAGTTGTTGCTGGCTTCTGTGCGGTAATTTTCAATTTTCCCACTTATTCGGTAATCAAGAAGTTGACACGAAATCCGCAATGATCTGAGGGAAAACCTTACGATGAGTTATTGGTTTTCTCCGATAGGTATTGGCCGTGTCTTGTATCGCTTAAAACTGATCGAGGCTTTTTTTCGCTTTTTGTTCCCTCAATACCATTTATGTAAAGCTAAGCTAAACGGCTCTGAACCAGCCATGAATACTCAAACACTGCAAAGGAACAATAACTTAAGCGGGGTAAGTTTGTTTTTATTCAAAGCTAGTTCAGATTTATAGGTAGAGATTGCGACTGTTTATTCCCATACAAATTCTTATATTTAGCCCAGTACGCAACCTAAACATATTTGCATATTTAAAGAAGGCTCATTATGCGAGCTTGTACCATGTGAGGCCTACCATTCCAAAGATTCCTCGAGTCTTAGAACTGGTCGTTGTAAGCTTCTGAAATAGGGCTCTAAAAGACTTTCAAACTGCTAGATGGTTAAAATCGAGCAGCTTTAAGGACGGTTAGCAGTGAAAATTAATCATTTTTGACCGTTCACAGTTCAATTTTAGGCCGTTTAATAGCTGACGGTTGAACCCCATTGAGACTATCTTGCGACTGTGCAGTTTAAAGTGTACTAACCAAATGGTCTTATTGTCAGGTACTATCTTAATATTACAAGTGTTGTGGTTGGCATCATTTTCCCAACACTAACGCATAACTGCTGAAGGCCATTGAGGCAATGTCATTAGCGCTAAGTAATGGCACACTGCACTTTGCAGAGGGGGAGGGGGGAGGATTGCAGACAGAACCCCTCACTTATCGCTATCAAAAGTTGAGAGAAGGGAATAAGATTTAGGCTATCAACATCATAGTCGGCGATGAAATTAAAGGATAAAGATATTTGTATCCAAAATTAATTCGGCCATCTTATATGTGTGGGTAAAATAATTTTCGTGGACTGTGATAAAATCTTAAACTTGTACTTTTTTCTATCCTTAATATTCTCACGTTAGGATGACTTTAAATGCCAAAGTTAAAGTGGGAAAACTCTTAGTCGAATATGAGCCTCTTTGCTTCAGTAGTTGTACCCCAAAAACTCTCTGATAACTTCTCACTTTTCTAGCTTTTATTCTCTAGATTTCTTCCGTTTCATCAAATTGCTTCTTAAGTGGCCATATGCTTTTGCTATTTTTCTCTTAAGTCAGGTGAGACACAGTCCGTATTGAAATAATGACATTTAAAAAGATGGGGCTCCGTAATCGTCCGCCAAATTGTAGGCCCCATTTTGTTAAATTTCGCGTCCTGCCCAAGCGCGAAAAATGATGAGTAATAAAGATGTAGAATGAAATGCAAGGGAATCAGTCTTTGTTTCACGAGCTTTCAACGACTTTTGCATTTTACTTGTTTGATAAAACGTAAAAACCTTTAAAATCTCTCTATGTCTCGCATCATTGAGAATAATCGCTAAAGTAAGCTGCAACCTTCGTGCAATAATTTTTGCATCATCCGTATCCTCCTCTAAGGACGCTTGAATTACACTAGATTCCTCCACTGTATGCTAATTTTCAGAAACGCTTTTCTCAGGTCTCCTTTTCCCTTTTAGATATGTCTTTTTTATCTCTTTGCATTCTAGTAACTGATGATTTGTCTTTGTCGGTCTAAGTTGTTAGCAATTCTGAATCTTTCATTTTCGCCACTGTGATTGGTTTCCTCGCCATTTAATGAAAGATAGCAGAAATTACAAAAAAAGCGATAAGCCGAACTTTAGAGGTGTTTACTGGGACGATAAGAGGACAAGCCTATTGTAGTATGTTACTTTGTAGTTATCCACTTGTATAAGTGATCTGAGTTGCCAATTAATTCGATTAAGTCTTGTGCTTGTTTGAAATAATTTATGGAGAATGTAATCTAAATTTTAACTCATTCTATTCATGATCACTGTATGTAAGCTTATATATTATGTTAATTTCTAGAAATACAAAGGAACAGCCCTACTCACAGTTTGGGTATCATAACGTCTTTAAAGCCTGCAAAAGCTTCCTCTGCTATTTCCTCTAATTGATTGTAGGAGAAGTCCCTAAACATGAAATCATCAAAACAAAGTGATGGCTTAGATCTATTCGGTAATACCGGGCAGAATTTTAATTTTTTATTTTTCCATTACCGACGCCATTTTGCCACATTATGTTAAGATCGACGAAGCACGAAAAAATATGCGACGGTATTTCATTGAAGACGTAGGGAGAATACGGACGGAATAAGTGGGGCAACAAACGACAAACAAAACAAAATTTGACTATTTTTCTGAATTTTTTAGGCCTCCTCTTTCTTTAAAACGGATCAAAAGAACCTAAAGGATTTACAGATTTAAAATCTTTCAAGTCCCTAGAGTGACAAGGACGGGATTTTTGGTTAGAATGTGAGTACAATATAAAGGATACAAGTGTTGAGAATAAAGAAAATATTCATAAGGGGATTGTTAGTTGATGGAATACCAAATCATCCAAACTGACATCATAAGAATTGTATCGAAGACAGTAGGGAGAATTATTAATGAGATCTTAAGAGTGAAAGCGTCAAGAAAGGAACTTTTAAACACATCAGATTTTTTACTGGTCATGAATAACAAATGCTGTTAGTGTTGTTTTTTGTCTTTCGCACACACTGTACGCGATCGATGCGATATTCGGTCGCTTCCTGTTTAAGGTAAAATAAACTTCGATTTTTCCAAAACTTAGCCGGCGGTCATATCATAGTAAAATTAGTGACTGAGTTGGGTCGGGTCGGACGGGAAAATATTTGGCTCTCGTTAATGACGCACGAACTTGGCTGCGCTCGGTCCGTACGTCAAGACCTCGACTAAAATATCAAGTTTTTCCGTCCAGCCCTCCCACTCAGTCAATGGGTACATATTATTTTCTTAGCTTAGTTTTGAAAAGCATTATCAATAAATGTTTTATTTCTCATGCGAGGCTACTGTAACCAATTGAGCTAATCGCCTCCCGGTTAGCTCAATTGGTTAGAGCGCCGGATTGTGTTGTGCGGGAGGTTGAGGGTTCGAGCCCCGGCCGGACCAATATTCATCGTCTTAAAGTAAGTGAGGAGAATTTGCTACCTTTCTATAATCAAGAAAATATTCTAGTCTTGGGTTATAGTATAATGTCTTGGGTTTTACTTAGCTTTGAAAAAGTCACTTAGAACAGGCTCTTACTTATGAGTTCAAGTTAGAGTGAACTAGATAGTCTTCCCGGGTACGCCGGCTTTCTTTTGATTATCATGTCATCATAAAGGTGTTATTGCGACCTTCCATAAAAAATCGCCTCTGTATTCCTCTATAAATCCCCAAGGATGTTAATGCCTCGAGAGCGTCCAGTTGGACTGACATTAGATAATGCTGCTTATGATTGGTATCCAGAAATAAATGACTGATATTTGCCCTACATTCGTTAGCTAGTCAGCTCAGATTATCAGTCATAAAGGGCCCAACGTTATTCATTCAAATAAAAAGTGACTATTCCTTCAAATAACACGTGACTATGTACTTGGTACCGGATGACTTGCGCACACCTTCTCAAAACCTTTGTCTCAGACGATGATATTATTTCTTTCGATACATCTCCTCACCCGGACGATCACACCCAGGGACGAGTAAATTTTCATGATGCCCTCACCGTTACCGTATGCACGAGAAACAAGGTTTTTTTTTCTTTTTTATGACAGAGAGAAGTCGTGGATTCTAATTCTACGTCGTTTGACGGTTTTCACCGCATACGTTTAGCACCTTCGCTGTCATTCCTGTAAGCAACATATTATGGGCTGGGGAGGAGTCCACCTGGCATCTATCCACCCTAACGTCCTCCGACGTCATCCCGATACTTACCTGTGTGAGTTGTAGACCATGATCTAATTTGTTTTCTTTAAACAAATATAAAATCAAAGTTTAGGAGTCTTACTTACAGTGTCAGAGAAGAAGCCCAGGAGAAGTAAGAGCCGGTAAAAAGTCCTGAAGATAGATTCTTTAATCGGTTGTTGGACAAGTCCCTATAATCAACAATTGCCACAACAAAATGTAAACTATAATTCGTAGGATAATGTTCTGCATCATGAATAAAAGTGTTTGCCTACATCTTGATATGATTTAAATCAGTAGAGCTACTTTTATACCATAGAATATATCTTCATTGCCTCTCTAGAATTTAACTTAGCTATAACCGCACGGAAGCCGTTCACTACTGTAAAAATTATGTTGAGGTGAAGAAGTTATAAACTCAGAGAACTAGTCCTGACATCCCATGATAATTAATTTAAGTCTATCTTAAATTTCGCGCCACGTTGGGAAGTTATTCTTATGGCTAGCTTCATTGTAATACAGGTTTCCGGCGTAGAGGTTTTAAATAAGCCATAAAGCTCATCGAATTTGGCAAGAGGCTAGTCGATATCATTTTGTGAAAATTAAAAGTTAGAAAATCAGTGTTCGGCAAGGAGATCCAACCGGTCACCTCCCTGTTCATTTAGTTGTGAAGCTACATAAATGGATGTTTAAGATTAATCCTAATTGATCCCTCCAATTCTCAAAATTTGTCTTTTTTGGACTCACCATTCAACCACTAAGCTTTATAAGTTTTTTGGCACACAGGTACGTTAAAAGATAACAAATCGCGCCTAACTGTAGCTCAGACAAGCTCATCATCAGTTGTATTGTTGTTTCCATTTCGCTCAAACCATAAGGGCTCTTGTAAAAAGTCATCTGCTATTAATTCTCTACCAAACTTATCATAAAGCGAAAAGTCAAATTGCTGCTCAAGAATAGAGGCCAAAATTGAGTTTCGAAATTAAGCAATCATCAAGATCGACCGAGTTCACTTGCTATATTTCTGAAGGATGTGTCATGTTTCCCTTGCCAGCACAATTGCCACTTAAACGATAACCTGCGAGGTAATTTACATGAGTCAACCATTGCAAGATATTCGGTTCGTCCGTTCAAACCTTGTGATGAAACTCAGGCTTCTAGTGTGGAGCTCAGAGGTTACCCTCTCAAAGCTTATGTTTTTATCTTCTTGACCAAAACATGTCAACACCTCATTATTATGAACGCAAACCGCAAACCACTAAACATCACAAGTCAAATTTTATCACAGAAACACCAACCAATCAGCTGTTTTCTCAAAATAGTCGCATCGCTGGAACGCGCACTGGAATTACAGTTAAAAGAATTATCATCGCAATAGGTGTATGTATGGGGGATAAGTTCTCTAGGTTTACATTCTCTTGCTTGAGGCCGAATAGTTTTATTCAATTAGTATTTTCCGAATTTGGTGACATCTGCTAATCGAATTTAAAGTAACAAAAACAAATCATGAGAAGGACGATTTTCGTTTAATTTGTTGGAACGAAGTGAACTTTTAAATTGACGGAAGTATATATTAAACAGATTATTAAACCAACTCTACGTGCTTCCCTTTAACCTCCGTTTGGTCTTTCATTCAAACATCATAAGCTCAAGAACAAAACCCTCTATTTCAAAAACATATTAAAAAACTCCAACGCACCAAGGCAGTTTACTAATTTCAATGATTTATTCTTTTCTTTTGAAAAGTTTGTAACATCTGCTTATCTCAGAAGAACTAGAAATTTCAAAGCTATGACACAGATGATTTTCGCATGATTGGTTAAAGCTTCAGTGAAATTTTGAATTAAATTTGATAAAAATAAAGTAAAAGTAATAAACAGACTGTTTAAGCATCCTTCACGAGCTTTCCTTTTAACCTCCACCCCACCCCCACCCCCACCCCTGCGGTATTTTACGTCAAAATCTAAGGCTGTACAACAAAGTACACTGTTTGAAAATAGTTTAATTTTGGTTCACTGATTTAAAGTGTCTCGAGTAATGGTTGTGACGCAGTAAACATTTGTGTAATTTGACTTTTTCCTCACAGGGCTGACATGTTTTTCAAAGTTCAAGTTACTGCTCCTAAGACATATTCATGTAATACAATCAGTCTGCTTACAAAAGATTGAATTGTGTTTGATGAGCTTCATTGCATAAGCTTGGTAAAAGTCGGGTATTTATTGCTGGCCTGTCCTTTAATCTCTCTGATCACACCTCTCTCAGTTATTGTTATGAACTCTTCCACAACTGCGGAAGATAATGTGCAGTGGATTTCTACTGATGTAAAAAAATAATATTAACATGTATAATGTGACGGATAAAATGTTTAGCTACTATTAACCCTTATTTGCGCTTTGTGAAGCAAGAGGCTGTATGAGATCTTACTAGGCAGTTAGGATCACTCAAACAAAGATGACCGCTGCGGGATGTTGGCTCTGTCTAATGTCTGGTACATATTTACTGGTTTTTCATCTTTCCATCCGTGCACTGATGTTGAACGACAAACTCAAACTGAATGGAGGCAAGATTGAAGTCCTCATCATTGGGACACCACAACAACTTGTAAGTTGAATAACTGAACGATAAGCTCAAACTGAACAAAGGCGAGACCAAAATAATCATTATTGGGACACCACAACAGCTGGTAAGTTGAATAACTGAATGACTCTCTATGCCAACACACATCGCAAATATAAACAGCTTTTCCGTGACGTCTACAACATTATATTCACCACATTCAAAAAATATCTCTCACAACAGTCAACTGAGGCCCTTATTGGCTCGTTCATTACAATCCGTGAATATGCTGAATAGGCTACTGCAACAGTCTTTTTTATTTATCACCAGTTTCTGTTATAACTGAATTGCAGCGGACAAAGAAAGCTTGGTCTAAACTGATCTTCAGAGAACAAAAATTGTGCCACATAACCTCACTATTTTTTAATTACATTGGCTACCGATAAGAAACAGAATCGAGTTTAAAACAGCTCCAAATACTTTAACGATTCTTTAAATGAACATTTTTCGGCTCCCCTTCTACCGAAAGATGAAACTAGAAGTCCTTCTTAGTAATACCTGTCTTCGGTCTAAATCTGCCCTAGGTGAACAATTTCTACTGCTCTGTCCCAAAATTCCACTAATATAGAGAGTGCAAATACCATCGAAATCTCACCTTATTCAAACGAGTGTTTTTATCCAAGCGTTTTATCGTAGAACAAATTTTTCTTTTAATTATATTGCAGTCTTTGGGGTGACTTCGTATTCATATTCCCTTCTCTTCACAGTTTTTGTTGATTGTATTAGTATTTCAACTCTAACTTGTTACGCAGATTTGAAAATTTCATGTAATTTGCGCGTCATCAATTTATCATGATTATCATTATTAATATTATTACGTATGATGCACGATCCTCGCAGTAGATAGCGCAATTTAAGCAATAGCGAAAATCAGACCTGAAAAAAGTCAGGCCTGTACGGGACTCGAACCACTGACCTCTGCGATACTAGTGCAGCGCTCTACCAATTGAGATAACAAGCCAACTGGGAGCAGGCCGTTAAGTTGATTCGTAATAAACCCGTGAAAGTGATAAATGACATACAATGAATATATGAAGATCATATATTTTGTACTGCTTAAATAGTGCTATCTACTGCGAGGATCGTGCATCATACGTATCTAATACCGCAGTTCAAAATATATGATCTTCATATATTCATTGTATGTCATTAATATTATTGTTATTATTATTAGGTTTTATCACTCATATAATCCTCACAAACTGTCCCAGTGTCATCTGGGTCAAGGGGTGCCTTGCACATGTATGAATGCCATCCACCAGAGGAGGAGCAGAACTCCGAAACACAATCGTACAAGGTCAAAAGGATCATTCACATTTTTTTCTTCAAATAATGTGAAATTCGCTGGATTGAATGAATTCTGTTGCTTATATTTGTGTTGATCCCGGCACTTGCTACCGAGCGTCCGGAGTGTCCCGGCTCCCAAACTTACATGCCATTTAATCCAGTGCGACGGTACCACAGCTTAACTAAACAAAGCAGCTAATTATAAAGAAGATTTCGTGTTGCTTACAATCAGGCCGTACTATCGCAGAACAGGCGGGGTATGGGAGTTTTGAAGGGCCAAAGCAGGATAAATTTTGACACCTAACACATAAACATCCCTCAAAGAAGAAATTTGTTTTGATATTTGTCTGTTCAAAAAGCCAAACCGAGATAAAAGAGAGGGAAAAGCTCAAAACAAGCCCTTTCTTCAAATCTGCTGATGGAGGAACTAGAGTTACGCAATAGAAGGTGACACATTGGCTGACACTGATAAGATATAATTTCTTGTTTCGTTTCAAAATTATCAAATGACAACAGCTGATTCGGTCAGTTTTTCTATTGTAAAACATCAAAAGAAAGCTCCAGCGCAGACACATACTATCGATTTGAGTCGTTTGAAATCGGCAATCGGAAAAACTTTTACAAGAAGAGCAATTGAAAGAAACCATACCATGCCTCAGCGCACTGATTGGTTCACATATTTTTGTAAGATTTAAGGCGTTCGAAGCGGCGACGGCAGATAAGTTACCCAGGTTCTCTTTAAAAAATGTTATGTTAAAGAATAATGTCGAGTCAGTCCGTCGTAATTGATATGAATTATAATTCGGATAAAAAGAAACTCGGCTATGACATCTTCATAATGCATAACAAAGTAGATAATTTACAAAATCTTAACACGACATAAATTATGGGCTGCTATTTTTAGCGTCATCGAAAGTATCTTCACCTCCACCACTGAAATTTAATCTGGCTTTACTAATTTTCAATGAACCTGAGGCCAAATTGTATTGTTTATTCTGTCTTTTCTGAGGTTGATAAAATCTGCACATGCAAGTAGCAGTAACAATTTGAAAACCGTGAGGTGTGGATTTCGATGAATTGACTGGAATTATCAAATTGACATGTACAGAAGTGGTAAACAGCTTGTTAAATAAACTTTAGGGTTATTCTTTGACCCCCGTATGGTCCATTATTGAAAATCGATCTGAAGCTATTTACCGATTTGAAATGGTTAATAAGGATTAATCGTCACTTGCGATCGCCATAAATTTATATGCTTTCTTCCCTTTACATTTACCCCATCAATAGTTTTTAACCGTTTGTTTTCTTTTGAATTGGGCAGATTTTGTTTGCTGGACAGGTCCCTGCAATCAATATGGCACCAGAGCGAAGTGTGAACTCTGCTGCCCAAAATAATGTTTTCCTATATTTGAAAGCATACCATACTTTTTCAAGATAGTATGATTGTCTCCTTTTACCTCAAATTCACATTAATAGATATTAAATTAGTTTGCCTTTTCTCTACCCTGGAGATCCTGATGCAAAATAAAATCCCTCAATCAGTTGGCCAACATTTCAAATCATCTGGTTTTCTGAGCAGAGGCACAATTTTTTAAGAGGGCTAACACTTTAATCAGATGCATTGTTTGACGAAAATTCCACAGAATCACAACTTGAAAAGAAATGGAGGACGAATTTTTAAATCATCTTTTGTTAAAATCGTTCCAGCCTCGCTGGTCATATATTCCAACCGTTTAATGAAACCCGAAGTGACCAGGAATAAGTCGAAAGCGCAAGTATTCGGAGTTGGTAGAGGTCGAACAGATGAACAGTAACGTAAATATTAGCATATGCAGTAAAATAGCGGTTGCACTAGAGGTTTTTCAGTGGCGGTTGTCCTAATGCGGGCTTGGCAGCGTTTTAGTCGTTAAGCTCTAGCGATTTGGAGCGTTTTTGTGGTAACTGACTTTGAGCTTTCATCAGCGGCGTTATAGCGGTTGTCCTCCTCCCTAACTTTTTATCAACGGCTTCCACTGGTTGTCTTCAAGCGTTCATCAGCGCTTCTATAGCGTTTGTCTCCAGGCCTTCGTCATCCCTTTTGAAACGTTTGCATTCAACCGTACCTGAGCGGTTTATTAGCTGTTGCTTTCGAGCGGTCTTACAGCGGATGCACTCCTGAAGGTTTTTTTTTGTCCTTTTTTTTTAACGGATTTCTTATAACGGTAATGAGCAGTGTCGTGACAATTGTATTCCAGCATAAATCAGAGGTGTTGAAGCGGATGTACTCAACCGTTTTTTAGTATCGTTTTTATGGTTGTAATTCAAGCGTTCATTAACGCCGTGGTTGTCGACTTACAGGGTTCATCAGGGCGTGTTCAAATGTGGTGGAGGTCTCCAACGGTTCACCAGCGGTGATACAGCGCTTTAACTGTTCTTGAGAGTTTCATTAGTTGTCGCCTTCTAGTGGTGTTACAGGAATACGCCTTTGAGCTGTTTTGTAGAGGATGTCTTTAAATGCTAATCCCTGGAAACTCCTTTCACTCATTCTGGGGCATTTTTGGATGGTTGTATTGCAATTGCTACGATACCGCTGATGAACGGTTTAAGTCTGTCCATAAGAGGACTGGGCAGGCGTGACACATGCTATCTCACAGATTTCTTTCAAACTTTCACAGATCTAGTTCGAACTCTCCGCTTATCCTGAGTTATTAGAGTTCCCACATCAAATCCCTAAATTTAGCTCGAAAAATGCACTTTTAACGAATCTCTCTCACACCAACAAAATGCGATGGATTTTAATCGCATTTTGTCTGACGGTTTTTTGAATCTTTAGAAAATGATCGCTTAAATTTGGAATAATTTGATATATCAGGATATCACAGATTTCTTTCAATCTTTCACAGTTTATGAGGGTCACTAGTTCATTGAAGAAGCCAGATTTAGTTCGAACTCTCGGCTCATCCCTGAGTTATGCAATCCATAAATCAAGCTCGAAAAATGCACTTATCAACAAATGTTTCTCACACTAACAAAATGCGATGGATTTGAATCGTACTTTGTCTAATAGTTTTTTGAACAATAAGAAAACGATCCCTTAGAGTTGGAATAATTTGATATATCAGAATATCATTTCTGCTAATTTGGAGCAGTTAAATCACGGTACTGGGTAGCCAACTATTCGAAAAAAGAAATAGAAAATAGTTTTTGTAATTGCAAATATCTCCCGTGGAGAATATTGTATGTTGTGCAGAACAATATTTCTGAAGTTGTCCTAGTAAAAGAAACTTGCCTTGGCCCACATTGTACGCTTTTGTTAAGCCTTCATAGGCCATCGAAGTTGACCTTTATATTACCTCTGCGAAGAAGACGAAAGAACAATTTTTCAACGGGTCACTATTCAAACTAAAACATTACAAATATGAAGAAATTTGTATTTTCGTTAAGAAAAAAAGGACCATCTGCTATCGCACAAAATTTAAAAGCGATATTTCATCGTGTTGGGGCGTACGAAGTTGCGGAAGTTGCATATTCTCTCATTATTTTACGGAGGTGGGGGGGGGACAACACCCATCTAGGCGTATTTTGAACTTGTCGATTTATAGGAGAAAGCGCGATAGAATCTTTTGATAATTTTTGAAAAAGGTTCATCAATAGGTCCTTTAGGAAAAATAAAATGAACTAACAACTAACTGTCAGCGTATTCTCGATACTTATGGTCAGTGGCTCTTAAGAGTGCTGGTCTGAGAGCTTGGAAAGCGTACATTGTGGCGCACATTAGCTCACATCGTACGCTTGCCGAACAAGGGCAAGTGTTTTGTTTTGTTTTGTTTTTTTACTGGCACAGCTTCGAAAATATGGTTCTCAACGAGTTTTAACAGAAAAAATTTGTACTTCTTAACTGAGTGGTATATTAGGGCATGACTGGAAAATTTTGGCTTGAGGTCACGTGCGACATCCTCGCGCCATAATCAAGTGCCAGTTATTTTCCCGTCTGTCCCGCCCAAACTCAGTCAGTGAGCATTTTATCATATGACCGCTATGTGTTCAAAATTGCAAAAATCTTGTTTCAACACGATAGACGGATTCACTCAGGACAGCTACAAAAGCTAAATTTAGCATTTTACCTCAAGGATTTGATGGGGGAACTCTAATACTCCAGGGATAAGCCAGGAGCCTGAACTACTCTGGACTCTTGAGTAACTTAGTGACCCTCCTAAACTGTGAAAGTTTGACGGAGAAATCGGTGGGATGACATGTGTCTGATGAACGCTTTAAGACATCTTCTTGAGCTAATAAACCTTGAACGCAACCGTTGTAACAGTGCTGATGAAACGTTTGTCTACAACAGCTACAACAGCGCTAATAAAAGCTGGAACACATCGACTACATGTACAAGACCACTGATGAACGATTGAATACAACCGCTAGAATACCGCTGAAGCTAATGGCAGAATGCAAATTCTCTGACACGAACGGGCTTCCAAACTCCTCGTGTAGAGCTTTTTGTATTATTATGATCAGGCCGGTGAACTGACTCGGAACAACATTCCTGAATTACAACATGAAGTACCGAGTTTGTGAAAACAATTAAGCAATCGTGCCTGTCCAAATTTTCAGCTGAGCCACTGATATCTGTTCATTTTACTTATTTACGTGTAAACTTCCAGACTGTTTTAAGTTCTTTCAGAGCTCTCAAAAAAAATTTAATAACACGTCGTACACTTACTAAATTTTCATTTGAGCCACGAACACAAATTTTATTTTAACTGTCAGCTATTAAAGAATGAACCTTTGCCCAGTAACTCCCTTTCATGAGTTTTTCATCCGATTCTGATAGGATACATCAAGATGTGACAAATGACTTTTATTTTAGCCAAATAAAAAAAGAAATCACAGCGTTATCATAGCGTACTCAGAAGCGTTAATGCCAGCAAATACTCTTATTGGTAGATACTGTAACTTGTTGCTGGACAGGTCCCTATAGTCAACAAGTCAACCGCAAATAAGCGCATTCTTAAAGACGTTGTAGAAACTGATGCTTTGTTGGAAGAATATATACTCTTATTTCTTGAAGGTCCCTGTAACCGCCTTAGGCTTAGAAAACCCGACTTTTTCATGTCCCTAAAATTCCAATCAATGAGTGATTGATTATCAGGCTTTGGGGATTATCTATAAGAGGCTTGATGTCCTTCCACGATTTGCTTTCGACCCTCTTCACATTGTTCACAAATATTAATGTTCAAATAAAAACTTCGGCCATCATGAAGATGGCTTAAAACGCAGTTTTGCTAAACAACAGCTAAATTCTGTTTAAATAACCTGCGTTTTAAATTCGATTAAAAAGCAGTATAAAAAGGTGGTTCCTGACCCTTCGCCGAACAGGGGAGGGGGTTCTTAAATCCTGCTATTTTGTCTGTTGAGAGAGATAAGACAAGCTACTAGAACACACGGAAATACTTAGAATATACAGTTTAAGGTGGCTGAACACAGTTTTTGATACCTTTGTTTCTTTCACCATTTTCTCTAAAACCCTCTATCTCTCGGTCGCCAGAACTGGCAGCAAGCAAGTTAACAACACAAACTTTGGTTCTTTGAAAGTTAAGCTGACGTATGTACCGTTTTCATGGCGACATGAATAGATATAAAGAGGCAATTAAAATCGGTTTTGTTTCTTTGTGGAAAATCTAGTCGTTAGATTTTCTTTATAACTTTCATGCAACGAGCTTGTAACGATACTCACATGCTAACACCATTTTGATAACAATTTAATAGAGTGATCTTTCATTGTCCATTGTTGAAGGTTCACTCGAATTTCTAGAGTTTCATTTGTTTAAAATCAATTTTTTCAATACTCCAGTTACTTATTTCCTTAAGTATATCCGTGCCAAATTTCGTGAAATTCTAATGAGTGGTTCTCAAGAAATGGGCATATTTCCGAGAAAGCAGTTTTTCACTCAATCGCAATTCTTTTACTTACTGCGCATGCGCTGCATTTAACTAGGTTTTTTTCAGTAACGACGAAAATGCTGAGAATTGCTGGGTTCTTTGCACCGTAAATTTATTCTAACATATCTTTGTAAGAAAATATTAAAGCCCTCAATACACTGCGCCAGCTATAGAGAAAAATAGCACAGACAGTGTGAGTGCGTAATGTGTAAATAAAATGACCGCTCTATTGACGGCATGTTTGTTTTTTACAATCCTTGTTCGCTCACTGAGTTGCACCAGCAAAAGCGCGCGCCAAAACTGTGTTCAGCCACCTTAAGGGCCACTCCCGCTAGAAGCGGGTCCTCTCGACTGCCCAACCAAAACAAATTTCCTTAATTTTTTCCCTATGAAAAGGGTTTAGGACACATGTATCAAAAATAATTTGATTGTTTTCCAATTCTCTTTCTTTTTGCCTCGCCACAAGCGAAAATGAGCTTTTGGCTAGACCACCCGTGTAAACAACGATCAAAAGTGTAAATTTCACGGCTTTTGTCGAGCGCGCTGCGACTGCGGTAGTGTAGCTCACGGAATTCTCTCTTGCTTCAAGTTACTAGCTATAATCTGTCAGTTCACAGACAAAATATGGAAACTTCCCTTGAAATCATTTTCATACCAACGTGATCCGAAGAGACCCTTCCCTTCGAAATTAATTTGCATCTCAGAAATGAACCAATTTAAAACCAGGAATTCTCAAGATTTAGGCTTAAATAGGGCTAAAATCGATGGATATCGGAGGATAGTTTATACACCAAGGAGGTCATCAATTGTTTCAAACCTGCGGGTATCTCTCTAGCTTTCATCCACCATCCTCTTGAAAACAACGCAAACCAGTGTCTTTACTTCATTGCGCACATGTCAAAGCTCATTTGCATAATTCTAAAAAATGATGGATACGTCTTTGACCGTTTAAACCTCGTTTGTTTGTCTTCTACGCTAATTATCTTAGGTTTTCATAACAACTGGATGGAAATAAATCGCGTGTCGTCCTAAAACGTTGCATAAACGTGATCAGTCTTAACACTTGCGTGAAAAAGTAAGCAAAGGGCGATCGGAAGGTGCTTACTCGATAATTTTCCTTGAATCAGGTCAATAGCTACGTACAGAGTGGAGAAGATCAAAATTAAATAATCCAATTTGGCATTCTGGTCATTTCAGACATAAGGTGTCGTTTAAAAGGACACACAAACAAGTTAAAACATGTATGTTACGTTGTTAGCTACAAAAAAACCTTCTGCAAGAGTTCTTGCTGTTTCTACCAAGGTTTAGCACACGGAATGCAATCAAAAGGCCCTCTTTTCTGAACATTTGCTGCCATAATTAGAGATTTTACGTTGTTACAGTCCACAAAATTCTTGAGGGACAAGCTTAATCATTCCTTAGGGGGCAAACCCAGCCTGGTATGCTGCGTGACGTGATTATGCTAACTTGCCCATTTGTTCCATGACTTGTTTCGCGGATATGTAAATTGAAACTTAAAAGTAATTCATGTAACGAATTAGAACCAAAAGTTATAGATGGACTGAAATGAAAGAATTGGGGACGGTAATTGAGCTTGCATTGATCTACCTCCCTCCCACCCTCCCCTGAAGGTTCTAGCATACCTCGATCCAGCCCTCTCGCTTTGGATAAGTCTTTTACCCATGTATTTGTTTCGCGGAGAGCAGAGGATCTTCAGTTATTGATATGTTATGAGAGATTTATCGCACAAAAATTTCTACTTGTTTCATGGAAAGCAAAGATTGTAGTGCATGCGGGTATATAAGAGGAGCTTCAGTCCCGATATCTCTCCTGGAATGCCAGGACGACGTATGAAGTCATTTGCAGTACCATCTATCCAGCGAAATCCTCGAGTACGAGTCAATTTTGCTTCGTACCGATCATTTTGGCTCCGAAAAGGAAAAAATAAAACGGAAGTTTGTATATTCTAAACATCGGAACGTATTGGAAAAACACCGAAAATGCGGTAAAAGTACTTGTCAGTATCTAGAACACAAAGGAAAATGCGAGGCAGTAAAAAGAGGTCGAATATTCACCGCCAGACTGGCTAGAGATGTTTTCGAAATTTTCCGAATGATAGTTCCAGTCGGATCACGTGAGCACTATTTTCAATTCCTTGAATGCGAAGGTTATTATTTTATTAAAAATTGATTTGTGAGGGCCTAGCTACACCAGTAGGCAGAGTCTCCACAAGATTAAAAGACAATCTTTTTCATAACAAAATTTTATCTCTTTTTTTGCATCCGCTCAAGTTTAATACGGCTTTGTTTATTTAATCAATTTTGTTCAGTTTTCACACGGCTTTGTTTATTTACTCCATTTTGTCCAGTTTTCATCCGTGAAAAATTTGTCGGCGGCGTGGTGGGAAATTTGCCCACCAGAGCCAAAATTTTTTAAGTCGAGACAAACTATTCGCAATTGTAAAGTGTTGGTGATGACAGAAAATATTTCGAGATACACAACTTTTACGTTGGTGCGGTAGGCCAAAAAGTGTTTAAAGTTAGAAGCCGTTTTAAAAGAAAAATTTAATTAAGCCTTGCGATTCAAATAACGCTACTAACGTTTGCAACAGAGTGAAAAACTGTCCAATTATTTGCTCTTGATACAATTAATTAGAGAGGAACAGAGGTAAGAACAAGAATAGGGAAAGGATGTCCATATGAAAATTACAACGAATGTAAAGGAACAATAAAAAAAAAGCGAGAGAGAGAGAGACAGACAGAGAGGGGGGAAGCCAGTTCGTCAGTTTCGTTCAGTTTAAGTAACATAACAATGCGCAACATAAAAAAAAGGCGTTCATTTTAAAAAGATAAAACAACGACGATAACTGTATCAATTAAGATGGCAACCAGAGAATATAAACAGTTTATAATCTTAGGGATGGCAATGACCATAACGATACTTTTGCGTGTAAGATTGTCAAATTAGGTGGCACTTGTAAGAATAACTTTCTTGAGATAGAATAAATATATGAAGTTGATATATATTGAACTGCGGTATTAGATGCGTATGATGCACGATCCTCGCAGTAGATAGCGCTATTTATGCAATAGCGAAAATCAGACCTGAAAAAAATCAGGCCTGTACGGGACTAGAACCACTGACCTCTGCGATACTAGTGCAGCGCTCTACCAATTGAGCTAACAAGCCAACTGGGAGCAGGCCGTTAAGTTGGTTCGTAATAAACCCGTGAAAGTGATAAATGAGATAGAATAAATATATGAAGTTCATATATTTTGAACTGCGGTATTAGATACGTATGATGCACGATCCTCGCAGTAGATAGCACTATTTATGCAATAGCGAAAATCAGACTTGAAAAAAATCAGGCCTGTACGGGACTCGAACCACTGACCTCTGCGATACTAGTGCAGCGCTCTACCAATTGAGCTAACAAGCCAACTGGGAGCAGGCCGTTAAGTTGGTTCGTAATAAACCCGTGAAAGTGATAAATGAGATAGAATAAATATATGAAGTTCATATATTTTGAACTGCGGTATTAGATACGTATGATGCACGATCCTCGCAGTAGATAGCGCTATTTATGCAATAGCGAAAATCAGACCTGAAAAAAAATCAGGCCTGTACGGGACTCGAACCACTGACCTCTGCGATACTAGTGCAGCGCTCTACCAGTTGAGGTAACAAGCCAACTGGGAGCAGGCCGTTAAGTTGGTTCGTAATAAACCCGTGAAAGTGATAAATGAGATAGAATAAATATATGAAGTTCATATAATTTGAACTGCGGTATTAGATACGTATGATGCACGATCCTCGCAGTAGATAGCGCTATTTATGCAATAGCGAGAATCAGACCTGAAAAAAATAATAACTTTCTTGTGTACATTTCAGCGATCTGTAGCAGCTGCAGAAAGTTACATAACAGCCGGTTAAAGAATGAGTGGCTTTTGCTAAGGACATCAGAGGAAGAAAAACGAAATCTAGCTGAAGATAAGGGTTCTTGTGGCATAGCATACTTGTCGAGGTACGTATATTAATAACTTCATCTGTCCCACATGCAAGAGATCTCTAATGCTTAGCGCAATCAGTCCTACGGTGATAGATGTTATCAATTACTGGCTTCCTTGCCTGATTTTGACTTTTCAGGAATCAAAAAGGGGAGGCAAAATCAGAATGTTTTCTACTCCAGATTTAGACGTTGAAATATACAATCGGGATTCCAGTTGGACTCCTCAGGAGGTGGCATGAAATGGCTGAGACGTTGTCAAACGGTGACTCCTCAGATGAAGAAGAAGCCGATGGGCACGTGTTAAAGACCTACAATGAGGTTATGACAGGGACTGCCTCACTCACAGGACAAAAAGTAGAACCGGTTTCTTCTGGGCTTTTAAAGGAGTGGGAATAGGTAACAACAAATGAAAAAGCCCTATGTTTGGATCACGTGGAAGAGACATGTCGCGCTGTTTGCAATGTAATCGCCCCAAAAGACAGCGAAGAGTTATTGCAAGAATTCAAGGCTCCAATAACAAATGAAGTTTGCTTGGGTGACTTGAAGTCGCTGATAGCCGCATACAAACAGGCATCTTCGAGGAACCTGAAAACACAGATCTTGATGATATATGCAGCGAGCTATTCAGCAAAATTCTTAAAGAAAATGCGCCAGCCATTTGAAAAACTGAGCGATCGATAAACTAAGAAGGCAAGGGCTCATGCCAAAAAATGTCGAAGCTGGTTTCAAAGTCAACAAACTTCCACACCGCAGAGTCCGAATCGACCTAGTGAAACTTGATCATTTTCTGTATTTTGTAGACCAACCATATTTTAAAAAAGTGTGGCCTATGGAACAAAGACTTTAAAACTTGACTCTAGGGATCGTCTTGTCCTGCCAAACGTTGTCCGAATTTTTGGACGATCGACAATAATTGAACAATCTCTAAGTTAAGCACTGTTGCGAGGAAGTCTTTGACCCCCTCGGAAAATCAACGCTTTATAGAATTTTGCAAGCAAGAGAGCCCTCTGAAAGGCGATTCCTTCAGGGGCTAGACAACACTGCTGCAAGCGGAGCGGAAGAGTTTGAGGCAATGCACAAGATCGTGGAGGAATTGGAAGAGGGCTGGGCAACTGCAAAGTGGTGTGAGGACGTTCGGAAGAATCTGAAGGATGCAAAGCAATACGTGAAGACAGCGTATGGGATGCACTGTCAGGAGGATAGCAGTCCTTGCCTTGACCATTGTATGCGTGTATGCGTTTTTCTCTAAGCGATCCCCAAAACCCCGAGTTTCAAGGAACTTGTTCTCATGAACCTCAAGCTAGCTGTGATAGTTGCGAAAGTTTGAAATCCGTGATTCAGGCAATTGGAAATGAAACTGAATCTCCTTTGATAACTTTTGACGGCACAGAGGAGAAAGAAGACCTGAAACACGACCATGGTTAAGCCAGAGGAGCGATTCTTTGTGGAAGGCGCATAAAATGTGGAAAAGGAATCAAGAGAGAATAAAACAGAACTTGCTCGCGTCCCTCCGAAAAAATGCCTCCTTCATTATCATGCTGGGCCATCAAATTCATCGAACTAAAATACAGGGAGAAGCAGTCTGAGTGGTTTGGAAAGAGAGGAATAAACTGGCATGTCATTTCAGTTATTAGGAGGAATGCAGAGGACAACGGCCTTGAGATCATGTCATATGTTCATCTTTTTGAAAGCTGTGCTCAAGACTGGAACACGGTTTACGCAAATCTGGAAAACCCTCTCGGTAACATCAAGCCTACAGTAAATGAAGTATTTTTGCGATCAGATGGAGCAGGCTGTTACCACAACAAGAATCTAAGTGTAGCTGCCACTAACGTTGGTTCACGCGCTGGAATCAAGGTGATGAGTTAAGATGAAAATGCCTCTTGATTACAACACGAAAACATTCTTTCAAAAACATGCAAACTCATAGCTTGATCGGCTTCAGAGCTTTTAAGTTAAAACTTTCTTGCTGTCTCTGTCCATTATAGTAACTTCTATTTCAGAGCCGATGCAAACAACGTTGATCAAACTCTTTTGATAATACACCGCAGGAACATAATTATCCTCTTCACCCTTTAAACGTCGCATACCGCCGACCCCCCTGCTTAAACGCAGATTAAAACGTTTTTTTATGAACCTCTCTAGTTCACATGCTATTGCTATACGCACAATACGTGTAGCGAATGAATGCTTACTTTCTCAAAGGACATCCTGAGAGAGTTCAACTGCGCAGGTATTTATTAATTGCGGAGTTGCCCTTTTATTGCTTCCTCTTTAGAATCGTTAAAAGTACTATTTCATATTAACATTTTCATGATGAGTGGAATGTGTTAATAGAAGCAGGAGAATACACTAAGCCTACCTAGTAACATCTGTATTAGTATGGCAGGTATTGATAGATCAGTTATTCTAACCGAGATACTTCCTTTTCTAATTCTCAGGGTGTGATTTTTCTCAACCACAATCTGGCAAGGATGTTTGCGATCGCATCATCAGTCCAATGAAAGGGGCAATTCGTAAATATTGCAATGAAGACCATAACATTTTGACGGCAGCTGACATGCACGTAGCATCAAAATTGAGACAAGTGATAGGAACGTCAGCTGCTGTTTGCGAAATTGTTAGTGATAGAAAGGAACTCAGAATTAAGGGCATCAATAATTTCAGCTTTTTCCACAATTTTGCGTATGAAAAGGATGGTCTTCGGCTCTCAAAAGCCAATGAGGTCGGTATGGACAAATTAGTACCATGGTCAGAACTCATCCTTGAGAAGCAAGACCCCGTTGTGTCAAGGGAAGTAGACAATCATGGTTTCTTCGTCACAGCTTCACCGGCCATAAAACAGAATCGCAATCATAGCCAAAGTTCCAGTGATGATAAAGAGGACATGCTATTTCACTGCCCAGAACAAGATTGCTGCTCTTAGCTCACTTCGTCAGAAGAACTCTAAGATAATGTGCACCTCGGGGAGCACAGGAAGAAAGAGGCATCAGCGAGCCTTTACGACGGCCTTAGACGTGATTGGGCAATGAAATTTTCCTCTCTAACTCTTGAATGAAAGATAGCAACACCCGAGGTGACGGGCGAGGTTGAACTGACTAAAGTGTGCAAGATGGGCTGGGCCCTTCAGAGACCGGAGGGTAGTGGAACAAGATTCACCGAGAAAGTGAAAGGGTACCTTTCAAGTAGGTTTCAAACCGGTGAAAGAATGGGCGGAAAAGCCGATCCCGTTCAAGTTGTGGCAGAATTGAGAAAGGCGAGAGAGGCAGATGGTACAAGAAAATTCACCAGAAATAATGGCTTATGAAGAGCCAGGTTCAAATCTTCTTTTCGAGGCCTTCTGCTTTGTAACGGAGAAAAACCACAGTCCCAAAAGATTCAGAACAGGATGCAAACGACGACGATGACCACGACGAAAGTCTTATCGAGGAAGAAAGCGGTTACCTTGAAGACAAAGCAAGGAAAAAGCATGTAGCGGGTGTTATTTCCGAAGTCGGACTTGCTCATCCAATATTATCTCATGGGCATAATATTTGCGAACATGTTACAAATGACACGTTAGAGAAGTTTAAAGTCACCACTTTGAAGGAAATCTGTGCATTTCTTGAAATTTCTTTCAAAGGCAGAGATTTGAAGGCCACCCTACTCAAGAAACTAAGTGACATGGAAACCGAATGTATATGTTTCCAAGAGATTTAGGAAAGCTACTTCTAACTCTGTGCCTCATTCCATTTCATGACTTTCGACCGCTACATGAACTAGTTTTCAGGTATTTTATATGCGGAGATAAGTTACATTCGCTGTGGGGATAGTAAGTGGAAACAGGAGCTAAAGGACCTGTCACCATCTTATAGCTGGGGTAGAGGATTTTGTGGGGATCACGTGGTTGTTAAGGGAAACGATAAGTTGTCGCCAAGAGAAATTAAAGGAGGACTGATGAAGATAGACTGCCTATTTACTGCCATTGTGAGGTGGGGGTTACACGAATATCACAGAGCCTTAAAGCGGGTTTAGGTGGAATTTATTGTAATACTACCAAAATCCTCCGATTCCCTCCTGTACCCCTCCCGGTTTATAAACAATGACCGGTCTCTAACTTATAAAGGCTGATAGTTTCGAAAGAAACTGTTTGGGGCTGCGTCGGTGGGAGTAACGAGATAATTTGGATATATCAACAAAGTTGGAATGGTAAATTTGCCACCGTAACGATTACAAAAGCTGACGTTTCGAGCGTTAGCCCTTCGTCGGAACGAATAGAGGAATTGTGGGTTGTGTGTGCTTTTAAAGGCAGAAAATGGAGCTACGTTTTTGGTGGGAACATGGCAACGAGAGAAACAAGAATAAATTAGAGGAATAAAAAGCGTTCGTTGATCCCTGTGGGATTTAGACTGCCAATCTCTAACTTAGACTGATTGCATCGCGAAATGCCTCATACATTTCAAGACAAAAGTATTGAGACAAAACGATTTAGCCTAGTAATAATGGGAAATTTGGCGGGTGGATTACTAACGTTTCGCTATTATTAACTGTTTGGATATCCTTATCATCAACAAATTACCTTAAAGCTGAGAAGTATGTCACGGAAAGTCTGAACTACCATTTACGAAATTATCTTTATGCAGGAGGTTCTTTTGTAAATAACACGGTAACATACGTGTATTTTAACTTGTTTGTGTGTCCTTTTAAGCAACACAGTGTGTATGAAATGACCAGAGTGCCAAATTGTATTCTTTCATTTTGATCTTCTGCACTTTGTACGTGGCTATTGACCTGATTCAAGGAAAATTACCGAGGAACTTCTAATCGCCTTTGTTTACTTTGTCGTGCAAGCGTTACGACTGATCATATTTATGCAACGTTTTAGGACGACTTCCTTTTTTTTCCATCCAATTGTTATGAAAACTTAAAATACTTTACTTAGAAGATAAACAAATAAAGTTTGAACGGTGAAAGACATATAGATCATTTTTCAGAATTATGCAAATAAGCTTTGACACGTGCGCGATTAAGTAAAGACATTGATTTGCGCTGTTTTCAAGAGGATGGTGGATGAAAGCTAGAGAGATACCCACAGGTTTGAAACAATCTGTGACCTCCTTGGTGTATAAACTATCCTACGATATGACTGTTTAGCCCGATCTACACCTGCATTTTGAGAATTCTTGGCTTTAAATTGGTTAATTTTTTATATGCAAATTAAGGTCGAAGGGAAGGGTCTCTTCTAATCAAGCTAGTATGAATAGGATTTCAAGTGAAGTTTCCATATTTTGTTTGTAAACTGAGTAAACATAGCACTTGAAGCAAGAGAGAATTCCGTGAACTATAACATTGCAGTCGCAGCGCGCTCGACAAAAAGCTGCGAAATTTACCCTTTCGATCGTTCTCTTTTCAATCGTTCTCTTTTGGTCAAGCCAATAGTCAATTCTCGCTTATGGTGAGGCAAAAAAAGAGAATTGGAAAACAACCAAACTATTTTTGAAATGTATGTCCTAAACCCTTTTCATAGGAAAAAAATTAAGGAAAATTGTTTTGGACGGGAAGTCGAGAGGACCGCTCTTAGGGGGAGTGGCACTTAATTATGCTGATAAAGGAACTAGAGTTGGGTGATCAATGGAACAGTGACTGACATTGTGAAAAAAATGGTTTCTTGCTCTGTGTCAAAACAGATGATTCAGTCAGGTTTTTTTATTGTAAAACTTCGACAGAAAGCTTTAGTACAAACATGCTCTGTCGATTTAAATCGTTCGCTGGCGGCAATCAAGAAAAACATCCACTAAGGGTTTGAAAGAAACTTTGTTACAGCGTGCTGAATTGTTCATGCACGTATTTTTGTGAAAATTCGGGTGTTCGAAGCGACAGCAAATAAATCCCAAAGGCTCCTTTTAAAAAAACATAATGCTAAAGAATAATGTTGATCCGTAGTGATTGATATAAATTGTAATTCGGATAGAGAGAAACTCCACGACTATAACATTCGCAAAATGCATGACAAATAAACAATTCACAAGCTCCTGATAGATATAGTCTATGCGATGCTATTTTTAACATTATCGAATGTCTTCATTTCCACTTCTAAAATTTAAACCAGTTTTACTAATTTCCAATGATCCTAAGGCGCAATAGCATCGTTTATTTAGTCTTTCTGTGACTGAAAACATCTGCACATCTAAGTATATCTGTAGAAGTAATAATTTCAAAACCATGGGGCACGGATTTCGTTGAATAAGCTGGATTTATCAAATTTAAAAAAGTGTTTATTGATATATTAACATAAACTTTAGGCGCTATCCTTTGACCCCCGTATGGTCCATTATTTAACATCTGAAGCTGTTTATGGAACGAACTAAATGGAACTCGTGTATTGAAAACTTGAAGAAATATTTGAAATCATCTTTATAGCGAGTATTCTGCCAACCTTTCTGTTCACATATTTCAACAGTTACCTTGTGAAACAAGAGGCTTTATGTGATCTTATTTGAAGGAGTTTGATACAGTTAGTAAGCAGCGGCTCCTCGGTGATGTTTGGCTCTTTAGTTAGCCTCTGGTCAATTGATTGATTTCCCTTTTTTTCTTTTATTCTTAATCAACCCTGGCTTACAGTAAAAGAGGCTTACTTACAGCTTTAAGCGCCCCCATTCAGAAATCCTGATGCCGGCAAACACTCCTGGCGGTAAATCCTGTAACTGGTTGTTGGACAGGTCCCTGAAATCAATACGGCACCTCAGCGGGGCGTGACTCTGCTGTCTAAAATAATGTTTTCCATGGACAATATCTTGAAAGCATACGATACTTTTTCAAGATACTATGAACATTTTCTTTTTCCCCAAATACACATTAATGAACAGTTATTAACTTAGTTTGTCTTTTCTCTACCCTAGAGATCCTAATGCAAAATAAAATACCTCAATCAATTGGCAAAAATTTCACATTTCACACTGGTTTTCTGAGCAGTGGTACAATTTTTATAGAGGGCGAATACATCCAGTGCTTGACGAAAAGTCAACGGAATCACAACTTGAAAGAAATGGAAAACAGTGAACTTTTTAGATCATCTTTTGTTAAAATCTTTCAGTAGCTTAGCTGGTCCTATATTCCAACCGTTTAATGAAACGCGAAGTGACCAGGAGTAAGTGGAAAGGGTAAGCAATTAAGGACTTAAGGGAGTCTTTCGGAGTTGATAAAGGTGGAGCAGATGAACGGGAACGTAAATATTAACATATGCAGCAGGAATATCAGCTACATTGTGGGTATTTTAGTGGCGGCTGTCTTCATGCAGTCCAGGGCAGTGTTTTAGTGGTTGCTTTCAAGCGATTTTGAGCGTTTTTGTGGCAACTGACGTTGAGCTTTCATCAGAGGCGTTATAGCTGTTGTCTTCTTACTTCGACTATTTATCAACGGTTTTCCACTGGTTGTCTTCAAGCATCTGAGTAGAAGTAATAATTTTAAAACCATGGGGCACGGATTTCGTTTAATAAGCTGGAATTATCAAATTTAAAGAACTAACTTATTGATATAGTAACATAAACTTTAAGCGCTATCCTTTGACCCCTGCATGGTCCATTATTTAAACGTCTAAAGTACTGTTTTTTTTGTTGTTGTTGTTGTTGGTTGTTGTCGTCATTTTTTTTTTATCATTATTTCTTAAGTAGTGGTTGCCTTCATGCGGTCCTGGGCAGTGTTTTCAGTAGTGGTTGCTTTCAAGCGATTTTGAGCGTTTTGTGGCAAATGACGTTAAGCTTTCATCGTCGGCGTTATAGGCCGGTTGTCTTTTTAGACTATTTATCAACTGTTTGCCAGTGATAGTCTTCGAGCGTTCATCAGCGCTTTTATAGCGCTTATCTTTAGGCCCTCGTCATCACTGTTGAAGCCCTTGCATTCAACCGTAGCTGAGCGGTTTATAAGCTGTTGTCTTCGAGCGGTCTTACAGGGGATACACTTCTGAAGGTTTTTCTTTTTCTCTCAGAGGATTTCCTAAAACGGTGTTGTAACGTTGTATTGAAACATAACCCGTTCTTCAGTATCGTTTTTATGGTTAAAATTCCAGCGTTCATCGGCAATGTGGTTGTCTTACAGGATTCACCAGGCACGTTGTAGTGGAGGTCTTTAAAGTTGTGTCGATAACGAGTGCAGTTGCACACCACTGTTTGGTAGCATTATCATCAAAACCCAACTTTTTTAGTAATGCAAATTACCAAGCACTAGTTGAGTTCATCGTGAAGAAAAGTAGTTTTCTTAAGACTGTTTATGATTAATAGTAATAAACTTGATCTGCGTATTTCAGTTGGCATATTCTACTTGAGATAGGGAGATTAAAGTTGTGTCGATATTGAATGCATTTACACACTGTTTCCTAGCTTACTCGGAAATGGTCAGCTCAGACGACCACCACAAACCGTATAATATCTATCCAAGCTTCAATAATCTTTCGATCTAAAGAAATACATTTTATAATTCGAAGTCAGACTAATGTAAATCAAGTCTTAATCTCGTAGCAAAATTCAGAAAAGGTGATGGGAAACCTACTTCTGTGGAGGGTCATTAAAACGGGACTGTCTTTACAGGTTAGCCGATTCAGGTAAGCGGTGTTTTGAACAGACTGTAAAAACGACTTCTCTCTCTTTTCAATTCTACAGAAAAACTGGTTTAAAATATTATAAGCTAACACTTAAAACAATGTGTGGAATTATTTTTTTGTAATCAAATAAATCTGTCATTAAAAGGCAACACCAGTTTGCTAAACGAAACACGTACCACCGTCTGGGGACACCATCATCTAAAGCCAACTTTTTTAGTATAATTATGTAAGTTACGATCCACTAGTTCATCATGAAGAGAAGAAGTTTAATGACTGTTTATAGACTTGATCTATGTATTTCAGTTAGCATATTCTACTTTAGATTGTGAGATTAATAAGATACTGTTCCCTCACGGGTAACGATAAACTTCGCTTCCCAAACGCCTTCCTTTACCTATGTTTCCTCTGCAGTTGTAATGAGCCAGGTTTCAGGTAATATTCTGCTTCTAAACTATGTTGATATTCTGAAATGCTCCAAAAATAGCATAAAAGGCTATCTTCGATTCGACTTCTTGTGCGCTTCTAAAAAAATTTACGAAGCATGCTCGTTGTATTTAAAAAACTCTGCTATTTCGTGATAGCCCCCTGACATACTTCTGTGCGCTCCAAAGTGTTCTAGAACTTTTCGGCCTGTAGTTTAGCATAGCGACGAAATTTCAGGCGGTTAAGGATTAGCTGCTGCCTCCCAAGCGACGTCCGAGATGTTGACAACAGGGAAAACGCAAATAGCTATCTGTCTGAAATAACTTGAACTTTTTTGCTAGTTTGAGGGCCTCGAGACATTCTGCACGTGCATCAAACTAAATAAGATGCAGGAAAGTGGCCATGTATTATTCACGGCCACATTGCAAATTCGCCCCCTACCACCTTTGCGAGCTCTCCCCCTAACGTAAAACGATTTCACCCCTAACGAAAAACAAGTCTTACCCCAAATATTTTGAATCATTTTCCTACACAGAATGAATTTTATTCATGTCGAATCTATTGATATTTTTGCGACGAACATGAAATTTTCACACGCAAGTTAATAGTCGTGTTAAATGCGCACGACTAATGCATGAGTAATGCAAAGCCGCTACTTTACCGAACTCTTAATCTAGAGAGTTTGACGAAATTTTGTGCTTTGTTAAGCGGCAATATTTAGCTGAGAACAAGTTATCTCGCCCTACTTTCGAACTTCGCGCTAGCCCAAAAACTTCAACAGCTTTACAAACGAGTTTTTTCACTATCTGGGAGCGAACTGGTAAAGGTGGTGCTTTCCTTTTAACCCCCACCCCTGAGGTAATTTTTGTCAAAATCTAAGGCTAACAACAAAGCACTCTGTTTGAAAATAGCTTAATTTTGGTTCACTGATTTAAAGTGTCTCACAGGCAGTAATGATTGTGACACAATAAACATTTGTGTAATTTGAATTTTTCCTCACAACATTAAGATTTTTTTCAATGTTTAAGTTACTGCTCCTGAGACAAATTCATGTAATGCAATCAGTTTACTTAAATAATCTTAATAGTCCCTCACCATTTGGTTATCTCTTAAAAAAAGATCGAATTGTGTTTGATGAGCTTCATTGCATAAGCTTGATAAAACTCGGGTATTTATAACCTTTAAGTAAAAAATCATCATTAGTGAGCTGTCCGTTAATCTCTCTAGTCACACCTCTTACACCTTATGAACTCTTACACAACTGCGCAAGATAATGTGCAGTGGATTTCTCCTGATGTTAAAAAATAATGTTAACATGTACAATATGATGGAAAAAATGTTTAGCTACTGTTAACCCTTATTTACGCTTTGTAAAGCAAGAGGCTGTAAGGGATCTTACTAGGCAGTTAGGGTCACTCATACATAGATGACCGCTGGTGGATGTTGTCTCTGTTTAATGTTTGGTATATATTTACTGGTTTTTCATTCTTCCATCCATATTGAACGACAAACTCAAACTGAACGAAGGCAAGACCGAAATCCTCATTATTGGGACACCACAACAACTGGCAAGTTGAATAACTGAACGATAAGCTCAAACTGAACTAAGGCGAGACCAAAACAATCATTATTGGGAAACCCCAATAGCTGGGAAGTTAGATAAATGAACAATAAGTTCAAACTGAACGAAGGCGAGACCGAAATCCTCATTATTGGGACACCAAAACGACTGGGAACAATGTAGAACTGTCAGTACTCATGTTGGTTTCTCGAAGATCAAACCTGTGCTAGCGCTAGAAATTAAACTTAATCCCAGACTGTCTATGCCAACAGACATCGCAAATATAAGCAGCTTTTCAGTGACGTCTACGACATCATATTCACCACATTCAAAAAATATCTCTCACAACAGTCAACTGAGGCCCTCGCTGGTTCGTTTACTACAATCCGTGAATATGCTGGATAGGCTACTGCCGTAGTCTTCTGTATTTATCACCAGTTTGTGTTATAACTAAATTGCAGCGGGTAAAGAATAAATAATAATAAAGAATGCTTGGTTCAAACCGATCTTCAGAAAACAAAAATTGTGTCAAAAAACCTCACTTATTTTTTAATTACATCGGCTACCGATCTTCAGAGAACAAAAATTGTGTCAAAAAACCTCACTTATTTTTTAATTACATCGGCTTCCGATAAGAAACAGAGTTGAGTTTAAAACAGCTCCAAATACTTTCACGATTCTTTAAATCATAATTTTTCGGCCCCCTTCTACCGAAAGATGAAACTCAGAACTCCTTCTCAGTAAAACCTGTCTTCAGTCTAAAGCTACCCTAGGTGAACAATTTATACTGTTCTGTCCCAAGATCCCAATAATATAGAGAGTGCAAATACCATCGAAATCTCCCCTTTTTTTTAGACGGGTGTCTTTATCAGAGCGTTTTATCGTAGAACAAATTTTTCTTTTCATTATATTGTAGTCTTTTGTAGTGACTTCGTATTCATATTCCCTTCTCTTCGCAGTTTTGGTTCAGTGTACTAGTATTTCAACTCTAAATTGTTACGCAGATTTTAAAATTTTATGTAATTTGCGCGTCATCAATTTATCATGATTATCATCATTAATATTATTAACAACAAACATATGAAACATATGTGTGAACTGCGGTTATGAGACGTATATGAGCACGATCCTTCGCAGTAAAGCACTATTTGAGCAATAGTGAAAATCAGACCTGAAAAAAATTTCAGGCCTGTACGGGATCCCGTACAGGCCTGAAATTTTTTTCAGGTCTGATTTTCACTATTGCTCAAATAGTGCTTTACTGCGAAGGATCGTGCTCATATACGATTAATATTATTGTTATTATTATTAGGCTTTATCCTTCTTATAATCCTCACAAACTGTCCCAGTCTCATCTGGGTCAAGGGGTGCCTTGCACATGTATGAATGCCATCCACCAGAGGAGGAGCAGAACTCCGAAACACAATCGTACAAGGTCAAAAGGATCATGCACATTTTTTCTGCAAACAATGTCAAATTCGCTGGATTGAATGAATTTTGTTGCTTATATTTGTGTTGATCCCGGCACTTGCTACCGAGCGTCCGGAGTGTCCCGGCTCCCAAACTTACATGCCATTTAATCCAGTGCGACGTAACCACAGCTTAACTAAACAAAGCAGCTAATTATAAAGAAGATTTTGTGTTGTTTACAATCAGGCTGCACTTTCGCAGAACAGGGGTGGAAGTTTTGAAGGGCCAAAGCAGGATAAATTTTGACACCTAACACATGAACATCGCTCAAAGAAGAAATCTGTTTTGATATTTGTCTGTTCAAAAAGCCAAACCGAGATAAAAGAGAGGGGAAAGCTCAAAACAAACCCTTTCTTTCAAATCTGCAGATGAAGGAACTAGAGTTACGCAATGGATGGAATAGTGGCTGACACTGATAAGATATGGCTTCTTGCCTCGTTCCAAACTTATCAAATCTCAACAGCTGATTCGGTCAGTTTTTCTATTGTAAAACATCAACAGAAAGCTCCAGCGCAGTTATGTACTATCGATTTGAGTCGTTTGAACGCGGCAATAGGAAAAACTTTTACAAGCAGAGTAATGGAAAGAAATCATAGCTCGCCTCAGCCCACTGATTGGTTCACATATTTTTGTAAGATTTAAGGCGTTCGAAGCGGCGACGGCAGATAAGTTACCCATGTTCTTTTAAAAAGCGTTATGTTAAAGAATAATGTCGAGTTAGTCCGTCGTAATTGATATGAATCATAATTCGGTTAAAAAGAAACTCTGTCATGACATCTTCATAATGCATAACAAAGTAGAAAATTTACAAAATCTTGAAACGACATTAATGATGGGCTGCTATTTTTAACTTCATCGAAAGTATCTTCATCTCCACCACTGAAATTTAACTTGGCCTTACTAATTTTCAATGAACCTGAGGCCAAATTGTATTGTTTATCCTGTCTTTTCTGAGGTTGATAAAATCTGCACATGCAAGTAGCAGTAACAATTTGAAAACCGCGAGGCGTGGATCTCGATGAATTGGCTGGAATTATCAAATTGACATGTACAGAAGTGGTAAACAGCTTGTTAAATAAACTTTAGGGCTATGGTTTGACCCCCCTTATGGTCCACTATTTAAACATCTGAAGCTGTTCACCGATTTGAAATGGTTAATAAGGATTATTCGTCACTTGCGGTCGCCATGAATTTATATGCTATCTTCCCTTTACATTTACCCCCATGAATAGTTTTTTAACCGTCTTATTTTCTTGTAAACTGAGCAGATTATGTATATGAGAACGATCCTTCGCAGTAAAGCACTATTTGAGCAATAGTGAAAATCAGACCTGAAAAAAGTTTCAGGCCTGTACGGGACTCGAACCACTGACCTCTGCGATACTAGTGCAGCGCTCTACCAATTGAGCTAACAAGCCAACTGGGAGCAGGCCATCAAATTAATTCGATATAAACCCTATTGCTCAAATAGTGCTTTACTGCGAAGGATCGTTCTCATATACGTCTCATAACCGCAGTTCACACATATGTTTCATATGTTTGTTGTTGTTTGAGCAGATTATGTTTGTTGGACAGGTCCGCGCAATCAATATGGCACCAGAGCGAAGCGTGAACTCTGCTGCCTAAAATAATGTTTTCCAATATTTGAAAACATACCATACTTTATAAAGACACTGTGAACGTTTCTTTTTTAATTACCTCACATTCACTTTAATGAATATTAAATTAGGTTGTCTTTTCTTTACCCTAGAGATCCTGATGCAAAGTAAAATCCCTGAATCAGTTGGCCAGTATTTCAAATCATCTGGTTTTCTGAGCAGTGGCACAGTTTTTTAAGAGGGTGAATACTTTAATCAGATGCATTATTTGACGAAAATTCGACGGAATCACAACTTCAAAGAAATGGATGACAAATGTTTAGATCATCTTTTGTTAAAATAGTTCCAGCCTCGCTGGTGATATATTCCAACGTACCGTTTGATGAAACACGAAGTGAGCAGGAGTAAGTCGAAAGCGCAAGCTCTTAAGGACCTAAGGGAGTCATTCGGAGTTGGTTAAGGTCGAACAGATTAACTGTAAAGTAAATATTAGCATATGCAGTAAAATAGCGATTGCACTAGAGGTTTTTCAGTGGCGGTTGTCTTAATGCGGTCTTGGCCGCGTTTTAGTGGTTGCTCTCAAGCGATTTGGAGCGTTTTTTTAGTAACTGACTTTGAGCTTTTATCAGCAGCGTTTTACCGGTTGTCTTCCTCCTTAATTTTTTTATCAACAGTTTCCACTGGTTGTCTTCAAGCGTTCATCGGCGCTTTTATAGCGTTTGTCTCCAGGCCTCTATTGTCGTTGTTGAAGCGTTTGCATTCATCCTTACCTGAGCAGTTTATTAGCTGTTGCTTTCGAGTGGTCTTACAGCGGATGCACTTCTGAGGGATCTTTGTTTTTTGGATTTTTTTTAAACGGATTTCTTAAAACGGTAATCAGCAGTGTCGTGACAATTGTATTCAAGCATAAATCAGCGGTGTTGAAACGGATGTACTCAACCGTTTTTTAGTATCGTTTTTATGGTTGTAATTCAAGCGTTCATCAGCACGATGGTTGTCTTACAGGATTTACCAGGCGTGTTCAAGTGTGGTGGAGGTCTCCAAGGGTTCACCAGCGCTGATGCAGCGCTTAAACTGTTCCTGAGTGGTTTATTAGTTGTCGCCTTCTAGTGGTGTTACAGGAATGCGCCTGTGAGCTGTTTTGTAGAGAATGTCTTTAAATGCTAATCTCTGGAAGTTCTTTTCACTCAATATGGGGCATTTTTGGATGGTTGTATTGCAATTGCTATTATACCGCTGATGAACGGTTTAAGAGTCTGTCCATGAGAGGACCGGGGCAGGCGTGACACATGCTATCTCACAGATTTCTTTCAAACTTTCACAGATTTAGTTCCAACTCTCGGTTTATCCTGAGTTATTAGAGTTCCCACATCAAATCCCTAAGTTTAGCTCGAAAAATGCACTTTCAACGAATCTCTCTCACACCAACAAAATGCGATGGATTTTAATCGCATTTTGTCAAATGGTTTTTTGAACCTTTAAAAAACGATCCCTTAAAGTTGGAATAATTTGATACATCAGGATATCACAGATTTCTTTCAATCTTTCACAGTTTATGAGGGTCACTAATTCATTCAAGAAGCCAGATTTAGTTTGAACTCTCGGCTTATCCCTGAGTTATTAGAGTTCCCACATCAAATCCATAAATCAAGCTCGAAAAATGTACTTTTCAACAAATATTTCTCACACTAACAAAGTGCGATGGATTTTAATCGTACTTTGTCTAATAGTTTTGTTGAACCTTAAGAAAACGATCCCTTAAAGTTCGAATAATTCGATATATCAGAATATCATTTCTTCCAATTTGGAGCAATTAAATCATGGTACTGGGTAACCAACTATTCGAAAAAAGAAATAGAAAATAGGTTTTTGTAATTGCAAATATCTCCCGTGGGGAACATTGTATGTTGTGCAGAACCATATTACTGAAGTTGTCCTAGCAAAAGAAACTTGCCCTTTCCCACATTGTACGCTTTTGTTAAGCCTTTATAGGCCATCGAAGTTGACCTTTATATTACCTCTGCGAAAAAGACGAGAGTATCATTTTTCAATGGGTCACTATTCAAACTTAAACATTGCAAATATGAAGAAATTTGTATTTTCGTTAAGAAAAAAGGGAACATCTGCTATCGCACAAAATTTAAAGCGGTATTTCATCGTGTTGGGGCGGACGAAGTTGCGGAAGTTGCATAATTTTTCATTATTTTACGGAGGGGGGGGGGGGCAACACCCATGTAGGCGTATTTTGAACTTGTCGATTTATAAGAGAAAGCGAGGCGCGATAGAACCTTTTGATAATTTTTGAAAAAGGTTCATCAAAAAGGTCCTTTAGGAAAAATAAAATGAACTAACAGCTAACTGTCGGCGTATTCTCGATACTTATGGTCAGTGGCTCTTAAGAGTGCTGGGCTGAGAGCTTGGAAAGCGTACAATGTGGCACACATTAGCTCACATCGCTCGCTTGCCGAACAATGGCAACTGTTTGGCCTTTGTTTTGTTTGTTTTTTTTTTTACTAGGACAGCTTCCAAAATATGGTTGTCAACGAGTTTTAATAGAAAATATTTGTACTTCTTAACTGAGTGGTAGGGCCTGACGGGGAAATTTTGGCTTGAGGTCACGTGCTACATCCTCGCGCCATAATCAAGTGCCAATTATTTTTCCGTCTGTCCCGCCCAAACTCAGTCAGTGAGCATTTTATCATATGACGGCTATGTGTTCAAAATTCCAAAAATCTTGTTTCAACCAAGATTGGACACGATAGACGGCTGCACTCAGGACAACTACAAAAGCTAAATTTAGCATTTTACCTCAAGGATTTGACGGGGGGACTCTAATACCCCAGGGATAAACCACGAGCCTGAACTACTCTGGATTCTTAAATGAGTTAGTGACCCTCCAAAACTGTGAAAGTTTGACGGAGAAATCGGTGGGATGGTACGCGTCTGATGAACGCTTTAAGACATCTTCTTGAGCTGATAAACCTTGAACGCAACCGTTGTAACAGTTCTGATGAACGTTTCTATACCGCTTAACTAGAAAAGTCTCAAAACAACAACTTTCGATTCATCTCATAACAAACGGTTTAAGAGTCTGTCCACGAGATGACCGGGCGAGTGTGACACATGCCATCTCACATATTTCTTTCAATTTTTCACAGATTTAGTTCGAACTCTCGGCTTATCCTGAATTATTAGAGTTCCCACATCAAATCCCTAAGTCTAGCTCGAAAAATGCACTTTCAACGAATCTCTCTCACACTAACAAAATGCGATGGATTTTAATCGCATTTTGTCTAATGGCTTTTTTAACCTTTAGAAAACGATCTCTTAAAGTTGGAATAATTTGATATATCAGGATATCATTTCTACCAATTTGGAGCACTTAAATGTACTGGGTAACCAACTATTCGAAAAAAAAAATAGAAAATAGGGTATTTGCAATTGTGAATATCTCCAATGGGCAACATTGTATGTTGTACAGAACCATATTTCTGAAGTTGTCCTAGTAAAAGAAACGTGCCCTTGCCCACATTGTACGCTTTTGTTAAGCTCTCAGGCTCAATGAAAAAGTTTTCAAGGCTGGGATGCCAGCTATACAGTGTTTCTTCATATTTTAGAAAGAGTCTTGAGTTTCTAGTACCCTTTCGCCCCTCCCCACCCACCCCTCCCCCGTACTTTTCAGTTAAGTCTTTGTTGTATGGTTAAAGTCGTTTCCCCCTTTTGTGAATCGCTTCATGTGACTTATAAGTGTGGCAATAATCTTTGCTGGCTCGGAGATCGCTGAAGTCGCACATGTCTATCTTTCCCTAGACGAAAAGCTACGTTCACCTCTGATAAATGTACACAAACTTGGCTTGCCGTGACATCCATCCTGTACGCTTGTTGCTTTAAAATCCAGTTATCCTATTTCCCTACCGAAGCTTTCTTAAGATCTGATTTTTTGTCATAATAGCCTGAATTCCTTTCAACCTGGACGCTTTGGGGCCAAGATAGAGAATCAGAGGAATTCGACTACAAGGATAAAGCTTTAAGATGATGTAGAGTTTGATCTCTAAATATACATGGCAGACCCCTTTATAGGCCATCGAAGTTAATCTTTATATTACCTCTAGGAAAACAAGGACTATCTCCTATCACACAAAATTTGAAAACGGTCTTTCATCGCGTTGGGGGCGTACAAGGTTGCTGAAGTTGCATAATTTTTCATTATTTAACGGGGGAGGGGAGGGAAAATGGATGTTACAGTAATAAAAGCTGGAACATATCCACTACAAGACCACTGATGAACAATTGGATACAACCTCTACAATACCGCTGAAACTAATGGCACAATGCAAAGTTTCTGACACTAACGGCCGAGCTCCTCGTGTAGGGCTTTTGTCTTAATTCTGATCAGGACAGTGAACCGACAGGGAAGTTTATTCCTGAATTACAATATGAAATACTGAGTTTAGTGTCCAGCCATTTTGCCAAAGCGTAATTGTATGTTTGCGTTGCTGATAATATGGGGCGCATTGCCAACCGATCCTTGTGTGTCTTTGGTAAACCATATATACAAATGCACTAATCTGGAGCCTGTAGGGCGGACCGTATCTGTAATAGGCTTGGGTAGAATTCTACGAACGATAGACTCTTATTCTTTCTCTTTCTGTAGATGAGGGTGATAATATGTTGGTGGTCTGCCTCTACCCGAGGGCCTTTCGAGAGAAAACCCCCGAAATTTGCTTGAATCATTCATGGATGCTTCAGATAACAGTCCTAGATATTCGTATTTGTCTATTACGACCACTCCTGAACCTTTATCTGGTTTCGTGATGACGATGCCGTCGCGTTGTTTTAATTGATCGATGGCAAGCAGAAGTGTCTTGGAAGGTTTCTGTACTTTGCACTGGATGTAGTTCAGTGCTACGGATCGTAGGGTTGCAGCCGCCAACTCTTTCAAATCATCGTTTCCGAGATGAGGTTCAAGGCTCCAGTAAGCCATCTCAAAGCTCGCTTTCACTTCAATCGATGAGACCCATTGGGGAAAGGCAAATTTCAAGCCTTGACACAAGACCGGTTTCTGAAAGAAAGAGAGATCGTAGGACGATATGTTCTGTATATGCTCATCAACATCCGTTTCTTTGTAGAGTAGCCTTGCAATCTTCTTTGTGTGAGTGCTCATGACCTCCTGATAGTGTTTGTTGCTAAGGTTGATCATTCTGCATAAAATGGAGGCATAACGGAGCAAGCTGCAGCTTCGGCGAATCTCGTCGTAGATGGAGTTGATCTCGTGCTTGAGAGATGCACTTTGTTTGATCTTTTCTTTGAGCTCTTCTGAGATAACATTCCTTCCGAAGGTCTCCGATGACTGCTTCCATTTAGAGCTAATGGTTTTTTTTTTTTTTTTTAGTGGCGGTTGTCTTTATGCGGTCCTGGGCAGTGCTTTAGGGGTTGATTTCAAGCGATTTTAGGCGTTTTTATGGAGAATGACGTTGAGCTTTCATCATCGGCGTTATAGGCCGGTTGTCTTCTTCCTTAGACTATTTATCAACTGTTTGCCAGTGATTGTCTTCGAGCGTTCATCAGCGCTTTTATAACGGTTATCTTAAGGCCTTCATCATCACTGTTGAAGCCCTTGCATTCAACCTTACCTAAGCGGTCTATAAGCTGTTGTCTTCGAGCGGTCTTACAGCGGATACACTTCTCAACGTTTTTTTTTTTCTTTTAGGGGATTTCCTAAAACGGTGAAACAGAACCCGTTCTTTACTATCGTTTTTATGGTTAAAATACAAGCGTTCATCAGTACTGTGATTGTCTTATAGGATTCACCAGGCACGTTGTAGTGGAGGTGTTTAAGCGTTCACCAGCGGTGATGCAGCGCCGTGGTACCCATTCTGTACGCTTGTTGCTTTAAAGTCCATTTATCCTAAACCTACTGAGGCTTTCTTGAGATCTGATAACGCAGGGTGTTCCCACAATGCGTTTATCTTTCTGTCACTGTCAAACCTTGGGGAGCGTACTCGAATCAGATTTGATCTTACGGTACAACTTCAATGATTCACAAGATCCAAATGCAAAAGAACATCGTTCGCTCAATATGCCAGCATCTCAGACCATCTGCTCTTCTGAGCAGTGGTTCAGATATCAAAGAAGGCGAAGACTTTAATCAGATTAATTGCTTGTCGAGAATTAAAACTCGCAAATTGAGAGAAATGGAACACTTATTTTAAGATCATCTCTTAATGTATTCCTTTAACATCACAGGTGATAGGTCCGAATATTTTATAGAAACGCCAAGTAAGAAGTGAAGGACCAAAACCAATCAAGCAAATTTTCAACTATGCAGGGGGTCCTGGTATCAATAGCACTATGAAAATGTGGAGCGTTTTGTATTATTCTGATCCAGGATCCACGGTTTTCCATTTAGTTTGAGTCTTTTTAATCCTGTAGTAAGCCGACACACAATAGTGTTCCTTGATCACGTTATGAAATACTAAGTTTTTAGCAATTTGTACCTGTCCAAATTTCCAGCTGAGCCAGCAATTATCTGTTCATTTTTCGTATTCAGATATGTAATAAGACTAAGAGAGAAACCTTCCAGAATCGTTTTAAATTTGCAATATGCACTTCCATTTTACATTTAATCTCTTAGGAAGTCTAAAATGCAGTTGTTTAGTAGCTTGGATTTTTACGTTGCCATGGTAACCAAATGAAACAAAATATGTTCCTCTTATTTACGAGGATTTGATAGAAATACAGTGCTGTGTTCCAAGGTACTGAGGTCCCCCACTTCCCATGATCCTTTGTAGATTTAAAAATGTTGTCTTTTGAGGCCTGGATGCCCACTGATGACAACTTTCAGTAATACAAAATGTTGTACACGGTGGTTTTGTAGTTAAATGAAACGTGTACTCCTTTGTCTCAGGATTTTTCATGAACGGTTTTAAAACGACTTCGTGTGCGACGCGCAAAAAGATTGATATTTTTGTTTTTGAAACGATGGCTTGTAAAACACACCGTCTTTTTCTCCAAATTAAAAAACTTGTTAAAGCAGAATGTTGAGTCATTTTATAATAACTCGCAGATCACCTACGATTCAGATGAAAGGAATCAAGGGTTTGACGTCAACATAATGCATTGCAAAGTATTTAATTCACAAAATCTTGGCACGATTTAAGTTATGTGTCGTAAGTTTCAAACACTTTCGAAAATCTCTTTATTTGATTCCCTGAGATCTAACTTGGTATAGTAATATTCAATGCTCCTGAGGCCAGATAGTTTTGCTTATTTAGTCCTTTCTGAGGTTGGTAACACCCCCTTATCCAATCAGGAGTAACACTCCCAAAACCGTGAGACGGAAGCCGGGTTTTCTTTAATAAGTTAAAATTAAAATGAGAGAAGTAATAAACGGATTGTTAAAAACGCTTTTTGTGCTTTTTACTGCCTTTAACCGGCCCACGGCTTGTGCTTCATATCAGATCGTAAACAATCGGAATGATTCACATTACCGCTGGGTTTGCGTCTAAATTCTAATTTTTTTTTCCTTCAGCGAGGCTTAGAATAAACTCTAAAAAGAAGTGTTAGGATAAAGATTCGATTGTTAAAGGTAAGGAGCGATTGAAAAAACTAAAGTAAATCCCGAGATCTTTCCGGTCTCACTTCGAGAGATTGCTCCCAAATTACTTTTCAACTGATATTGAAATATTAAAATATTAATGTTCCTGCTACTCGTTTCAATTTCTTATTGCTCCGTTACTTGTTACTACGTTACTCTGTTTAGTAACACCTCCATCATAGAGGGAAGCCCAGCTCAGTAAGGGCCACCTCGGCTTCTTCTTTTAGAGTAAAGTGAGCTTTGCGGCGCAAGAGAGGTTGCAACTCGAAGCAATATTGTTTTTCTTCATTAACTTTTATTTCTTAATAACTTTGTTGGATTTAAACATGTCCTCAGGGGTCCTCTGGTCAATGAATTGATTTCATTTTTTTTCTTTTACTTTTTTTACTTACAGCGTCAAATCTTCCCAGGGGGAAACCTCCATGTCAGCAAACACTCCTGGTGGTAAATATTGTAACTGGTTGTTCGACAAGTCCCTGAAACCAATAGGTCATCACAACGAAGCGTGAACTCTGTTGCCTATGGTATGTAAGTTTTCCTACTTCTTGAAAGCACATGATACTTTTCAAAATACTATAAACAAATGCAAAGCTGAATGTCCTTTTAGATTTGGGTACAAATCTTAAGGAGGGCAAATACTCTAATCAAATTCATTGCCTCACGAAAATTTAAATGCTACAATTTAAAGAAATTGAGGAGAAATTTTTAGATTACCCTTTGTTAGATTCCTTTTAGCGCAAGCTGACCAGTATTAAAGTCGAATATGAGTAAATTTAATTTTTAACATCTTTTTTGGCGTTTCCTCTCTGACTTCTTATAGTTTTTACTGTTTGTTATCCTCTGAGACATTTCAATCTGATGGTTTAAAACGCTCTGGTTAAGGATCTGCTTCAGGCGCTATTGTTTCTGTGCAATCATGATAAATTTTGCCTTGGTATAGGATCCTTTGGTATTTACGTGGTCAAGAGATTGGAGGACAAAAACGGCGTGGTTGGGGTAGGACGAGGCCATTGATTACCACTCGAAAAGGGTCGTTATATCTTGTTGCAATGGTACAGTGAGGTCTTCCAAGATAAGTCTGTTACCGGAGACTCCAAATAAATATTTAAAGTGATTTGACTGAGCTGCAAAAGGGAGGTTTAAATATCGTTTTTCTATATTTTCTTGACAGGAAGTTTGGATTCCAACTCAGTCTGATGTGAGAGTTCAAATTCGGCTTCTCTACATCGGTACGAGGTAAAAAAAAAAATCATCACTAAACGTTCGTATGCTAAAGAAACGTCGTCCTTACAGATGTTCCAGCTTCGTGTTGTCACTAAAGGCCCCTACTGACAAGTTCAGCAACTTATTATTGGACAGGTCCCTAGAAACAAATTAACAAATCAATTACCTTATTTACTCGACTGTGAACCTGAATTTCTCAGCTTACAAAAAGATTAAGGACTTGTCTGTATGCTGCTTATTGATTTGACTCGGAGCTTCATGTAGAAATGAACTTGCTATGAGTTTTTCTCAAGGTGACGTGTGTACTTGAAATGATTAATTCTCTAAGTAAAGATTATTCTTCGAAAATACCAGAGCTTTGACCAATGCTTTTTCTGTTTACTAGAACCAGCGAAAAGAATGAAATATGAAATATGTAATGATCATGATGCAAAGGGAAACACCCGAAATATTTTTTGGCTCTCTTAATGAAAAAATTTGAAACACATGTAATACTATGTTTCCCTACACAATCAGGATCAGAAGCAAGTGTTTATCTACTGATGGATATTTCAGTTCCCCCCTTAGAAAAAAATTCTGCCTCACTTTGTGCATTAGCTTTAAGTGGATTATTTCCCGTGAATATAGAGATCAGCCCCAAAGCTCATTGGCTTGAACTGGGTCAAATATGAAGGAGCGTTTCACTTGATCCTCAGGGTCAATGTAGACATGTAGGGGCAGGATCTGGGGAGGGTGTGATGGGGGCATCCATACCCTCCCGCGAGGATTCACTTAATACTTAGCGACGGTTGCAAAGAGAGTGAAAAAGGCAATACAAAACAAAAAAAACAAACAAACAAACAAACAAAATCGAGCCAACGCAAACGGACTGAACCACAAATACATTTCTAATTCCTAATTTAAGTAAATTTAGTCATCGATCTATCTCGTTAACATTTGCTAATAATTTAATCATGAATACCATCTGAAAACTTACTCGATATTGATTTTGACGAGATTACGGCCTTGCCGGAAAACTCTACTTCTTCTCAATGCGATAGTAAGTAAAAATTTGATATGATCACGAGGAGCATAGACGCTAGATTCTGGTTGCCGGTCATTCTCCTAAATGCAAGCTCACGAGAAGCGTTGCAGCTGTTAAAACCTTTATAATCCAATATGTTGATGAGCGTCTCATGCAAAGAACTTTGTACTTCGCTGATCTAAGATCGACTAGTTACCGTCCTCAGTTCGAGTATTTTTGTACTGTAGTGATCCGACGCGGGTTAATTCTCCTTGATTACGGTATGAAACAATGAGTTTAAGAAATTCACTGAAGTCGAAATCTCCAGCTGATCCTAATATCGTTACCCTGGTCCCAGAGGCTTTACTTACTCTTTCGTCTCTGTGGTTTTACGAGCCGCGAAGCGGCGAGAAAATTTGACGAGCCGCGAAGCGGTGAGAAGTAAGCGAAAGCCTCTGGTTGGAGACGGTTAATTTACTGATCTCACCGCGCCAATCAAATTAAAGATTTCACAAATTTGTTCTGGCTCATTGATTGGTCAATTTTTCACCTCGCCTGTGATTGGTTTAAAAGAGTTTGTCATAGGGGTGAGGGGTTAGGGAGTTTTTACTTCCATTTGACTTTTGACCAGGGTAGGGATGGGTTTTTTTTTTTCAAGTTTGTCACTCTGAGCCAACATTTGTTGTATTTTCAAGTATTCTGCATTTTCTAAAATTTCTTCATGAATCAATTCGTTTCGGAGGCTGTTTTCGGAGAGATAGTGTCTATAGCTCTCGAATACCGCTTTCAGAACATCCAAGCCCTGTCAGAAGAGCAAAAGAAAGCACTTCACGGCCTCATTAACAGGAAAGACGTCTTCGCCATATTGCCAACAGGACATGGAAAGTCATTGATTTTTCAGCTTCTGCCTGATCTTTGCCGTCAGCTTTCGCTTACTTCTCACCGCTTCGCGGCTCGTCAAATTTTCTCGCCGCTTCGCGGCTCGTAAAACCACAGAGACGAAAGAGTAAGTAAAGCCTCTGGGACCAGGGTAAGACGGATAGTAAATGCGTACCTAAGAAGAGAAGCAAAGAAAATCAATAATATTCTCACATACTTCTAGCAACATACAATAACTGCAAACTTCTCAGCTCCGTGGAAATAATCTTTCTTTTACTTTTGGAGTTGCGAACTCGTTCAAATGTTTTCGTCGCTGGTGAACTCGGTGTTCTTGCGGTTCTCGGTGATTTACAAGGAGAATCTTTCGCACATCTCTTGCGTCGCGTCAATTCTCCGACATCTATGTTTACTACTTTGTATTTGTTCCTGAACTCTTGTAATTCTTCGGATTGACTAAGTGCCTTTTCATGCTTTAGGACAGGCCTGTAGCACTTATTACAGAGCATTTGTGAGACCTTGGAATTGTTTTCAACTTTGGCGTTCACAACAAGCCTAAAGCGGCGCAGAAAATCTCGATTCTTCTCGGTGAAAATATTCAATTGAGAATAGCCATTTACCTTGACGTTTTCGTTGCAAAATCGGCAATAATGGTTTGTCCGAGGGAAGTAGATTTTAATCGGGGTTTTTGTTGGAGTTCGTACTACATGGGAGCTTGTCATTTGGCACGCGTAGCAAATATTTTGACAGATATTGTAAATAAGGCCACGAAACAAAATATATTCCCCACGCCCACTCCAGATACAAGTAAAAACACTACACCTACCCCCAGAGGTATTTTAATACTTTACTCTGATTGGTTATCGGAAAGGGGCGTGATTGCTGGCTGTCACCCGAAGCTTGGTGGCATGAAAGTGAGATTCTCAACGGTCCTGACCAGAGGTTCTCTCCGCTCGCTGCTTTACAGCTCGCTGAAGCGCCGAATTCTCGTACTCCGGTAGAGAGAAGAGAACCTCTGGGACCAGGGTATAATATCGTTTTCTTTTGCTCATCTAGACGTGTAAATTTCCAAACTGCTTCACTTGAGGAATTAAGTTTTTCTCACCTTAAAGTCTGAAAGCGTCTGAAGAGGGCCTTATGAACATAGTCCTGACGGACCAAATTATTCAGTGTTTGTCGCCTGTCAGTTTTTATGTACTACGTTGAGTCTGTTTCAGTCAAAAGATTAAGTACTCTCACACTGATAGTCCGAAATAGATATCTTCTTAAAACTCACTTAGTACCAAGATATTTCATATCACTTGAAGATTATCTTTGCTTGCAGCTCGTTTATATCCATTAGACCTGTTCACTTTTGGCTGCTTAGTTTAGATCACAAACAATGCCAAAACACCAAAACTATCCGTCTGAACCCAGCTATTAATCTTCTCCTCAGCTCCTGACACAATCACACCTTACCAAATTTACCAAATTCAAGATATTTTTCTGGGTTGTAATTGTTAATGTTTTTTGTTGTTTTCACGTGAGATAAATGCAAACTCCTCATACTTTCTGCAGTGTCACCTCTTAATTCAGTCAAGCAGAAACCGAATTTATGTCATGCATACAAAGTACTTACAGTTTTCCTGTAGCTCGCGGAATTTTCTTTGGAATTGACTTAAGCTGTTTTCCTTCACAATTGGCTGATACTAAGCCCTTCATGTTACCTTCAAGGACTTTGCATTGGCACGGTTGAGGGCACTCAGCTGACAAACAAAAACAGACTTCAATTAAACTTGTTATTTGAATCATATTTGTTTTTAATCGTTCACTTTTATTTAAAGATTTTATCAACCGAAAGCTGTTAAATCAAATCGATGATGATACGTTAGAAAGTAAACCATCCGTTCAGCGATATTCCTTAGCATCATCAGAGACTAAAATCTGATGTCACCCATTGAAATGACAGGCAAATTTCTAATCAAATTTTTTAAAATGATGTTCTGCCTTTTTTAACACAGTCCTTTTTAATCACTGACATGATTTTTATTCGCCATGATTGAAAATGATGTAAAATAATAACTCTTTTGTTTGTATTTAACTCTCTGTTTGTATTTTGACTCACCCTACGAGCTCGAATACAGCACAACTCGTAAAAATACTCAGCGATACTACACAACAAAACGTCTAATAAGATATATTTATTTTCTGTTGGATTTGTCCAAAGATAAAAATAGTAAAGGCAACACGAGGTAAATTTTGCTGTTCATAGTGTTTAATAGACCAAAGATAACCATTCCGTTTAATTTCCTTATGCAACATGTACGTCGCGACATTAACATGGCCACCCTGACCGGAAACGTCCCTCCGTGGCCTCTATGGACATTGAATAAAGGGGGTAAGTTTGTAAAAAGACTGTGGTGCTGCGTCGATGGGGTAAAAAGGTAATTTGGTAATATCTGACTAACTTCAAAGTGTAAATTGGCCACCGTAAAGAGTTAAAAAGCTGATGTTTCGAGCGTTAGCCCTTCGTCAAAGCGAAACATTGGTTTTGTCACCTCGTTAATACGGCCGCTTCTTTCGGCTCGGTAAAACAGCCATACATTTTCGAATAATGAACCCTCGTAAATGCAGTCACCCGTTAATACGGCCAACGGCCACATGTTATTATGCAATATGATTATCAATACACATTATGCAATATAATTATTAATAACGATTTCATTAAACAGAAGTGTTCTTAAAACGTTCGGTCTTCCACCCTGGGATTTCAAACCGCCTGTTTCGTCTGAGTAATGAGAGCATACGATTAGGTAATTGAAATGGCCCGTAGCATGGAAAAAAGGCCTGTGGAAACCGGTCTTCAAAAAGGAGAATCGGTCTTGTGAAAAGAACTATCGACCGATAACACTACTCAGTACGGCGGATAAGGTGTATGAACAAATACTGAGCACACAAGTTAATGCCTTCTTCGATCCTATTCTTAATAATTGCTTATGATGTGCATACAGGAAAATGTATAGCTGTGAAACAACACTGCTGAACTTGACTGAGAAATGGAAAATGGCTGCTGACTCCAAACAGTATGTAGGAGTACTATCAACTAACATGAGCAAAGTCTTCGATTCTCTTCACCCGGCACTCATGGTAAACAAATTCAAAGCTTATGTTTCTCAGAGGAAGCGCTTTGCCTTATAAGGTCATACTTTACTAACTGACAAAATAGGGTCAAATTAGATCCAGAGATGAGCTGTTGGAGAGATACTATTAAAGGTTCTCCACAAGGATCATCATTTCGTTCACTTATGCGGAATATTTTCCAAAATGACTTAACTTTGTTAATCAACAGTTCGCCTAGCAAATTAAACCTGTCTATGTATGCTGATGACCACCAGCTTTTTGTAACAGGAAATTGGATACAGAAGGTAGAGCAATCATTAAATGAGGGAGGACAAGCTATTTCTAGGTGGTACACAGACAACTTTTTAGTGGGAAACCATAAGAAATATGTTGATAGGAAAGAAGAACGATGATGAACAATCAATACGTGTTGACATTGATGGAGAAAACACTGCATCTGTACCAGCGCTTAAACTATTAGGGGTTACTATCGATGATAAGCTTAAATTTAGTCCACATATCAGTGCTATTTCTAAGAAGGCTAGCATAAAAATAAATGCTCTTGTTCATCTTAGGCGCATGATCCCTGTAGAAGCCACAGGCAGCCCAAGCTCATTACTAGAAAAGCGGACGTGACTCTTAACGTGTTGCGCAACGTTTTATATTTATAAAGGTTTGTATGGGATGTTATCGGTTTGCCTTAAGAAAGATAGAAAAAATGTCTTGTTTTGAAATAAAATGCCCTTACCTTATTGCTTTGTTGTTTTCTTTGTTGATTCCGAGCGTCTCAGGCCATTTTGAAGCGTTTTCGGCGAGTTAGCGCTATGTTGGTGTTCAACTGCTAAAAGAAAGACAAGGCCGGAAACCTATTTTAGAAGTGTCCGTCGCCCGAAGCGAATAATTCCGCCAAAAAACTACCACCAGTCTCGATTCCTCCAGAAAATCAAAGCAGAGATGTTGCAGTTTCATTTCCATTCACTCGATGCCCAGTTCCTCCCACAGATCTTTCACTAGCGATGCTTTTATCTCCAGATCGATCGGCTTTCCAATTTCGAATTTGGCTGCTTGAAACATTTGCGGGCCCATTGGCCGATCGCACAGTATGTTGGGTAACAAAAATAAGCCCGGAGAGGGTAGCCAGCGACCTGCAGTCGACAAATAAACCAGTTAGCTCCCCTAGTCCCCTCGAGAGGTTTTGTCATGAACGCATTGTTTTGATCACACATTTCCATTCGATGTTGATTGGTCGATCAAAACAATGCGTTCTTGACAAAACCTCTCGAGGGGACTAGGGGAGCTAACTGGTTTACTTGTCGACTGCAGGTCGCTGGCTACCCTCGCCGGGCTTATTTTTGTTACCCAGCATACTGTGCGATCGGCCAATGGGCCCGCAAATGTTTCAAGCAGCCAAATTCAAAATTGGAAAGCCGATCGATCTGGAGATAAAAGCATCGCTAGTGAAAGATCTGTGGGAGGAATTGGGAATCGAGTGAATGAAAATGAAACTGCAACATCTCTGCTTTGATTTTCTGGAGGAATCGAGACTGGTGGTAGTTTTTTGGCGGAATTATTCGCTTCGGGCGACGGACACTTCTAAAATAGGTTTCCGGCCTTGTCTTTCCTTTAGCAGTTGAACACCAACATAGCGCTAACTCGCCGAAAACGCTTCAAAATGGCCTGAGACGCTCGGAATCAACAAAGAAAACAACAAAGCAATAAGGTAAGCCCATTTTATTTCAAAACAAGACATTTTTTTTATCTCTTTTAAGGCAAACCGATAACATCCCATACAAACCTTTATAAATATAAAACGTTGCGCAACACGTTAAGAGTCACGTCCGCTTTTCTAGTAGTGAGCTTGGGCTGCCTGTGTAGAAGCTAAGCTTCAGTTGTTCAAATCGGCCATATTACCTGACCTCACATATTGCCATACTGTGTGGCATTTTTGTAAAGCATCGGAGAAAAGAAAACTAGAAAAGATTCAATAAAGGGTGTTACGCGCAGTATTCAACGACAAGAAAACTGAATATGGAGAATAATTGGAAAAGGGGCATCTGCCTAGTTTAGAAAATAGGCGTCTTTAAGACATTTTGATACTAATGTATAAGGTCCAAAACTCCTTGGCACCTGAGCCCATTTGTAAAATTTTCTTTAAGCCAGATAAACACTATAATCTAAGATGTGGAGAATTCCCCATTCCTAGATTCAGGACGGTGAAGTATGGGAAACATGGTGTTAAATATCTAGGCCTCTATTTAACGGGGAAAATAAGTCAAGATATTTGAAGAAAAAATAGTCTTCAAGCCTTCAAGAAAGCCATCAGGAGAATTAATATTACGAACCTTTTTGGATGGGTCATGCAAATGCAATGCCTGTATTACATAATAGCTTCTCATTCACTAAATTTTACATGCATGTGATTGATACATTTTGCTGTGTATGATTGTCTGTTATCTCCGATTTTATATTTTATTATATTGTATATATTTATATGAATATCATTTAAAATATTGTAGATAGGAAAAATTTCTTTTTAATTTTTTTTTTTGTGTGTCCCCAATTAGCTTGGTAGCTAAATCTCTTGACACATTAATAAAGTATTCACTCACTCACAGTAAGACGGTCTGTGAAAAACACGCACTAAATCTCTTATGCGGTTATTTGATCATGACTTAAACATCACGCGCCTACTACGAATGACATACGTATAGGTAATCGCATGGGGCCGAGTAAAATTAAGGATTAATATCAGCGTGTTTTCGGAAGTTGCTGAGACTACCCGAGTCGCGCAGCGACGAGGGCAATTTCTGCAACTTCCGAAAACACAAGTGATATTAATCCTTAATTTTACGAGGAACTATGTGATTACTTGTTTACAATATAATGGGCAAAATGTTTTCTTACTGATCTCGCGCAAAACGGGACGCCATTGTTAAAAAGCAAACAGAAATCTCTTTACCTTGGCAGCCGTTGTTAAGCGATTCTCAGCCAATCATTTTCAAGTAGTTTTTCTCGGGGCAATTACAAAAATTAAGAAAAAATGCTCTCCGTCTTGACCAATCATAACTCAGTAATTTTGTCCCTTATATGATAAGAATATTAACGGGACTCGACTCTATTTGACTTCAGAAGAAACCTTCATATACGTCGCCTTGAGACCTTGGTAAGTTTTTTAGTTAGCAATTCGGAACAATTTTGCGAATACCTGGACTCAGATATTCAATAATTTGATCAGCACAGTCCTCGTTGGCACTACAGCGAAAAACATTAAATGCAGATTCAGAAGGTTTTTGCCAATTGCAGGCAGTATTATTTTCACCGTACTTTTTCACGAAAGATAAAGAGAATAGCTTCACCATAATCGATTTTAGTTGGATAAGTTTCTTAGCGCAGTCAATCGCTAAAGATCTATAATTAATAAACTTTAATTTATTTTCAGATTCGTCTTTAACTCACGTAAACAGTCACTTGATTATGAACAGAAATCAGAGCAAAGCCAAGAATAGGAAAGTTGTGAGTAATCACATTATTTCAGACCTAGTAGGATTCTTTCCAATGAGGAGCGAGAGAGGTCAAGGCACGATTAACTTAGATCGTTTCCCCTCAAACTGGTAACAAGACTGCGTATCTGACTTCCAGTACAATACAACAGTAAGAGCGTTCTTTCGCCTGTGAGGAAGTTTGAGACCTTGAACGGAAGGCGAGCCGATGAAGATCTATGCACGTTTATATCGTGCTCATTCATTAAAATCAAAGAAATTAAGTAAAAGTCAATCAAAGTCGATTCCATGAGCTGCGATATTTAATGCCACCATAGAACACCACTGAAACAAATAGGAGGTTGAAAATTGTCATGCATTAGAGATAACAACCAATTAAACCACTGCACGTAAAAAACGAAATGCCACAAAATAAAAAGACAATCGCACAAGACCGCTGATGTGGAGGTTGAGAGGGAAATTTTTTTTAATCGACAAATAAACCAAGTGTCAATAATGAATGTTTTGATACTTTCTGTCACCTTTTCTTTCCAACGGACAGATTTTCTTAAAAGGCGGAGATTACTTTCGAGAGGTTCGCCCTAAACGCACAGAATTTTATAGCTGAAATCGATTACTATGGAGCATAAACAATTGTTACATTTCAGGGCTTTGAGAATTTAAAAGCTGGATTCATGGCGTTGTTTTTCATTTGCCTGTCAGTTTCATTGTCGAAAAAACTCTTAAGATACCTAGTTAAGCTTTATTAAGAAAAGCCTGTAGAGAATGAAAAAGTCTTGTTTATTTGAAGTAGCTTGTGTAACAAAATAATTACCCAGTGAAACGCCACAGATTTTACTAACTTTATTCGTCAGTTTTTTTTCTCAGGAGTAGGGTCCTAGCTAGCATGAGGCAAAACGAGGCAATTGCCTCGTCTTGATTTTTGGCCTCTTTTTGGGTACCAGCATCGCTCAGCAATAAGAAAGTGAACTTCTACACTTGCACAAGATTGACTTTTCTGGAGAAAAATGCCACAGTAAATGCTTAAGAGGGTATTTCTGAGCCTCTAGATTTCAACATTTTCTGGGGGGGGGCATGTCAGACCCGAAACTTGCCTTGTCTTTTTCTGAAGTCTGGCTACGGCCATTAGGAGTAACACTCAAACAAAGAAAAACACGGGACAAAACAGAAACATATTTCAAAATGTCATTCACCGTCTCGTTTTGGTGAGAAACATGGGCTTACACTTTGTTCTCGCATGCAACATGTTTGCAATAAATCATTCACTTTCACTCCAAATTCGTTAATTAAAAATAACAGTGACATAGAAATGAAAAAAGCTAATTACCATTTCGAACAGAGAAGTAATTTTTTTACACTAAATAAATTTAAAAGCCTAGCCTCTTTTGGACAAAGTCTTCTTTTACATGTAGTTCTCTTTTCGTTAATGATACGAGTAAACGCCGCTCTAAGCAACCAGTAACCTGCACAGTAATTAAACGGAAAATCATTAAAGATAACGTAGCGAGTAATTTTTTTCTTCGAGATATGAAACTACGCTGCAAGTGAAATTGATTTACTTGATAAATATTATTTCTGAGATTACCCTTACATAAAAATTTTAGACAATTTCACTCTAAAACAAAATTAAAGACAAATCGCAAGGTTACCCTAAGCATAAACAACAGCTGAGCTCTTCTTAAAGTAAAATGAAACTTGAAACTTACTCTCGACATCAAGACTGATGTTAATCCTCTTCAACTGACCATGGTCGTCCACCTCGCAGCTGTATTTTGTATTTCTTTCTTCTTTAGTAACAGTGATTCGGAGTTGCACACCAGTGCCGTTCTGCACAGCAACACCATTCCTTCTCCAGACAATACGAGGAGCCGGTCCACCTTCCGCCGGGCACCACAAAAATGAAGAATGGTTGAGCAGGACAAACTGAGTCTTTGCGACTTCCATTAGGTTGGTGGGAACTAAACACAAACACAAACCCAATAAGACGTCGAGATTTGTACATGGAAAAATGTAATGGAAACTTTGTTTGTGTTTTGAAATGTACAATTGTAAATCTCACTAAGTATAGGCAATTTACAAATGCTGGTTGAGATTGGCTTATTCAACACACACACAAAAATCAAAATTGCATCAAATCTGGGTTGTCCCAATTCCTATTTCTACAACAAAAGACGTAATATGTTGCTCTAGTAGCTACATCTATCATTTTCTTGATTATGTAAAGCTGCTGCTTTTTGTCAATGCCTATGTCATTCATCATGTTTAAGAACGTAGAGCATTCATCTGAGAAAACGCCAAGGGAGCTCATGGAGAGATTTACAAACTTCACACATCTGAAAGTTCTACTCATTTCGTTAATCAAGTTCCGATATTTTTCTTTTTTACGTACTGCATTGTTGTACAAGCTAGATTCGAAAACAATCGTTAATTCTAGAACATTTAGGCACTTGGACTGGGTTAGGAAAAGAAGATCTGGGCGATCACTTTCACCAGTTCTTATTGAGGGATTTAGAAAACCAGTAACATCTGCATAGATTGAGGAGCTAACATTAATTACAGGTTGAAGGGACTTGGCAATGAAGTTAAGGATTGAGTCGTGTCTCCAGGTAAAGCGATCAAGGCATTCTTGACAACCAGCGAAAACATGAAGGAGTGACTCAGGATTAAGGCAAAAGGAACAATCAGGACTTCTGTGATAATCCCCATCTTACCAAATTCTTACGTGTAGGAAGAGAATTGTTGATGTAGCGGATGGTAAGGTTGTCAATGCTCTTCGGTAGATGAGACTGGGCCACTGACCAAATAGAATTAACAGATGACGCAATGAATACTTGATAACATTTGAGAAGAAGAAACCTTGAGATGTTAGGTGGTGTTGCAGTTTATCCTCTTGATTAGAACGGAAATCCTTAAGAACTTCCTTAGTGGATTTTTACACATCATATTGAATGTTAGTGTGACAGCTTGAAGATTTCCAGAGAGCATTCAAGGAATCATTTGGGGACTCTTCTAATGAATTTCGGAGAACTGACTAGCACTCAGTAAATTCGATAGAGGGAGGAAAAATATTGAGACCAAATTTATTGCTTTCTAGGAAAACATTGCTCAGTGTTCCAGATATCGGAATATCAAGCCATTTTCGGATGTAGCCATTCACTACAGAGTCGAGATGTTGCGTTATCCAGGTTTTGGATATATTTGCTATGGTGAAATGCCATGACATCTTCGACAGGACATAGCGGCTGTACGGAAGAAGTTTGTGTTTAGGATGCAGTGGCTTTATATCGATGTCATTAATCAAGATTTGTACAAGAGAAGACAATTGAGATTTGTGTTGGTTATTAGACATGTTGAAGTCAAAGAGGCGACCTAAGCAACGAAATGATACACTCATTTCCACACAGGGAATTAGAACTCCATTGATCAACAGCTTGGGTAGATATTGGACAGATTTAGCGCACAGTTTCCGTATTCCAAAAGTAGAACATTTGTCAACTCTGATCGTCATGTTCGACCAATTACACCATAATATGAAGCGATAAATCAGGTGTTGATTTTCTGATTCTTGACCGCTTATGACAGCGGCATCGTCGCGAACTGAAACTAGTGAATGGGATTTAAGAACTCGAGGGAAAAGCCAAACTGGCGGTATTTTCAGATTTAATATGCTGTAGAAACGTGTTAAAACACAAGTTAAAGAGAAGTGGGCTAAGGCAATCACCTTGGAGTACACCACGACCGACAGATATAAACGCAGTGCGAAACTCATTTGTAAGAGTAGAGGTTGTGAAGTCAGTGTAAAGACTTTTCACCAGTGCTTTAATATGATCGGGAATGTGGTGGTAATCAAGAGCGGTTTGGATCAAGTTGTGATGAACTTCACCAAAAGCGCTTTTAAGATCCAAAAGAGTAATGGCGAGTAAACGCTGTTTGGCACGAGCTTTGTTAATGATATCAGCCATTTGAGCAGTATGCTCAAAAGTTCCATAAAGACCTTTTTGAATTTCCTGTTCAATGTAGTTGTTAGCGGCGAGGAAGTTGAAAATGGCATTACGAAGACACGAGGTCAAAACCTTTAAAGGCACAGATTGTAAAGTAATGGGACGAAAGTCAGCAGGGTCATTGGTGTCTTCCTTTTTATGGATAAGGATTGTGCAGGCTCGCTTCCATTCGCTTGGGACGGAGCCAGTAGACCAAGCTGTGCGTATGATTTCAGATAAGTAAGTGCGAAGAAAAGGACATCGTTTGAAACAAATTATTGACAGTTGATTAAGGGGACAAGGAGAACCGGACGCCTTCATTTTTTTACAATATGTTATCAATAGCTCGCTATTTCATAAGTCACCTGACCCTTGATTGTGATACAATGACCGCATGATTCTTCAGTGAGTGCATTGAGATCCTCACGTCATTCTTTAGACGTGCTTGATCACGACAATCTAAACGTCTCCTACGTCTCCCGATAGTAGACAACCAGCACGTGTTACAATATTTTTTATCACATTTGAGATCTGTTGATATGTTAGAGGTTCAAGGTTAAACGGAATTACAGGTTCTGATAAGGTAGGTATCCAGCTTGGAAGGTTGAAAACTTTAGTCGGATTTACTGACGAAAGAGTTCTTTTAAAGTAATCAAAGCACTCGTTCATGGAAAACGAAGGGAAGATTTCGTCTTTTTTGTTGAAGATCCTTTTGACATATCCCCAGAAACTTTTGGAGATGGAATGATCATGATTCATCAGGTCAGTGTTGAGTTGACGTGACGTGTTGTCTCGCAGTTTGTCACGCAATAAGTGAGATACGTATTTCATTTATGTGATGTCCGCGTTCTCTTCAAGATTTTAAGGGATTCCTTAAGATCATTTTTAGATTTTCCTTCGTATTTCATTATCAGGTTTCCATTAGGCGCTTGTGCAACTTGACCAAAATTATCAGAAAAGTAGTCATAAACAGTGTCGTTCAGAGGTTCAACACTTGAGTTGAGATTCTGAACAGTGATTGGAGGATTCAGAGACAATTTGGATTTAAAATAATCGTTTGCCATTAGCCATTGTTCCTCCGATTTAAGTAGATTTACTCCCTTTTTAATATTAAGAAAGCAATGATCTTGAGGTTGAGGGGATGGCACACTAGAGGCCATGGAAGGAACACCTACATCGTCAGAGTCTTGATCGGTAAGTGTGGCATTATCGAGGTCAGCACGAAGTTGATAATTTAAATCCAAAACAACTCTACAACTCCTTTGATGCATCTTCAATCCTCTGTTACCCTTGCAAAGTGTACCACTGCAGCACTTCACGAGACAAATACGAGGGGAAGGATCTGCAGCGACTGACTCCTTCGCACCTTTATCCATTCCAGTAGAAGGACGCTCTGCTTGAGTAATTCTATGTTTACAGCGCCACGCATGGCGGCCGAGCGAGACAAAATCCTTGCCGCAGAACTTACAGACCACACCAGCGAGTAAAACGAACAAAAACCGTGAACAAAAAATAGCCTCGAACAATATAAAGGAGCTCCCCATTGATTAATTCAAAGAAGAATTCAATCCAAGCACAAAATGACGTTTAAACCGAGGACATGTTCAAAGCGTGTCCGCTTTGCTCAATGATAATAATAATAATGATAACAATAATAATAATAATAATAACAGCAATAATAATAATAATAGTAATAATAATTTAATATTTATATTGCGCAAACTAACATGTGGATATGATCAAATGCGCATCACAACCCTTTTCGGCGGACTTTAGCCGGACTGCACCGGCAGTTTACTAACAATCGAAGGAAACTTATTTGAAGATGCCCCCTCCCCCCCAATTCCCAGTAAACAGGCCAGACCACATCACTGTAATCACGTGAGTGGGTCCCCTTCTTAACGTCCCCTGCCTAACCAAATTAACTAATTAATAGATGCAGGAGACGGGACCTACGGTTTATTCGTCCTTATCCGAGAAGACTAGAATGTCTACCCATTTCTTGATATTACAGAAAGGTAGCGCATTCTCCTCAGTTATTTTAAGACCTTGAGTGTTGGTCCGTTCGGGGCTTGAACCATCGACCTCGACCTCCCGCACAACAGTCAAGCGCTCTAAACAACTGAGCAAACCGGGAGGCGGTTCATCTTCCCAAAACCGAGAACCAGTGTCTAAAGTTAAACTCGGTGTCTAAAGCTAAGTACATCTACGGAAAATTGTTACTAGGGTAACATCATAATCTGTTCTAACGAAAATAGGCGCCCAAACACTATTTGTTATCTCAGGCTAGAAGCCAGATTAAAGTTTTCAAATTTGCGGAGTTGAAGACCTGCGCATAAAAAATCCTCGCAGAATTCAGTCACGCGAAATTAAGTCCCCCATAGAAAATCCACAACACAGAAAAAAATGATTGATAATGGTAATTGAACTGAGTGGAGTGCAATTTGGGCTGAAGTCATACGCGTGATTTCAAAATCGAACGAGCGCGCAGCGCGAGTTCAATTTGAAATCACAAGTATGATTTCAGACCAAAATTCCACGACACGAGGTTCAATTACCACTTTACTACATCAATTTTGAAATCGCCCAAATACAGGACTTGGTCAATTCAAATATTCTACTGATGCAGTTCTGAGCCGGTTTTTAAATAAAAAGCGGAACCAGAAACGCTTTTACATCTTATTTTGTATACAGACAGAAAGACTTTGAGGTCATTTGTCAAAAACTCAGTCAACCGTAAAATGATGCGAATTAAAGCAAAAAATGGTGCAATTTGTGAATAAATCGCACCAATTAGAGCCAATCAGATTACAGGGATCACCAGTGATTTCACAATGGATGTAATAAACTTGTAATAGCAACAACATACATACAGGATATTTACCAACAAATACACAAATTATGAACTATTCTTACTGGCAGGAATTATACCAATAAGAAAATGAAAAAATTTAAGCCTGAAAAATCTTACCTCTTTCATTCCTTGCTTTTCCCTCATACTTTGAGTAAGGTAGAAACCGGTATCCATGCTGAGTTGAAAATCTTAACCACATGTTATGTCCACTGGATCGCAGGGTAAAATCAGAATTGAATATTCCACAAAATACACCCAGTAGATTGGCAGACTGATTATAACCATCACGGACCTCAAGATACTCCTCATCAGCACAAGGTGCTCCAGACAACGAGGGCTTCCAGATGCCAAATCTTATTTCCACATATTGTCCTTTCTCCACTTGAAGGACCTGAGTTGTATCAAAGTCTCGTATCGTATATTGCCTGGAGTAAACTTCTGTGATTATCGCAGCTATTATAAAGAAAATAATTTCATAGAGTAATAAGTGAATACACTTTGTACAATAAGTTGGCCAATGGTTGTTTATCTCGTTCTCAAGTCTCTGTTATCGTGTACGTAAAAGATAATGTAAACTATTCATAAACTTTCAGATTAGCTTCATGAAGAAATTTTCCCAGTACTTTTCTTGTGCACCTGTAATATGAGAGGAATTTATTTTTTACAAACCAGTGTCTGAGCAAGTCAAACTCCGACGTCATTAATTAACAATCGACTCATGCTGCGCCATTTGATTCAAACGATGTCACTGATGATCTATGAGGTAAGCATGGATTTCACAAAGGATATTCACAAAAATACGATATTCTTGTTTGGAACTGTCTTAAATGCCGCTGGTAAGGTTTGAATAACTTCCGTCTTCAAAAAAGTTGTACTGCCAGCCTGCAATGCTTATCTAAATTGTGGTTAAAATTTGCGCGGAATTACCCTTAGTGGCCGAAAAATCTTCGGCCCTTTGTATCATGTGTATTTTTCCTAAATATAGCTGATATACTTGGCCTAACATTTATCACTAATGGCTGATTTATGAATAATATAAACTCCTCAAAATTATAAAATACAATATCATTACTTTATTCGTATTAATTAATAGAAGGAACTGCTAAAAAGGCGTCGAGCCTGTATAAAAAAAGAAGAAGAAAAAAACAAACAAACAAAACTAAACAAAAAAACAGAAAAAGTCAACATATACAATTAGAGCCGATGAATCTCACAGATTTTTTCCCTCAGCTATTCTGCTTATAGATAATAAGGCTTATTCCCTTGGTTCTGCCCATAAGTTTACGTGAATATGCCAACAAAATACTCACCTCAAACAATGCCTATTAGTTGTTATCCTACCGGTAGAATTAATCCAAGCTTACCCTCGGCAAATCACACTTACGTTTGTTCTGATACCCAAACTACAATCATTCGCCTCATACTCGCTCGTTAAAACTACACGTGTCTTCTACCAACAAGCGTAACCGACTTACCAAAAACAAAAGTGAAAGTCCACATGCTGTTGATGGACATCTTTCATGGAAAAATAAAACAAATGAGTATCAAAATTGAAAGCTATCTAATCTGCATGACTCTCCTCGGCACCTCAGTACATCTATACGTTGTATATGTTGCGGTTCAGTGTCACCTCGGCTTCAATCTTACTTTCTTCGTCTCGTAATTGAACCAGGACATTTATGCCTTAACGACAAAGCGTTCCTTTGGCCACTATGGCTATAGTATGCTGATAATGTTTACGCCATTTTGCCCATCGAAGCACCCAAACACCCTTCGACAGACGTTTGAATGAATAAGCGAAATAATTTCTACCTTACACTATTTCAGGAGTGTTTCAGCTGCTTACATCACATGTTCAAAATGACACTAGCCCTGTGTAGGTTGGTTGATACTCCTGCAATAAAAATTGTTCACTTTCTGAATTTTTAATACTCTTTCTAAACATTGTCTGTAATTAAAGACTTTTAGCAACATCCGGCACATTTTCATGGACTACTATTTTACCACTGTTTTGGCGCTCACGGTGAAAGAAGAAAATGTTCAGTCACACTCATCTCAATTCTAGAAGTATTCTATGTAGCTTTTTTTTGTAATTAAGTTCCTTTGGAGGCTGAGTAATAATTTAAACAGAAAAACTACAAACTCGTTGTCGTCAGTCAATTGCTCAGAAAACGACGCACAACGTTTCGTTCTTCTACCCTAGGTTTTTTCCTCTTATTTTTCTCCGGCAGTAGAGCAAAAACTCTAATTGACTCATTTTCAATAACAGAGTTATAACAAAAGAAAACTACAAGATTACCTGAATGGGTATTGTTTCCTTTCTCTGCTAAAGTGTTTTTATGCCACGGTCGCTTTTAATGACAGAACAAATATTTTATTCGCGTATACATCAATAAAACCCTAACAGATGTTTCAAGCCGGTGGGGTTATACGTAAGCTACCAACATAGAGGCTCAACATATATTTATCTCACATAGCTCCTGAAGAGGAGTTTTTCAGCGTGTTTAATCATGCTAAACTGGAAAAAAAAATAAGAGAAAAACAATGCTCACACTAGCTAGCTATGGCTAAAAAATGGCGTGAGTACTTTTTCAGAGCTGGGGGAATATCCACCTCAAAACGAAGTGAGCCTCTAGCCTTTCTAATCATATTACCTTTCTTTTACGAGTTTTTAGACGTGTCTTCAGCTTTTATAATTAGCTTTCCAAATGCCCTACTTTTATTTTGGAAAGGAAGTTTTAACACACGCCGATACTTCCTCCTACTCTGTACATCGAAAGTGACATACCTTCAACTACGTAAACAGTAAATCGATTGTAAGATTCAGTGTCTAAAGTTAAGTGCATTTGCTGAAAATTGTTATATGGGTAACATATCTTAATCAGTATTAAAGAAAATAAACACCTAAGCACCATTTGTTATTTATAATCTGGATTACCTTATTCGTATTTAATTTCGGGGATCTTTATTTTCGCGATTGCAAATAAATCACTAAAGTAAAGACCCGCGCATGAAAAAATCCTCGCAGAATACAAACAAGCGACATCTAATCCTCTTTGGAGAATTCAAATCGCAGAAAAAAAAATTATCAAAATTTGAAAAAACAACATATACAAGATATGTGTCAACAAATACACAAATGGCTAATTGCTCTTACGGGTAACTTCTATTCATGTTCTATCTTCTGTTGTCAAATGAGGTTAATTTGCATAGATTTGGCTTATGGAACAGAGAATCCAGTAATCATCTTCATTAAATGTTAAGACATTTTGCAAAATATTTGCCTTAATAAATAATAAAACGGTAATAAAACGCTGCGAAGTATTGTCTCGCCAAAATCGCGAAATTAAGTACCCGAGAAATTGTAAAAAAAAGTACTCGCGTAAGATCAAGTAAGATAAAGATCGTTGGGTATGTTTACAATGTTTCTTTTTGCCCGAAGATTGTGGGAAACCATGATCGAGCTGAAGACATCACTGAAATATTTTAATCTACTTTCTCTCCTACCGAAGAACCTAACACAAAACATATTATTGTTCGCCTAACTTTTTCATGATTGATCAGCTAACGGGACGTTTCATATGGATATAAGGCTTGTTGACGAGTTTTTAAGTAATTGAACATGGACCTATACCTTACGTATGCACGCACGTGTGTGTTTAAGTGAACGCAAGGGAAATGAATGGGAAATTTTAGGGGAAATGCTTGTCTCAGCTGGGGTTGTCCTGGTTTTAGTGGCATCAAGGCTTTCGGCGTAGTCGTTTACCTCCTATACAGTAGAAATATTTGGTAAACTGTGAATCTTGCCCAGAATAGTACAGTGCTGGGGCGGATCCAAGGGTGGTTCGGGTGGTTGAGTCGAACCCCCTAAATTTTCCCTCAAAATGCTGGAAATCATGTTTCCGAAGACCTGATTTTCAAAATCTCCCGAACCCCCCTGGACTTAATCCTGGATCCGCCCCTGAATGGGAGACCATCTCAGTCATGAAAGAACAGATAAACTACAACGTCACAACTGTAGAAAGCGAGAGAAGCTCGGCCATAAGCATAAGCAGCCTAGACCTGTAAATTATAATCAGAACTCTTCGAGCAGAACCAAATTGTCTAACAGACATCACCATATATAAAAACCCTACACAGATGTTTACAGCTGGTATTTGATCTTTGCGCAAGCAATTGATAAACGTAAAGTCTGTTTTATTTTTAATTCATTTGAGAGAGCCAGTGTCTTTGTTTTTTATCGACAGACACAAGTAGCCTTAAAAAAATTTAACCGGTAAGTTGAATATGTTACTGTTTCGAAGACGAAAAACTAAAATAAAGTTCAACCTGTTTTAGTTGCTAGCCACAAGAATGCTTATTTCCACCCAGCATAATCTTAAAAATTAATCTAGCTCTCGAATATAATATTTTTGGTTATTGAAAGTTTTAACTTTTTTCACGGTAAGACATTTCGCAGTTCAGTTTGCTATCAATGTAATACTCCTAATTTAAAAGTGCTATCAAAAGGTCGCTATCTCTTGAATTAAATATTCAAAACTGTAGTAAACTGAATAGTTAATCATACTTTTACTTCCACGTGCTTTGTGAGTATTTGAATAACAAAGGATTTTGCGATCATAATTAGATTTTTGGTAAGAACTTGTCAAAAATGTCAATGGAGCATTTGTTTTGCATAATAAATGTTTTACATATTTTTGTAAAAGTATAATAGATACGTCCCTCGCTTAAAAAGTCAGAAGAGAAGGCACAGAATTGTAAGTAGTTTAGTGATTTTCTTGTAACTTTTGCAATTCCTGTAGTTAGTTGCAAAACCAGCGTGTTGTTTTACGTTTTCAGGCGAGAGGAGACGATCGCGAGGCGGGCACGAAGTGTGAGTCGTATAGCGTGAGGGGAGGAGCGCGAAAAAATTCACGCCTGTACTCACGCTATTATTCAAAATATTGTAATGTATACATTTTCTTTCCTTTGTAGTTTGACAAAAAGTTAAAACGAAATTAAACTCAGTGTTTGTTTCAAAATCTGCTTCGTCGACGTCTCTTCCGAAAGGATAAACATATACCTAATTCAGCATTTCATTTTCCTCAATGGCTTATTCTTTTCAATTTCTCAGACCAAAAAAAAAACAGCTGAAGACCTTTTTCCGGTACGATAGACAATTAATTCTCATACAGTAGCTAATCGGTAGCCTGTAAAACCAGCATGTTGTTTTACGTTTTCAGGCGAGAGGCGACGGTCGCGAGGCGGGCACGAAGTGTGAGTCGTATAGCGTGAGGGGAGGAGCGCGAAAAAATTCACGCCTGTACTCACGCTATTATTCAAGCTCTTACGCCCCCAGACACACCTCCTCTCACTAAGCAATCACAGCACACAAAAATGGGGGATGGCCTTTTTTGCAGGCTGCACCTGCAGGGGCCAATACGAGAACGATCTCCAGTGAGATCGTCCCACGGCTCAACAATGACTCAGATGCAGGATATAGACGACAAATCATAGTAAAACTCCCACGAAGACATATGCCACCCACTCAACTTAAGGAAAATAAGCTACTGCAACTCCACGCCAGTTTCTTAACAAGAGCCGAGTTTTGTGTCGTGAATTAGGCAACTTTGGTGACCTGCTCGGTCAACGATGGTCTGTTGAGAAACACACTCGAAGTAATAAGGTGATTGAAATGCATCTTGTTATATTGTTTGCAGATGCTGAACGTGTACGCTCAAAGAAAACATGTACCAAGCTGTGCAATGGTCGCCCTTGATATTTTGGGCGGGAAAATTAGTGACGGCAGGGCTGCCAAGTAAACATTTCTATGAACTGCTGCCCAACTAACCGCGGAATATGCAAGGTCTTCTTCCCAAGAATAGATGTTCTTGATTGGCTGCATTTCTATGCAAGGACGAAATATTACAAACAAGTGATGATTTACGGATGTGATTTGCATCCAAATGACTGAGACAGATCTCTTAGTTGAAATTCCGTTTAAAAAGGGTGAGAAACTGAAGAGTTAAAACTTAGCACGCACTGCGCATCTGAAACACTATCCCATCTCCCTTCCACTGACCCATTCTCATCCTGGTTTTTCATATTCAGATGTTTATCTCTTCCTTATTTCGCGAAAAAATTGCTTGGTTTTGATTGTTTATTTCATTTCAAAGCTTTTTAAACTTTCACTGGGATAAAATTACTTTTCTTGACAATTATATCTCAATGTACGATGTAACATCACAGCCCCTGCGCTGACATTATTACGTATGTACCGTAATCAGAGCCGTTGAAGCCGAAGTGATTCTGCAGATATTATTAATAGACCACATGTTCTTTTAAAACCAGTTAAAGTGATGATGTTGACGAAAACAGTTTGACTGATTCTGAAAGACAGATTTACAAAAGCCAAAAACACAACGGCAGGTTCACTCGATTTATTTATATGTGTCTCCTCTATAACAAAAACACCACAACTCGCCAACTTACAATTCAAATTGTATTTTTAGCTGCGCAGGAACAATGTCTGCCAGAGAGGGCATTAAATTGTTTTTCTTCCGTCCATGAAGACCTAGCTGATCACGCGGTACGCTCCACCTTTAGCTTTTTCATTTACTGAAAGGCGACGTCATCAGCCTCCGTGTGATGGCACGAGGCGTCTTCCACAGGAAGCAAAAAGCTGGAACGTCTTAAGAGTTATTTTTAATCAGTTTTACAGACGATTCTCCCTTCAATAGACATATGGAGAAATATGGCATGTTACCCTTCCACGGGCCGCCTCAGCTGCTCTTAAGGTTTTCAAAACAGCTTGCATCCATTTTACGAGCATTGAGTCCGGCTGTAGGGGATAAGAAAGACGTAAATACATTATAAGATTAAAACAAAACAAAACAATACAAAGAAGTACAAGTTAAATGAATAATATAACCTTCCCAGTATGAAAACGAACACAAATGATGCCTTTCTGGCCTCGTTCTCCAGTACAAAATTCAAAATAATACATTATCTCAAGCGAGGCCTGAGAGGCTAATTTAAATTTAAACAAAAGAATATTAATCCGGCAGCAATTTATGAAAGTGGTCAATAAGTAAAAATAACATGGCCTTGGTGCGAAATTAAAAGAAACCACACAAACTACATGTCACTCACTAAACTGTAAACTTTTCAAGAGACCCCAGGGCTCTGGGTGAATCTGAAGTGATTATTCAAAAAGCCTGACTGTCAATGAACCCTGTACAATCCAGCATTAGTATTCATGATAATTTATTCTCCACACTGTTCTCTCTGCATTTCCTATGATACTGACAAGGAGAATTTGTTTGCCAATCAGGAGCTTGTTGAATTGGTGATTAGAATTTCCTTGATTCTCATTGGAGCTTTACTTTTGATTTCAGGGTGATACTGTGAGGAGAAATTAGAACCAGTCCCCCTCAGGGGTTTAACGGTCAAAACAATTTAGAGAGGCTCCTTCATATTCACATTTAGAAAATGAAGGAAAAAGTCATAAAATAATAGTCAGACTGCTTGGAAGGTGTAAGTAAGCTCAAATCAAACATTGTATAGGAAGTATGATCATTTTTTGGTCAGGTTGACCAAGGACAAGAATAAAGAAATAAGTATTGTCAGTGCTAAACACAGATGATGTCATCATTAATAAACTTGGAAAGAAATTAGTGGAGGACCCAGTTTTGTTAATTAATTCAGTTGCAGCTGAAGCATACATGTGAGTCAGTAAGTTAGTTATAATAATTAAACACATGTCATGGTTTTTTCAATTGTTTTCCACTGCTACAATTGAAAATCATTTCTTCAGCTGACTACTTGCATACTCTTTCACCACCATTTCAGCAAGAGTTATTCAAGGCTTGATGTTCATGACCATGTTAAGGATTTCCACAATTTTGAAAAGAAATTAATCAAATAAATGATCTTTTCTGAGATTTTAAACCTACTTAAACCCTTTTTAAAGGGTTCCAAAGGTTGATCTTCAAAGAAATCACAGACAAGCGCCCCCAAAATCATCTATTATTCACTAACTGATAAATTGTGTCATCTACTATAAAAAAAGCAAAAAAACAAAACAAAACAAATGAACAAACAAAACAGAAAGAAAAAAATGCTTGAGTGAAAGGAACTAAATTTTTCAGATCCTTTCCAGCAAACGGTGACATTAACAAGTTGTTCAGTTATTACAGAAGCCATAATTTTAATGAAATAAATTTCATTTGACATGCAGATGAAATTCAACCCAAGAAATAATTCTCACAAGTAAAGTACAATTTATTTTAAAGCAATTGAAGAGAATAAACCAGAAACATTCATGCTTTGAAAAGATTTGAACGCCTGCCTCCATGATACTAGTTGGGCAGTCTACTACCAACTGTCAGCTATAAAGCCACATATTGATGGGCAAAATTTAGAGGCAAGTCTGATCATAGTATTTTAATAAATAACTCAATTTGAGCTGCAGATGAAAATCAAGCAATGCACCAACACATACTGAAAAATGTAACAGCCTTTGCGAACTGAATTCCCGGTTTTCTGGGAATTCCTGAGAATTCTCAAAAATTCCCAACAATGTAAATAAGCTCTGATTTGAAAAGCTTGGAATGACTGGGAATTTCTGGGAAAGGAAGGTTCCAGTTCTGTGAGGACTTGAAATTCCTACGAATTACAAGGCATTCTCAGCTATACAAACTACTTATAAGTTAAGAAGGGTGGAATTCTTGGGAATTTCTGCATCCAAATAATTCCAAGAAATTCTCAATACCGGGAACCTGAAGGTTTTAGGACAAGAAGTAATTTTGGAGGCTTAAAACTTAGGTTCAATAAAAGGTATGCCTTACAAAATGTACCAAGAGATATATTACATATTAATTATATGTATATGTTTATCATCAAATTTATTTTTCAAACTAAGTTTTTGCAAATCTTAACATTAATAAGCATTTTTTCATGAAGCAGCCGTTGATTAAATTGTCCATTAATCCAATGTACTCGTGTCACAGATTTGCTTTCTAACCTTCAAGGCCTCGTGAATTCCATGATCATAAAAGTTTTTATTGTGATGCAAAATGTCTCATCACCATAGATATGCTAAAATCATAAAACATATTAAATATAATCATAAACAGAGGAACACTTCAGAATGTGCACATCCATTTATAATAATAATAATAATAATAATTTATAATAATAATAATAATAAGTGATGCTTCCATCAAAGACACAACGAAGTTCACCCCTATCAACACAGAAAGACCAAAAACACGCGGCCGGCCTCCTAAACACTACCATCCCTTACTACAAAAAGAAAAACAGCTGGAGTCCGTCGTCAGAAAAATCCTGCCAAAGCCGATTGCTGACACAGTTTGTCGCAAAGGTTCCCGGCTTGCTCACCTTTATGGTCTTCCAAAGACTCACAAACAGCAACTATCAATGCGACCGATACTATCATCGACTGGGACCTACAACTTCGCCCTGGCCAAGTGGCTTGAAGAGAAGCTTAAGCCCCTTTCATTAAATCAGCATACTATCAGCGATATCTTCTCCTTCGCCGAAGTGATAAGGGAAACAGCACTCAACCCGAATGACATTCTCGTGTCGTATGACGTATGTGCTTTATTTACCAACGTGCCACTCGACGAGACTATTGAGATCATCGCTGAAAAAGCCTTTAAAAACAACTGGTTTAATGAAACGCATGGTCTCAACCTCACAAAGACAGGTCTTACCGAACTTTTAAGAGTAGCAACCAAAGATCAGCTATTTCAGTTCGACGGTCAACTTTATGAGCAGGTGGACGGTGTGGCCATGGGCTCGCCCCTGGGACCCCTTATGGCAAACGTTTTCCTGTGCTCCATTGAAGAACAACTGGATCGCAACAACAAGTTACCAAGTTTCTACAAAAGGTACGTCGATGACACATTAGCCACGATGCCAAATATTCAAGCCGCAACAGCTTTCCTTTCAACATTGAACGAATGCCATCCTGCCATACAGTTCACAATGGAAATTGCTGAAAACAACAAGCTTCCATTCCTCGGTATGATGATTGAGAAAAACGGTTGCCACCTGACAACAAGCGTATATCATAAACCAACTGATACAGGACTGCTCTTACATTACCAGAGCCATGTCGATCAGCGTTACAAAAGATCTCTGCTGAATACAATGCTGAACCGAGCTTACCGCCTGTCATCAACGAAAGAATCTTTTACGAAGGAATGCCAGCATCTCAAGCGGATGTTTACTAAGCTTAAGTACCCAGTGAAACTCATCAACTCAGCTATCGCCTGGTACACGAGTTCTACGATCCAAAGCCGTCACGAAACCCCAACTGAACTTGACGCGGCTACACAAAAACCTGTCAGAATAACTTTACCATTTAAAGACCAAAAATCGGCCGACACAGTAAGACATCAGCTGAAAGATCTTGGCCGGAAAATCGGAACTGACCTACAACCAGTTTTCACGAGTCGTAAGATCGAGGGAAAGCTCAAGATACAAGAAGAGAAGCCCGCTTTAATTAACCACCAATGCGTTGTTTACACTTTTAAATGTGATTCGTGCGATGCGGATTATATCGGTTATACCACACGCCATCTTCATCAACGCATAGAAGAACATAAAGCCTCTGTCATTGGCAAGCATCTGAGGGAGGCCCACGGTGTAGCGTCCGCTGGCCTGGAGAAAATGTTTTCCGTTCTCAAGAAATGCCGCGGGAAAATGGACTGCCTAATCCACGAAATGTTATTCATTCGCGAACAAAAACCAAAGTTAAACACGCAGTCTGACTCAATACGTGCAAAAGTATTTATTTAAACATATACTGCACGATCTGACACCAATAACAATGAACGCTCATTATTCTAATGAAGTTATCACATTTTATTTGTATATAATCTCTGAGCTACAATTTTACATCAGTTTTAACATTTTACTTGATAATGAGGTCATGCAGACTTCGAAACGTCGTAGTTTTTTACCGTTAATTTTTATCATCAAATGTATTTCTAAACATTCTCTGATTAAATTGTTATAATCACTAATTCCAGCTCATGGTGTTATATCAGTTATCTTTCTGCCTAGGAAATTTCCTGACCTGTTTGTCATTTTGGAACATTCATGAAATGTTTTTTCTTCTGTTTTTCAAAACTATTTCAAATATTATTACTTAACTTGCTTTTCAAGTCAGAATAGTTTAGTTAGCTATATTAGGTGGATGGCATTAAAATAAGCAGCTCTAGAACCTTTTCACATCCACCCTAGGGAGGATCATTTCCTGGCAAACTCAAGGGGAGTTAAACGTGTGCAACTTCTGAAGAAAACCACTTGAAACAAAACTGAAATTTTAAGAATGGCAAGGACTTAGCCCGCAAGCAGACCATCAATTTACAGGTGCTTCTGCCTGCCTTTGCCTGTGGGGCAATATGAGGTCTTAATGAGCAATGTGAGCTAATGAGAGGTCTTCAAGGGATTTAGCAATGATTGTTAGTGTCCCAATGGCATTGGCCAATTTTTCACTGTCTAAGTGTCCCAAGGGCATTGGCCAATTTGTCACTAACTGTCCCAAAGGCATTGGCCAATTTGTCACTGTCTAAGTGTCCCAATGGCATTGGCCAATTTGTCACTGTCTAAGTGTCCCAATGGCATTGGCCAATTTGTCACTGTCTAAGTGTCCCAATGGCATTGGCCAATTTGTCACTAACTGTCACAATGGCAGTGGCCAATTTGTCACTGTCTAAGTGTCCCAATGGCATTGGCCAATTTGTCACTAACTGTCCCAATGGCATTGACCAATTTGTCACTGTCAAAGTGTCCCAAAGACATTGGCCAATTTGTCACTGTCTAAGTGTCCCGATGGCATTGGCCAATTTGCCACTGTCCACAAGAGTACATACAGTGCTGCTCACGCAGTGATTGAGTCATGGACTGCTAGAACCAATTTATTTGACATTGATATTATGGTTAAAATAAATTAATTGATAGTGGTTAAGTGTGGTCTGTACTCTTATCTACAACGATATTAATTTTCACAGTGATCAAAATTTGTTGACAGTCGCGTGCGTCCACAACATTTCGACTTCTGTGATGACAAATATCATTGTTGATAAGTGTACAGAACACACTAAACCACTGTTGATTTGTCAAGTAGATGGCTTGCCTTGCTCAAGGCCTTAAACTTGCCCATGGTTGAAGAAATGCTTGGCCACAGTGCTGATAATACGTCAGGGCCAGAGTGTTTGCAGGCTAGTGGGGTCTCTTCTGCTGTATGAGTGTTGATATCGTTTGCAACTACACAACACTGAAGTTAAATTGGTAGAAATCATTTGTGACCATTAAGCAGTGATTTCCTCCCATGGGCATATATCATGATATGTTTTTTAAAGCAGAAAATCATTGATTTCTGAAGAGAGCAGATAAGAGGTTTCAGTGATAATTTCTGTTGGATATTATAGCAATATGGGACATGGGGAGCATAGGATGAAAGGCTGTGTCCTTTCCCCTGGCTTAGTGGTAAGATGTCACTGTCTCTGGAGGGGTTGGGTGAGGGGGAAAGACAGTGTAAAAGATTTCTAGATACACTCATCCATTGCTGTAGTTTTATTCAAGTTTTCTTTGGGCTGCACATCTCTGTTTTGTTTTTATTGCAAGGGACAGTATGCACCTATCGTTCCACTTGATACCTCATGTATGAGTTATTCTTCATAATTATTCAGTCTTGTTTGGTCTTCATTATGCTCAAATTGCAAAAAGAGGCAGTGTGCACCACCCATCCACTTGATCCCAGTTGCATACATGTAACTTATTCTTCTAAGATTCTCCATGTACTGGAGGACTTGTTGGTTGCCACATAATGAAGTGGAACTGAAAATGATTGGACAGAGTTTTCAGAAAGCTGATGAGTAAGCTATATGTACATTATTGTGGAATTGCCATGCCAAAGGAACCAAAGAAATTGTCCAATTGTATGAACAGAGTAGCCAAAAAACATGAAACTCGTCATCATAGACAACCTAAATAAAATTTTGTTAAACAGTTCAACTTAAGACAGTTTTATGTAGAATTTAGCTCAGTGAGAATGTAGTTAAAAGCTAGACAATGAAGTTTTCTAACACTGTCACTGTCTCCTTCCCTTACATGCACTTTTCTTCCAATTTGATAAGATGGCCTGGGCACCGGTGAGTAACATTTTCAAACACAAATCCCTAATTCAGTCACTTAGCATCATTTAGAGAGGTTAGTTGGCACAAGAAGTTGTAGTTAACGCTAGTGAAGACAAAATGTTGAAACTAATTACTTTCTGTTTCGCGGTTATTATCAATTCCAAGAATCCTAAAAAATATGTATTAATTTTAGCAGTTTCTTTAAACTTGAGAGGCCTAATAATTAACTGAAGTACAGCATGTACATGTTTATTTTATTGTCAAACTTTGAGAACATTACCTTTAATTTGTGGATCAGCAAGTGAAAAGTTTATATTATGCTCTGGCATATCAGAGATTGACCTGGTATTTTAGCGTGTCATGCATTTTTTGGCATTAGCACATAGCTGCATTGTGTCAGCCTGGCATTTTTAGCTTTTAACCCTTTATCATTAATCCTAAGAGCTGATTGCTAATTCCTCTTATAGCTGCTACACATTTCCTTTGTAAATTAGTTACAAGAATTTGGTGTTAGATCACAATAACAAATTCTACTTGATAAGTTTTGAGTATTCTCTTTACCTGTTTGCTGGATATTATTGAATATTATTGGGAGAAGTTACATGTTGATCACTTCTTGGAGTTCAAGGGTCCACCAACTCTAAGCACAATTTATCACGATTTATCTTTAGTTTCCTTGGTGACTCTGTCTTTTGTCTGAATTAATCTCACTCATAGGATTGTTTGCTGTTCCTGTCAACGTCCATGTTTATGTTGATTCCAAAGCCTTGTTGCATGCTCATTGTAAACAGTCATGCAAAATAGTCACTCAGTACGAGCTGTTCTTCTAGTAAAAAAAATTTGGAATTTTGTTACAGAAAGCAGCCTAGTAGTGAAAGTCTTGTTAATTATCTTAGTCAATGGACTTTTAGAAGAGATTAACAGATATCTTGTCCTTACAATATCAGTAAGCAAATTCTCCACACTGTTCACCAGTACGGTACTGACTAGGAGAGTTTGTTGAACGATCAGTAGCTTCTGCAGTTGGTGATCATTTGCTTTATTCTCAGTACTGTAATGTTTGATTCAGCAGTCATAATTATTGTAAGAAGAATTAGATGCTTGTCACCCGCAGGGTTAACCATCATTCAGTGTTCATCAGATCGTAGGAGCTGCAGACATTACTTATCAGTCAGAGAGTTTTAAGCTTGATGTGACGCTAAATTCTCAAATTCTCAACATCTATTTATCGGTAATCAAACGACATAGGATGCAATTTGGAGTGAAAAAAACGCGTGGAAAACTTTTTACTGACAAAAACAAATTGTGCACTTTTTTGATCCAGCAAATAGCCACTGACAAAATTGAGAACAATCACTGAATCCTCAACATGACAGATACAAGTCTGCAGGTGTTCTAAGCATGTAGGAATCTTAGCTGTAGATAAAATTTTTGGAGCAATTTTCAATTATTGTGTGCTGAAAGTAATACGGAATTGCTTTGGGGTTTTACTTAACTTTCCTCTGTGACTTCCTGATGTTACTGTTAAGCTTCAACGTAAAAGTGGATTTGATAATAACGTGACTGTTATTCCACTGCTCTTAAAAAAGATTCGATTCTCGTTGTTTTCATCAGGTGATAACTGTAAAGGACAATGATAGTTTATCTTCCTTGCTATCAGTGGAAATGAAGGCAGATTTTTGCTGTTGATATTATCAGATATACAGGGCATTTACAGCGGCCCTCCCGACTTGCCTGAGTCTCGCCTTCTAGACACGTTCAGGCCAGCGGACGTCAGTAACATTGAATTTGGAGAAACGTCACGTGTTGGCAGGGGAGGCATGGAGTCTAAAGTGAAAGTGTGTACTTCCAGTAGTTTGAAACAAGTTTGCAAAGAGTATGAAGGGGGAACTTTAGAAAATTGACCGTCCATGAGCGAGGATTGTTAGAGCACCGGATACTCTTTAAGGGGAGGTCAGGTAAATTTTATTGGAACGCAGCATTGAAATTCCCATTTGCAAGGAACAAGTTGTCATTCAAAAACATGGTGAAAGACCAGTCTTTTTGATTCAATAAAATCACAAAAAAGTACAAACGAGAAAGATACTAAATCTTGAGGTAAACTTCAAGGCAGGCAGACAGGTACTGAAATTTACATGAAGCCAAATCCTTTCAATTTTGGATTATCCGTACACAGCTACCTCTTTTCAATTATTCTCTGAGTACATTTTAGTTACCGTATGGCCTATAGTGCCGTTTTTAAAATTATCTGTAGTTTGAAAATCTCTGTTTTCAGTGGAGAATTTTTTCGGATTAGTGTGGACGCAAGGCAGAACGATGACAGAAAGTCACAGCACGGTGTGAACGGGGCTTTATGCTAAATTTAGTACGAGTCAAAAATCGTGTTATGATTCCTTTACAAAGGCAAGTTTACGTTTGAATCTTTGGGAAAGAGAGATCGAAACAGTTTCGCAGGACGTGTCTTCGATTTGCTCTCAGAGAAAAAGGTTTACAAAATAACGATGAATTATTTCAACTCTCGTAACTTAACCATTTTATTTTTACCTTCTTTATGGCTGTTCAGGATGCAGCCTGGGTACCAAAGAGCGCTACGAGTGTAGTTTAAGCCAATGGTACAGGAAGTGATTACGTCATTCGTCAAGTTCTGAATAGCCGAAAAGTTGGAGCATTCTTCATTATGGTCGAAGAACCAGGGCCATCTGTAGAGAATCAGGCTGCGGCAGGTACGTCAGATTGTACCTTAGTCCATGTCATCGTCATGTTGTAGTTTACCTTATAGTGATTGGTTGGAAACTTAAGGCAGCAGGCCAATCGGAGAGCGCTTTATATTAGATCGAGACTTGATTGCGATACTTTTATGTTTAGAATTCTCAAACTCTAATGGCTATCTGATACAGAGTTGATCTCGAGCTTAACTTAAATATTAAGAAACGCTGGAGGGACAGGATCCTGAAATCAAACAATTAAAGAGGAGATTGGGATGTCCACATAGGGTTCTGTGAAATTATTGATTTTAGATGCCAGATTGGGGGCAGTTTTTGTAAAAATGCCATATCAGCGTTTTCATTCAGTGTGCATCCTGAACTAGATACCGAGTGTTTTTAGTGATTACAGTGTCTGGTTAAGCCTTTCAGTAACTTCCCCCATTCCCCCCTCCCTCCTGAAAATTTGTGGTAACTCGCGCGTGATGATATTCCAAGTGGTCCAGGTTGATCCTGTGACTGTAAATTTGCACCTTCTTCTCGGGATATACTAGTTTTATAGAATTGCTTGCTGTAATTCTGCTTTCCTTTTTTTCTGCGTAAATGTGTTTTTAGGTTTCTTTTATTAAATCGCTTTTTTCATAGCTCGCAAAGGGGGAGGAGCTCTGCAAGCACTGACCGCTGACCAGGTACGGCTGTAGACTATTGAAAATGCTTAAGGCCGAACAGTTGTATACTATTAATTTAATTCCATGTTCAGGCCTAGCCTGCAGAGCAGGCGGAATCCTTTTGTGCTGTTCAGACGAACGGAGGCAAACGCGAGGCGAGCGTGAAGTAACACGTTTCTCCCCTCACACGCGACTGGCACTCCGCGCTTGTCTCGCGCTTACCTCCGTTCCACTGATAAACGCCAAACAAATAATGTCTGTTCTGCAGGCTTCTTTGGGCCATTTCAAATTATCCAGACTTATAGGCAAAAAAAATGCACGGAATGGTTGTCGACGAGATGTTTGACCAAAATAACCCAGAATTCCCTTTGGTTGAGGGGTAGTGTTCGGCTTTTGCCAACATCTTCTCTCTCTTATTGCCTCGGCCTAGGTTTAGAGCACGACTTGAAGCTGAGTCTTCTCGCGCCTCATGTATCATTTCAACATTCAAACGTCACGCGCAGTACTGCAGTTTAAATGATGCGCCTTTGTTTTTCTTTTACGTGTTTTGTCTAGCGGGTCAGAATCATTTACAAATTAGCCGACCTTCTTATCGAACGCAAGGATCAAATTCTAGATGCAAACTTCAAAGATCTGGACTATGCTCGGTTTGAGAGACACTTAAGTGCCCTTATGATGGACAGATTACTTTTGACACCGTCCGTCCAAACTTGAAAACCTTTCTCAGGGACTGAGACAGATTGCGAATTCCTCGCACAACATCTTGGGTCGTGTGCTAAAACGAATCAAAATCGCATATGGTTGAAAGCTGAAACAAGAAACTATTCCAATTGGAGGGCTTCTTGTGATTTTTGGATCTTGCCCAGCTGCTTTAGTGCAGGTACAGCTGTAGTAGGTTTAAATGTTTCTCATCCTATTCCTTACAAAGTATTGTAAGATTTAGAAGTTGACTTACCTGGTGTTTAGATATGAAAAGTATTTGTTCGTTCGTTCGTTTTGTTTTGTTTTTTCTTTTTTTGTGTGTTCCTGTTGACTTCTTCTTGATCCAAAGTAATCTGAAAACATAAAAATCCTGCTTTTATAAAACCAGGGATTTTGAGCCTTACCCATGGAAAACGAAAGGGATTTTTTCCCTCTGGTTTTGTTTGTTCATGTATTTGTCTCTTCATAAGCTGGAATTTTTTTCTCCAAGGTGGCCTGTTTAGCCATCAGCACAGGCAACGGTTTGCTTCTGAATGGTGGTAAAGAAGCTTATCACAGCAACAGATGTCTTCACAGTCTTGTTGCAGAGGCTTTGTCCATGTACGTTCCCCCCTCCCCCTCCCCCAAGCTGTCAGTTTGGTAAGTTTTGTGACGGTGCTTAGGCTGATTAGCTGACACTAATCCAACATCCTTGTTGTTTTTTCGCCTCAACAGACGTCAGTAAATGTTTACAATTTTTACTGTCATTTGTAGAGAGAGTCAAATAATTTCGTGATAGTAAACCGGCAGCAGTAACTTTCTGAAGGATTAAAACATTAAACGGGCCCTTATAAACTTTTCATACATCAATTTTCTGCTCTCAATTTAAACTTTCTATTGACTACCATTGACTGACCTCGCAGCCATTGACTTTGATTCAGAGTTTTACTGCCTTGAAATTCACTTCGCACGCTGATTGTGGACTAATTAGGTTTCAGTATGTCTTTGATGCTCTCAGTAATTACTCAGGGATGAACTTCGCAATTCTTTTGCTTTCCAAAACATGAATAAGCAAAGTGGGTACCCTGTTCCAGAAGTTCTCTCAGACCGCTTTTCGATTGGGTATCGTAAAACAAAACTCAAGTAATCACAAGGAGCCAATGACGGCTCAAATAAAAAAAAGCAAGCGGTTGAGCGACCATCTCGCCTCTGGTTGTAGTTTTGGATCCGATTGGTCGAGGAAGTGGTACGAGTTTTCTGGACCAATGACAAGGCGCAGTAAATTAAACCAAGATGAAGACAATTCCGAATTTCTTTTCACACTCAAGTGGAAATTTCTCTAATAAATGAAGCGCGATGGTACGAAGAGCGTTGAATTGGGAAGGTTTGGCGTCTACCCTTCCCAAACCTCCTCTCCCTTCTCACCGGCGATCATTTCTCGTAGAAGCCGTGCCACAGATCTGTGATCGAACTCTGTGAGCCGATCACACCCGTGTCAGTCCTGTAGTCTTTATATACTGACTGTGTAAATGTTATTGTTACTGTTAGGTCAGTACTCGAGAAGAGGTAAATCATCTTAATCAGTTGGATAAATACGTGGATGTAATCATCCTTCGAGGCTCCAGTGAGATGATTGAGCGCATTCAGACAGAGCAAAGAAATTCCTGTTCTTGGCATGCTTAGGGAATTTGCCACGTGTATGTCGACAAAGATGCAGATCTTGAAATGGCCACAAAGATTGGTGAGCATTATATAACTCATTATTGTACCTCATGCTTGGTGAAAAAGCGTTTCATTGCCGATTCTGCTCGATTTTTAATTGGAAGTAGTAATAACCCACGGTTGCATTCGTTGTGCTTAACTTCGCTCGGTGATTGGTCCAAAAAACTTGCAGCATTCTTCTAACCAATTATTCTTGATTCGGGTGCGATTAACGCGACAAGAACCCGCATTCTGCAATCTTCAGCAATAACTTCCTTGATACTACTTGTGGTGCTTGTGTGGGGATCAACTTTACCACATGGATTTACTTTACTTCAAGGATCGTGAAATACGAAAATTTTGGCTTTTTTTCCCAAAAACCATGTGATAACTCCCCCTATTCAACTAGATGTTTAAACGCGCAGAACGTATTCGGCCCAGCAAAGCTGAAAATGTTGGTCATCAACGAATATTTACCGAGATCTCATGGGTAATATCCTTAAACCAAACCGTTCTTCAATGGCTTTCCGTTTTGGCTTAATGATTGCCGAGACAAACATTTCGTTGTGGGTGATCATGCTCGTACGGTACATCTGTTAAACGTGATTTCTCGGCATCGATCATCTGTATTTTGGTTGCAGTATACTCTATTCTTCCTTTGTAATAATGGATTCCAAATGTGACTACCTTGCAGCTTGCAATGCTATGGAGACTCTTTTAGTCCACAGGGATCTTATTAGGTCACCATTTCTGGAACACATGCTGAAAGCTCTCAGGGAAAAAGGAGTAAGTTATGAATTTTTGTGTTATTCTGCGCAATTGAATTTATTTTGTCTTTGTTTTTGTTTTGTTTTTTTCATCGCTCTATGCGTTTAAGCGTCAAAATCACGAAATTTGACAAAACTATGAAAACACAGCTTTGAGTGAAATTGAAGTGCGAAGCTGTTTTATTATTATTATTATCATTTTTTTATCATTTTTTTTTTTTCAATCGGTACGCTTTTTTTGTTCGTCGCTAACCTACGTAAGTTCGCTCATTACTCATGCTGGACAAAATGTGCGTCCTTATTAAGACCACCAACTCACCAACTGACCCCGTTCGCTAATTTTGTTCTTATTTCTCGTATTAATTTTATTTGTTTGTTTAATTGATTTTCTTTTGAGGTAATAGTTCACGCCGGACTCAAGTTGGTCAAGACTTTACCGCTGGCTCCGGCTCTGGCCAAGACTACGGAGAAAGAATACAGCGAGTTAGAGTGTACAGTGGAAGTAGTCAGGACTACAGAGGAAGCCATTGATCGCATCCACCAATGTGGAAGCTCTCACGCTGTCATTATCACTGATAATGGTAAGAATATCTTACTTAATCTCTCCGTAATCAGGGTTCTTCTCAGCTCTGTTTTGATCGCAATGATTTCGCGGAGCTATGACAGTGTGATGAAGATTATATCAGTGTTTTTGGTAATTCTCGTGATATTTAAGAGCTATTCACCGAGTGAGGGTGGCTATGCAGCCAGGTGAATATCCACCGCTAGCTACATGTAAAAAACATTAGTCTTTCAATGTTAACGCCACGCGCCATTTTAATTTGCCGCATATGTTGACTAAGCGTTTGCTAAAGTTTTCATTATAACAATTCAACGTCCGTTTGTTTCCAGTATGGGGCATTTCTTTCAATGATTGTAAGGTCCGTTTTTAGAGGTCATTTCTGTTGGCCATCATCTCTACACTGTGATGTTTTGTATGTTTGTTTGTTTGTTTGTTTGTTTGTTTACGTAAGCTGCGCAACGCAGAATAATATAGACAGCTTACTTATGTTTTCCAAGTTTCTATGTTATACTACATATTGCTCAGTTCACAAATTTGTAAGCCGCGCGAGATGCATTTATGGTTTGTGTTGTACCGATTACTAAAAGCCCCTTATCTAAATATTTTATTTTTAGAGGGGACTGCTAATCACTTTCTAAAAGCTGGGATAGTGCGTGTGTCTTCCATAACACAAGCACTAGATTTTCCTATGGGTATACCTTTGGCCTGGGTAAGTATATAACAGTGTGCTTAGCTATTACAGGAACACAATTGCCGTTAATTAGGTAAAATAAAAGATTCAGTTCGTGGAGCGCAAAATTGATTAGTAACCCGATGGGAGGAGAAATTTGCTTCGGTACCAGTAACAAGGTTTCTAGTTATGGATTGTCAAGGGTTAAAAGATTATCCCGAAGGGAAATAAAAATCTTGTCGAATTTTCGGGAGGCTTGAAGCAAAAAAAATGTAACCTGCGACGATCCTTAATTGGTAAAAAGGGATACTTTTGCTCATAGATATCAGAGGTCCAGGAAACAGGTTGCAGGCGCGCAACTACGGCAGTTATGGGATTGGATTTCTTATTTTGACACCGTAATGATGATGACATCCTCCATTCCCAGTGTTCTTCGTGTAGCGTGGCACCTTTCGTATTCTTTTTATGTAATCATTTGGAATTTAGAAGCTTGTAAACCTTTAACTTCCATCATTGACTCGGGGCCCGTTTCATGAAGGTACAGTGAAATTAACGGGCCGGTAAAGCTGTTCTGTTTTTGCGGCTACTGTTTCATATAGGAGGAATATGTTGTTATTCAATGTGGGGTTTCAGAAGATATGTAAATTGTGCAATAAAACTATCAGCTAAAGGAACAAAATGTACTGGTTAGAGTACCAGAACCTACGAATCTATTCTCTGAATTTTGATCGTAAAATATGGCTTCGGGCCTGTTCAGTTAATGGGACTTTCGGAAAACGGGCCCCAGAATTTCTCCTTAAGGAATTATTTATCGATACAATACCAAATTCTCCGAACTAGTTTCATACTATTTGTATGGCTGCCTGTGAGGAGAATTGCTAATGATATCTTGGGAGTGAACGGGCTAATCTCATTAGATACGCATAGGTAGGATTTTTCAAAGGCGGTGGGAAGAGGGATAGGGACGCTGTCACGAATTTCCGTGCTCTTATGTGAAATGGCTCATGCTGCGTATTTGCGCGTTTGCATTCAAGCGGCGAGAATGACGAACAAGTGGAGTATCTAGCCACGGAAAACATATAATGCCTTGACCATTCTTTGGATTTGGGCAGTTTTCCAAAAGTGATTCTGAAGATTTGAATGTTGTTGACCTGAAAAGGTCGTTTTACAAAGGGAGGGGAAATTATGCGCGCATCGGGACTCCTACCTTCCAGGTACACCCGTGAGTCCATTAGAACCTTGAAACCCCGGTATAGCTCCAGTGCTTTGATCGTGGACGCACTTTGCCCGTTTTTCTACCTGTTGATTATCGTGGGTTTTCTTGCCCTGCGTAGGAGCATAGTGTGTCGCGGAACTTGGCATAGGTAGCGGGGATGGGAATTCATCGAGTCCTTCAAAGGTACAGGATACTAAATAAACACCATTATTTTATTTATGTGCTAAAGTAGGTATCAGCACGGGTCGTATCCATGCCCGGGGTCCTGTGGGTGTGGAAGGATTACTGACCGCTAGATGAGTAATGACTGGCCAGGGACACACAGTGGATGACTTTGCTGATGGAGGCCTGCTCAAGTATCTTCACGAGACCCTCCCGATTGAAGGCACTCCTCAGGATTCTATTGACGAAGAAATGACCTCGGACAATGGCGACAGCGAAGTAATACAGAAATAATTACGTAATGCTAAACGTGTGCTTCAGTTTGCGCACAGTACTCGTTATGCTTTTGATGAGCGTATGTTTTGAAACGTCCCGCCCAAGAACGTATTATTATGTTGAATTAATTTAACTATTGCTCTCATGCTTGTATCTCAGTTATCCGTTTTTGTTATCCAACTACAATTCGTAGAGGACAAATAACGCCAAAGACGAGCACAAATATCACGCGGTATTTGTACTCCAGAAAGCCGGTTAGACAGGTTTTCTCGCATCGCGCAAGCGAAGAATTGGATTAAAGTTACGGGAAAAAAGATGGCGGACAATTTGAATCCTATTTCTGACGACGAAGAGTCGGAATGGAATGGCAAATATAGATTTAAGTTTATTAGTTGAATCGAACGAAGAAAAAAAAACCTAGACGACCAGGAAACTTTTTCATTTTTTGAAGAAAATAGAAACAGGAACACGACAACGCGTCAATTCCGTCCCGCCTCCTGAAGTAACAGTTTGGCGGGTTGGATAATAAATAACTCATTAGACGTTTGGCTGTGTAGTATCGCTGAGTATTTTTACTAAATACGGCACAACTCGTAAAAATACTCAGCAATAATACACAACAAAACGGCTAATAAAGATATATATATATCTTATTGCTAGACACTGTAAAAATATCACTGACAAGGAACTTTTTTCTCTGTGGATAGCTAAAAGCGGAACCCCATTTTTAAGAAAATAGGAATATTTAAAACTGTTTAGTTGGCTTTGCGTTCGACTTAACGCAATCTTGATACCTTGTTTCCGTTCTTGTGCTCCATGCTCAAGCGATACTGATGAATATACCGTAATAATAACTGTACGTTGACCCCAATAGTTGACTGTCACGTTCTCAGGACAGACTATGCAAAGCAGAAAACCTGACTCTTGATTAAGGATACAAAACTGTTCGAGAGTTTTCGTGATAATAATAGTTGTTATATTGGTATTACCGAGATGTTGCTGTCAACCCCGAGAAAGCAAGATATTGGTTTACTTCGTAGTTCGGTTCTTAAGCCAATCCCGTGCATTCTCCACGATTGTCCGCGGAGGAAAGGGGCAGCTGAAAAGTCCCTGGTCCTGATGCCTGTTACAAGAACATGCACAGTTTGAAAATAGTTCTTAAAGCAGACTCTTTGTGTGTTCGGGGGGAGGGGGGAGAGATAGGATCTGTGCAATCAGTTCTGACATGTGGAAAATGCATAGGACACAACTCTGCTATTTTAGTACGGTTATCGTTATCAGGCACAATGAGAATTACATGAAAAAAATTAATAAATAAAACGAAACCGAATCGTTGAGACAGAATCGTTACGACATCAATGGGTTCTCTGCATCTTCTATTTTCTAACTGCCTTTCGCCCTCCCTTCCTCTCCCCACGTACAAAACAAAGATCTGGTCGGCTTGCTGACAAGTATTATTAACAGAGTTTCAACTAGCCGTAGCGTATTGTAACGTGAAGGGTATTTTCTTTTGCGATATACTATTTATTAACAGTTTTATCACCGATGAAGGAGACAGGTTCTACGTAACAGAGACTAAATAACGTAACATTCAGAATAAAACCCAATGAAGCAAATACGTTTGATAAGTTCGTTTCTTAGCTGGTGCATATTCGCTCACGTTTAAACCAATCGTGTTCAAGTAAAATTATGATGGATTAACTATCTGAACGGATCTTGGACATCACTGTCCGCCTGTTATCCTTTTTTTCGAGAGGTAACAATCGTAGTCACGTCATTTGCAGCCTGGAGACGAAAGATTCCGGTAGCCCAGCTAAAGATAATACGGTTCTTCACAGCAGTGTCAGTGCGCTTTCCCCTATTCTCTCCCAGATCAGGACATGTGGACCGCTATGTAAAGAAATACTGCAAAGTAGTAGAATGACTATAGATTTATTCTTCAGTTTAAACTTATCTTACGTTTGTTCATAGAAGCCAAATGTTCATATTTTTTCTTAATTAAGGTCGACATACTTCGAAGATGATACTGATCGTATAAAAAGTCATAATTGTTGATCACGCCCTTCAAACTGCCATACTCCTAGCCTCGGTCGGATGATGAATTAGAGTTATTGCGTCTCACTATGAGCCACACGTTGGTAAGTATTCCTTCGCTCTTTGCTTCGCGCTAATTAAACGGAACAAAAGAGCAAGGACTAGAACCAACTTGCCACCGTGATACTGGAACATGTAACCATTGGACCTTACCACGTAGTTTCTACTGTAGCACTGTATCATTCTGTGTGAGTCCTAGGAGTCTTATTCCTCTTTGTCTATATCTTCCTGCGTAGTAGGTGATGCCCATGGCTGGCGTTCTCCTAAACAAGGCTGTGTGTAGAAAATTACGGCGTTAACATGACAAGTGTGTTCCAGAACACTATCCTCTAATCTACTTGTATCTAAATGAGAAAAACAATTACAGCCTTTAAGCTTGCGGAATGGACTACCACAGTAAACAGTCGAATGTACAGGGCAGAAAAAGTGCAGATTCAGTTTCGAAACAAAGCATGCGTGGTTGGTTCCTTGAGGTCCCTCTTATACATGTCTACTTACTGGATCATAAATCCAGGAGCTGATCCAAAGGGTGGAGCAATGTCCAAATGATCGACAGCGTAACCAATAGCATTTAAACCAGAAAATTCAACACCAGGAATATAACACTTGTTTTCCTTAGCCAAATATGGCCTGTTGCCACCATAAATATTCCAGCTAATAAACCTATGGACAGAATCGGAGAAGATTCATCTTTAAGTGAGTCTTGAGGTCAAAATTTCATCCACTATCAAGTGAGGTTTACGCATGGCCCGCATACATCTCTCCACATACGCTCAGACTATAAGTTTTGAAAATTTGAAAAGTTTGGTTTTGACTTAAATGGAACGCCATGGATTGGCGTGCGCGAAATACCACAAAAACGATTCCACAATAAAAAAAACTTTTCATTTATTTTCTCAAGTCAGAACAAGAAACTCACAATTCATCGAAAACATTACTTATTTTCTCTTTTTTTTTTTTTCACTGTTGTCACTTTTTTTTTTTGCAACAAATGCGAACAATGTTGGTTTGTTTTTTTGTGCAATAAAGGCGTACAAGAGAACCAGAGCCGGATGGCTTTTTCCCGACCGGCTCACGTCAACCCGTCCAGCCCTGCACACGTCAGCTTTTGGTACACTTTTCTATGGGATTGCGCGAGCGGGGCCAGACGGGTCATATGATAATTTTACTAATCCCTGCGACAAAGACGATCATATGCGAGCCTTAACAGAATCATAGTTTATGCTACTGGCCTCAGCGATTGCTAACTACTTACACATATACAAATGTAAGTATTACCTGCCCCGTAGAAAATTTCCTTATTGTACCAACTTTACAAATCTTGTATCTTATGAGCATATCAGCTGTTATTCTTCCTACTACTGGACCTAGAATGGCTTCAAACAAATAGGGACAAGCTGCTAGGAATCCGGCCAGTCTGAAACGAGAAAAAAATAGACATTACCTCTGCGTCGGCAGGTGAATTCATAACTGTTATGTACATCCTAAAAAAAGCATACGTCTCTTTGGTGGTTTTGATAATGTTTTCTTCGTTTAGCTTTTCATGTCTTAGTCTGCCTAATTTCTATGAGAATTTACTTTAAGGAGATGCGGAGAAAAGGTTAGTGGTAGGGCTCATTTTTTCAGCGTCTCGAGTTGGCCCGCCTGACCAAGACCAACAATGTGGCAATTAGAGAAAAAAACAAGCAAATTTAAAAACTGCCAGGGAGCTGGATTAAATCAAAGTCATCAACAATGGATAGTTCTCATTTGACTTTAATCCATGGGTTTTAAGGACCTTAATCACAAAATAATGCTCTCAAAAGCAAACATCTGACAGAGTAATGATAGCAAATTTTAAAATGTCGACTATTTCAGCGATATTCCCTCGTCATAGATCTAACAGAGGGTAAATTAATGCTCAAGACTTCTTCTAAACTTTTCAAAACTCGCCACAGTCGCTTGCCTAACTCTAGAGAATCATAAGGAAAAAGGCTTATTGTTTGACTTTGCTGCAGATGCCTGATCCAGTAAGGTGACAGTTTTGATGACAGTTTAATGACATATTACAATATTACAAGAAATATGCACTGCCCGCAGTCAGCAAAAACTAGTCGAGGCGGGCAGTGTTTAATACATTTATTAAAAAATATGAAATAAAAAAGATTTACAGAGAAGAGATTCAAAATTCTAGACAAATTACACCTCAGGGCACGAAACTTTCTTTTCATTTCACTTGTCCCTTTGGACAAATGTTGTGTGTATTTTACTTGTCCAGACCACAAAACTACTTGTCCCAAAAAATCGGCAACAGCAATTTAGGGTTTCAAAAATCCTTTTTTATCAGTTCAACAATGCCCCAGTTAAGTGGAAATCAATGGCGACGCTGAGCGAAGAAATCAAATACACAGCTTGCACAAAAAGAAAAGAAAGTTTATTTCCTAGGCTCTTAGTTGTAAAATACGGGAAAAAATGATTTATTATTTATCCAAAGTCAGGCAACGTTTGAGCTCTACAACTTAGGCCTAGTTTATACGTCGCCTCAGTCGAATTTAATTCAGACCAATTTAATTCCATTAAATTCGTCGTTCCTTCGACGTAAACCGTGGCGTGGTTTTATGCGTCGAAATCAATACGATCGAATTTAATTCTCTTCCCAAATGCAGTGCCTCGGGTCGCTGTGGGCTTGCCAAAATAAATTGAAAAACATTAAGAAAATGTATGCATTTCATTCGACGCGGCGCTAGTGGGACGTTAAAACTGAAGACGCGTTATCGCTATTTTATCCGTCTTACCAAGACGGGTAAAACGTGAAGGACGAATTTAATTTACCAGACGAATTTAATTCGTTTTAGACGTCGCGCTATCGTCAAATTTAATTGCTTGTGGGACCTTGAATTAAATTCGACTGTAGCGCGACGTATAAGCTAGGCCTTACTTGTCCAATCGCACAACTTCAATCATCTTTTTCCTTGTCCGAATGGAAAGTTACCCGTCTCGGACGTTCGGACGGGCCAAGTTTCCTGCCCTGCAACTACATTAATACATTTAAGATAAGGCAAGAAAACAGAACAAGCTGGGGTCTTATAGTTGTGATAAGTAGACAAATCAATATAATCGTCATATTTTTCGAGTCTCTGGAGGAGGAAATCATGAATTTTACTTTTAAAATTGTATTTTGATAAGGTCCAAATTACATAAAACAACTTTGTGTTCTATAATAATTATGTGGTTGCCATGACACCAACACATGAGAATTTTAACAGTGAGAAACAGTGATAAGAGTTTCCATCAGAAGGTCAACCAGCAAAACTAACATGTATTGTAAACAGTAAAGAAGACAAAACACTATTAGATATGGTGCTAATGCTAAAGTAATCTAAAATTGTGGACAGAGAAACTAAGTTGAGGTAACAGCTAAATGCAAGCTTGGTGTTTGTCTAACCCTGTGTATAACTGTACAGCATGTATATGTCACACCATTTTGACCCCTACTTCATTCTTCAATGTTGTTTTATAAGTGACTGTGGTTTCTTTTTTTTCTTGGATAACATTGATGCTAATGTACATGTATTGTAGATTAGTTTTATTCACATTGTAGTGACTTTTGATCCCAAAAGCACAAGTACTTTGCTGAAAACAATACCATTAATACTCAGTGTAACAGTATAAGACTGCTGGTTTAATTAATAGTACGAGCATATACAACTTGTAAGAGGTTTTAGGAGGGCTTATAAATAAAGGGCCTTACAAACACAATGTATATATCTAAGGGAGCTTAAATTTACCAGAACAGAAACACTTTGATACAAGCTGTGGCAGTTAACTCATCAAAATATGTTTTACATTTGAGAAATTGAATTCATTTCATTACATTTGGAACAGAATTAAATTAAAGCTTAACAACTTGAACAAATTAAGCTGGAATGTAACAAAAAAGTAGTTCAGACTTTTAGCTTGAAGCTCATCTTTTCTCTTAATTATTAAAATTTTAATGTTGAGTTCGAAGCAGTGAGGCTTCCAGCTTTGTTATAATTAAAACAAGAAAAACCATATAAATTTATCTCAGCCAGTAAGAAGTACATCATTATGAAATAACAACATTGACCACGCTTTGTAATGGCAATTATGATCTGCCTGGACAATTAGATGCTACAAATGCTGTATTTACTGACGCAAATAATGATCTCTTTTTTTTTTAAATAGCCAGCGCAGCAGCTGCTTGTGAACCGCTCGACATGGTTATCGCGAGTTGTTGGTTTGCGGCAAGATTACAGAGTTGATTTTGAAAATGGCCAATATTTCTTACCTCTTGATTGTGTTTTTTATTTTCTTGAGATCTCAAGCCACAATAATAGCGTTCAAAAGATATAATTTTAAAAGCGAATCAGTTTACTTCCTTTAAAAAGGATAGACAGCATTCTCGTCTTCTGACTGATGTCATCAAACTATTTGATTCCGATAACACCTTCGCGACGTAGAAAGGAATAACAAGGACACATCAAAACCAGTTGCCAGACACTTTATCTACCTATAATCATTCTAAGCAGTGTCAATGAATGCTGTTCATTTCTACTAATTCTTCTTTTTCTCGTCATGCACCCGGTTCCCACCCAGTGTTTAAGCTCCACTTTCTGCATATCAACACACACAACACACGATTCTCCCATTCGCTCTGAGGAAGGGCTAACGCTCCAAACATCAGCTTTCTAACTCTTTTACGGTGGTGGCCAATTTACAATTTCAACTTAGTTGATAAAACCAAATTACCATGTTACCCCAACATCCGCAGCACCACAGTTTCTTTAGAAACTTACCCCTTTTATTCCTTAATTTTCACATTTAGAAAACGGAGGAGATTTAAGTATGTTGAAGTCATACATGTTTTTACTCAGAGTGTTTGGAAGGTGTATTTAGTAAGCTCAAATAACAAATTGTAGAGGAAGCATGATCATTTTTTGCTCAGGTTGACCGAGAACAATAATAAACAGAACACTTAACTGTCCGAGATAAACATAGGTGCATGATGTTGTCATTAGTAAGCTTGGAAAGAAATTAGTGAAGGACCTAATTTTGTTTATTAATTCAGTTGCAGCCTAAGCATACATGCAAGTCATTAAGTTAGTTGTTAAACACACATCATGGTTCTTTTTATTGTTGTTTAACTGCAGCTTGAACTGAAAATCGTTTCTACAGCTGACTACATGTATACTCTTTCATCAACAATTCTGAAAGAGTTATTTGAGGCTTGATACTCAGGACGATGTTAAGGATCTCCTAAATTTTAAAAGGAATTAATAAAGAAATGATCTTTTATAAGATGTTAAACTTACTTGAACCCTTTTCAAATGGTTCCAAAGGTTGTACTTCATAGAAATCACAGACAAGTGCAGCCAAATCATCTACTCTTCATCAACTTACATTGTGTCATCTGCTATAAAAAACAAAACTAAACTAAAACAAAAGCACAAGAGGGAAATGAATTCAATTTTTCATATCCTTATCAGCAAATGTGACTGATTAACTGTTGTTCAGTTATTACAGAAGATATAATTTTAATGAAGCAAATTTGACCCGCAGATGAAATTCAAGCAAAGAAACGATCCTCACAAGTAGACTGTAATTCATATAATTATTATAAGCAATTGCAGAAAAGAAACCAGAAAACATTCAGGCTTTGAAAGGATTCGAACCCCTGCCTCCAAGATACTAGTTGAGCAGTCTACTACCAACTATCAGCTACAAAGCCACATGTTAATAGGCAAAATTTTGAGGCAAATCTAATCAAAATTTTCAATGAATAATCAATTTGAACTGCAGGTGAAAATTAAGCAACGAAACGGTCCTTGCTGGTGGACTGGACACTACAGTACCAAGAGAGAGAACAGTGAGCCATGAAGCTAGATTCAGAGCAAAAACTTAGAACAATTAACTCATTTGCCCCTAAAAGTTAAAAAGGAAAGATTTTCAACAAGGGTTGTCATAGGGATGCCCAGCATCATTACTGAAAGCTTAATCCAGTAAGGTTCAAATTACATAAAAAATTTTGTGTTGACTTCTATAATAAATATGTGGTTGCCATGACACCAACACATGAGAATGGTAACAATCAGAAAAACAACTTGAACAGTGATAAAAGTTTCCATCAGAAAGTCAACCAGCAAAACTAACATGTATTGTAAATGGGACACTGGGGACAAAACACTATTAGATATGGTGTTAATGCTAAAGCAATCTCAAAATGTGGACAAAGCAATCAAGATGAGGCAAGAGAGCTGTCTATCTGAGCCAAATATATGTACAACTGTACAGCATGTATGTCACACCATTCCGACCCCTAATTCATTCTTCGATGTTGTTTTATTGGCAACTGTTTTTTTCTTGGATAACATTGATGTTGATGTGCATGTATTGCAGATCAGTTTATTTCACATTATAGTGACTTTGGACCCCAAAATGTAACAAATACGTCTGTATACAAGTACTGCACTGAAAACAATACCATTAATACTCAGCATAACAGTATAAAACTGCTGCTTTAATTAATAGTCTGAGCATATACAGCTTTGTAAGGGGTTTGAGAAGGGCTTACAAATAAATGGCCTACTTCATTCTTCAATGTTGTTTTATAAGTGACTGTGGTTTTTTTTTCTTGGATAACATTGATGCTAATGTACATGTACTGTAGATTAGTTTTATTCACAATTTATAGTGACTTTTAACCCCAAAATGCACAAGTACTTTGCTGAAAACAATACCATTAATACTCAGTGTAACAGTATGAGACTGCTGGTTTAATTAATAGTACAAGCATATACAACTTTGTAAGAGGTTTTAGGAGGGCTTATAAATAAAGGGCCTTACAAACACAATGTATATATCTAAGGGAGCTTAAATTTACCAGAACAGAAACACTTTCAATTGATACAAGCTGTGGCAGCACTCGTCAAAATATGTTTTACATTTGAGAAATTGAATTCATGAAAATTTCAATTCATAAAGCTCTTGATACATTTTGTTTCTAGTACACACTGTAAGTCAATACATATATTGTTTTGCTGTGTAGTATTGCTGAGTATTTTTACAAGTTTTGCTGTATTTTGACGAGCCCGTAGGGCAAGTCAAAATACAAACAATGAGTAAAAAACTACTCAGCGATACTACACAACAAAACATCTAAGACGAGATTTATTATCCAACACGCTAAATTGTTATTTCAGTGTGAGAGAATTTTGCAGATATTTCTGGAGTACAAATATCGCGTGATATTTGTGCTTGCATGTCTTGCACGTTATTTGTACTCTTCAAAACACAATTGGATAATAAATATATCTTATTAGTCAGACGTTTTTTGTGCAGTATATTGCTGAGTATTTTTACGAGTTGTCTATTTTAACTAGCCCATAGGGCGAGTCAAATACAAACAACGACTAAAAATGCTCAGTGATACTACATAACAAAACGTCTAATAAGAGATTATTAGACGTCAAATTGTTATTTCAGTGCGGGCGAATTTCGTGGACATTTCTGAAGTACAAATAGCGCGTGATATCTGTACTCGTCTCGCGCGTTATTTGTACTCTACGAAGCACAATTGAATAAACGTAAATCATACTGACGGACCAAACAGCTCATTTTATCGATTTCTCGCCTCACTTCATGACCGATACTGAGGGAGGTTAAATGACTTTGCACTATATTTCGATGGAAGAATTTAGAATATTTAAAACAATCGCCTAAATCTCGTGGTGTTTGTTGTGACTAACAAAAAGCAAAACGAAAAAATCAAAAGGTTGCATCATGGTCTATGTCCTTTGAGTTGTCCAACGAGGTTAGGTAAATGGACTGGAGGTCACTGTTTTGTCCACCAATCCATTGCTTGGTGATCAGTTCTTTCAACATTTGTTAAAGGATAAGTACGCAGTGGTACTAATAAAATACATGTCATAGACATTGAATAAGTTGAAAGTCTTGTTATATTAGACCTCACCTGTCGAAGTATAAATTCGAATTTTCATCCAGGAGGGTTTGAGGTTACTTCCCACATCCGATGTACAGAGTGAAGAGGAGTATACTCTTGTTTTTAGAAAAGGTTGCCAAATGTAACACAGCTGTCGAAACCAACCGTCCTGACTATACAGTGCGACATCGATACTTTCAGTATTCAATCCACAGCCATCCGCCATTTTGAATGTGGTTGCTAGGTAACTGAGTCGAGAGGAAGTCATGGCCAATCAGAAATAAGAAACCGCGTTCAAAGAAATCTTTGCATTTCATTGGAAAATCGGGATTTTGGAAATCCAGATTTCGGATTTTAGGGTGATTCCCTCGTTTTGCACTGCGCAACCTTTTCTGTTCATAACATTGCGACATCCAAGATGGCGGCCGTTCTTCCCGCTAGCGTGAAAAGAACAGACAAGGGACGGTTTGGCGAGCAAAAGCTTTTATTCGTAGTAAGAATGCCGCAAATCGGCTGACACTTCCAGGTCTGCTCTCGAAAAACAAGAAAATGAAGAGGAAGTGCGTGATCCGGAAGTCTGTAGTAGATTTCCACTTCGCGGCCGTCGAGTTCTAGAATTAAATGTCTTGACTGAGGCTTTGGACGGGAGCTGTGAAGCGTGTGGGGCAGCTCTACGGCTCTCCGACTGCGTAAAAGAAACAGTCTCCGGCCTAGGATCACTACTCTACATAAACTGTTTAAACTCCGAGTGTGGAGAGACAAATATCTGTCGAAGAAATAAGACCCACCGCAGGTAGCACCGGAACAACGCGGGGGAGACCAATCTTTGATGTAAACACGAAGCTCGCTGCGGGTTTGTTTACATTTAATGTTGCTATGAATATTGTTTTCCACAATAAAAGCATCCATTTAACATCTAGCCAATTTTTAAATAAATTTTAACTTATTATGCCGATTTAAAAATCGACATATTTATGGGGATGCTACACGCAAGCGTAGGTCCTACTCACCATCACTTGGAGAGTCCACGCTGAAGGCTCGCGAGAGGGAAGTAGGGCCCGAAATTGAAAAGCCGGCAAAGGAATCATGTCTGGAAAGTTTAGAAAGCAAAAGAAACCTGTGGAAAGAGGATAATGAAAAGGAAAATGTGGCGATAGGCAAGGAGCGTCATATGACAGGGGATGACTGCGATCTCAAAACCATATCCACCTTTCACGGCAGTTTGTGAGGAAACAAGCACGGTGACGCCCAATTTTTTTTTTTTTTCAGGTGTTTGCTAAGAACAGTCTGATAAAGAATATTTTTGAAAAAAAAATTTTTTTTAGTAGAACATGATTTTTTTTGGATAATTGTTCTGTACTTGGTGTATTTTGGCCAAGGTCAGGATTCAAGCTAAAAACAGACCTGTCCGAAAAAGTGAAAAATCCTCACAACCAGGCAATCAAAAACAGCTAAAATGAAGCAATACTGTTTAATAATGTTTTAATAAAAGAAGCTTTAATTTCAAAGTAAAATTTTGTGTCTTTCAAGTTACCAAGGCTAAATTCTGATAAAGGTGATTCGAAATTTTAACGCACAACCAGGGAAAAATATCCCATTTTAGGAGCCTGCTGACGTGTAAACAAGCAAGGTGACCCCCATTTTTTTTATTCCATGGATGTTAAATATACCAAATTTCTAAAAAAGTTTGATAGTCGAAAAATTTGAAGAAAATTACCTAAAGGCAAAACGTGGAATCGAAAAACGGAATACGACGCAGAGAAAACCGTCCTCAATCTGGATTTTAATTGAGAAATCCAATTCCGGAGCGTGTGGGTTTTTATGTTTCACGTCTCTTGAGAAATCCAGAGAGGGATTTGCGAAACTGCACCTGTTAAACGAAGGGACTCCCGAGAAAGTTTCTTTCTCTTTTGACTTCAATTTCGCTTCTCCCCTCTCCCCCCCGCATTGTTTTGTTCTCACGCCTGGCGTGCGTGATCTTTTGTGAACTGGCCAATCGCGTCGGGGACATTGGGCTTGGCCTTGACATTGAAAAGAGGCTGTCGTGTACATTTTGCTCTTGTATCTTAGTCTTTTTTATTTATTTTCAGTACGCAGTTTACTTTGGATTGCTGTTGTCTAATTCCTCAGTTTGGAATTTTTACAAGTTTAAGGAGTTTTATTCAACTAGCCAAGGTGAATTTCAATGACATAATATTCAGGGAGCAAAATTTTAAAATAAAATGTTAATAAATGTTAGTAAATTGTTATGATTTTAGAAATTTCTCTGTTGTTCAGCTCTGGTCTGAAATTATACTAAAACAATTGTTCGCCTCAGCTTCGGTGAATTTTGTCGAATAATCTCCTCGAATTCGTGGCTAAAGAACTACCTTAAACGAGCGCACAGTACTCAAGGTCGTGGCCAGGTTATACGATCCACTGGCTGAATTTCACCTCTTTTCACAACGATCAAGACACTCTTCCAAGATCTATGCAAACTCAAAAATGACTGGGACGACCTTCTCCACGAGGGACTTTCTTTCAGATACTCGTAATAGTTATCTGATCTGTCAAAGGCCGTAGGTGTCCAGATCCAAAGATGTTATCTTTCAGACGAGAGCGTAATTTCAATTCAATTACGCGATTTTGGAGATGGATCGGAAGCTGCGTATGCGGCAACAGTTCATCTAAGAGTTGAGACGAGACAAAGAGTCTACATTTGGTTATTGTTGTCTTTGAGTTTTCGTTCACGCCTACTTTAAATCCCTCAGTTTGGAATTTTTTACGAAGTGAAAGGGGTTTTATTAAAACTGAGTGTTGTGATCATTTTAATTACTTATTTTCCGTTGTGAAGAGTGCACCTGTAGGCGAATGATGAGTTGAAAAAAGCGTTCAAGATGACTTGGCAAGGACAATGGTTAAGGATTTAAGCAATTTTTTTTCTTCAACAAGTTTTCTATGATGTGTCTTTGATAAGTTCCTTTTACTGGAAAGATGTGTGCAGCGGTAACTTTCCACTGAAACTTTCTGGTGAAAGAATCCTGTAAATAAATACGGCTTATGCTTTTTCACTTACACGTGTGTTCTCTTTCTCTTGAATGTCCACATAGAGTCATATATTTTTAGCGCTTTGTTTAGCCAAAGACTGGAAACATTTTTAACACGTATTTGTTTGGAAGTGTCTTATTACTTGACTTTTCCTCGCTCACGGCGCCCTGAAAGGCTTAGAGCAAAATGTGCTCGTTAAAAAGTAATTCTGATTCCATTAACTATATCGATCAAATATCATAAAAAAGTATATGCCTGCCTCAATGAAGCAAAGGGAAACTGCTCACAGCAAAGTAGTCGAAGCCAGGCAACTGAAAGCCACTACATTAGTATAAACTGAGTTTGGTCAGTTGGGGGAGCAAAGATACCGATCACAGACACTTTCTAACAAGCACCACAGGAAATAAGGCAATCTATGAACTGCCTTTAGGGTTGGTATGACATTCGTACTTAGCTGCCCGCTCCCGATATTGACGATGAAATTTATTCTGACAGACATACTCTACGAAATGAATATTGATAGATGATTAAATAAGTAACAAAAGGCAATAGAAAATAATTAAAAAGCTGACGTTTTGAGTATAAGCTTTTCGTCAGAGCGAATGGAGGAATTGTGGGTTGTGTGTGGGTCTTATGCAGAAGGTGGAGCTACGCTGTTGGTGGGAACATGGTGACGAGATAAACATGAATAGATTAGTAGAATGAAAAGCGTTCGTTGATACCTATGGGGTTAATAGTGCCCATTTGAAAGATAAAATTTTGTTCAAGAGTTTTGCGGCTCTCCGAGCTACCTAAATGTAAGGAAATACTACAGATTGCCATATGTATATGAGCACGATCCTTCGCAGTAAAGCACTATTTGAGCAATAGTGAAAATCAGACCTGAAAAAAATTTCAGGCCTGTACGGGATTCGAACCACTGACCTCTGCGATACTAGTGCAGCGCTCTACCAATTGAGCTAACAAGCCAACTGGGAGCAGGCCATCAAATTAATTCGACATAAACCCGTAGATGATAAATCAAACAACAACAAACATATGAAACATATGTGTGAACTGCGGTTATGAGACGTATATGAGCACGATCCTTCGCAGTAAAGTACTATTTGAGCAATAGTGAAAATCAGACCTGAAAAAAATTTCAGGCCTGTACGGGATTCGAACCACTGACCTCTGCGATACTAGTGCAGCGCTCTACCAATTGAGCTAACAAGCCAACTGGGAGCAGGCCATCAAATTAATTCGACATAAACCCGTAGATGATAAATCAAACAACAACAAACATATGAAACATATGTGTGAACTGCGGTTATGAGACGTATATGAGCACGATCCTTCGCAGTAAAGCACTATTTGAGCAATAGTGAAAATCAGACCTGAAAAAAATTTCAGGCCTGTACGGGATTCGAACCACTGACCTCTGCGATACTAGTGCAGCGCTCTACCAATTGAGCTAACAAGCCAACTGGGAGCAGGCCATCAAATTAATTCGACATAAACCCGTAGATGATAAATCAAACAACAACAAACATATGAAACATATGTGTGAACTGCGGTTATGAGACGTATATGAGCACGATCCTTCGCAGTAAAGCACTATTTGAGCAATAGTGAAAATCAGACCTGAAAAAAATTTCAGGCCTGTACGGGATTCGAACCACTGACCTCTGCGATACTAGTGCAGCGCTCTACCAATTGAGCTAACAAGCCAACTGGGAGCAGTTCACACATATGTTTCATATGTTTGTTGTTGTTTGATTTATCATCTACGGGTTTATGTCGAATTAATTTGATGGCCTGCTCCCAGTTGGCTTGTTAGCTCAATTGGTAGAGCGCTGCACTAGTATCGCAGAGGTCAGTGGTTCGAATCCCGTACAGGCCTGAAATTTTTTTCAGGTCTGATTTTCACTATTGCTCAAATAGTACTTTACTGCGAAGGATCGTGCTCATATACGTCTCATAACCGCAGTTCACACATATGTTTCATATGTTTGTTGTTGTTAGATTGCCATATGCTAGTCAGAATGATTAGGTAGATTAAAAGGTCTAGCGTTTTTCTCGTCACCATGTTCCCACTAATAGCGTAGCTCCACTTTGGGCATAAAACCCCCACACAACCCATAATTCCTCCATTCGCTCTGATGAAGGGCTAATGATCGAAACGTCAGCTTTTTAACTCTTTATGGCGGCCAATTTACAATTTCAATTTAGTTGATATTACTAAATGACCTTGTTACCCCCACCGACGCAGAATCACAATTTCTTTAGAAACTTACCCCTTTATTCAATAAAAAATAATGTCTGTGAGCATTCTCTTTAAAATTGCTAAGATTTTCCTTCCTTTAAATTTAACTAAAAGAAATAATAGACAGATAGGTAAAGAGATGAATTTTTAATTAATGAACTATTGATCAATAGAGAGAGCGATAACTCCGATGAATGGAATTTCCTTCTGTATTTGATTTTGACGGACAGGGTAATAAAATTAACTAAAGTTGATGGTGAGGATCGCGCACATGAGAATATCAGCTGAGAGTTGATATTCTCTTGCAACGAAATGATGATGACGTTAAACGGGATAAGTTGAGCGTCACTGATTCACACTGTCACAGGTCACAGATAAAGTTATGAGTTAGGGCCTGTTTACACGGAGGTGGAGGACCCTAGGTAGGTGAGGTAACCCGCCTGGCCGCGGTCGGAAAATAAAATGTCTTTACATACAGTCTTACAACCCTGTGGTGCCGGGGTGAAGTTTGTCGAGGTTGTTGTTGCACTTATAATTAGGGACTTTAAGCATAGGTGTCCTAAGCTGACGTCCCGAGAAAGACGAAAGATTTATTCTCGGAAACGTTTGTGCTTATTCATAAAAGCGCCACGCGTTGTGTTACACGGTGTTAGGTTACCCAAGGAACGTACCGTTGACAATTTGAACCTATTTTGAACCTAAAAGATTAAGATCTAATTCTAAGCGTGAGCGTGGGACGTTAAAAAAAAAAGGAAAAAATATAAAAAAAGAATTAAGAAAATTAAAAAGGATAATAAAGGCAACGAATATAACGTGTTGAGTCTCCTTACTTTTTTCCGCAGCCGCTTTGTCGCTTACAGTCCTTTTAACGCTTTGCTAATACCTACCCGTTCGCGCAGCATTATTATTAGGTATTGATAAAGCACTCTCACGGATGGAAATTTGACGGATATCGGTCGACTTTTGTAGAATTTATCAGCCTTCGACTGGAGATGGTTGGTGTTCGGGACAGGTTGAAGTGATCAGCCTCCGGTTTTTCTTTATACAGTACAGTAGACTGGTAACACATACCACACCAGTTACAAAGAACGTCGCCAAAACAGCGTTGAAACGACCGTTGGCGATAGAGCGGCCACAGAAATATGATAAGGAGATTTGATATGCTATGTATCTGTTTTAATTTTTACTTAATTTTTTTATAATTTTTTCCCTTTCTTAACGGCTCACGCTTACGCTTAATTCGATCTTATTATGTTAGGTATTGCCGTTAATGACCATTAGACCCCAAAATCACAAAGCACGCTTGGGTCGCCTGTGTTGATACGTTATATGGAAAAGTAGTGATAACGAAATATGGTTGATTTACAACGCTAATTATTCCGAAATGTGAATATGTTAGACTCCTTGTGTGTCCGTTGCAATTTCTGGTGATCTCTGCTGTTTTGGACTTGCTTTGCCATCACTGTTATTCCTATTAGACTCCGTCTTATGGGACGTCATTTGTTTTTCCATAAGATTTTCACCAATAGGTCGATAACATATGAATGCGTGCAGTGTTGAGTTCAAAGTAAAAATGTAAGTTAATCACTTCCGAGGTTTCATTGGTAAGAGGACGTAAAATCTGGTGTTTTAACGTTTTAATTCTGTATGGGACAGCTAGGAAAGTTTTACAACACGCTTGTTTCGTATTTGAGCTTTTTACCATGGACGGGGCCTGGCTAGGCGGGTTAGCGCACCCTGAGGCGTTTGCATGGCAAATTGTCACCTCGGCTGACAGGGTTACCCTACCTGGTAGACCGGGCTACCCGCTTAGGCGGGTCATCCCACTTAAGCGGGTCACTCCACTTAGGCAGGCTACCTCACCTACCTGGGGTCCCCCACCTCCATGTAAACAGGCCCTTATTCACTTTCTCACTAACAGTTTCTACTTGAACGTTACTAAAGGCTTCTCACTAAGAGAATACGGTTTATAATCTTTTGCTTCTCACTGCCTTTAAACGATGGTGGGGAAGTAGTTTTAAAAACTAACTTTAAATGTCATAAGACACAGAAAAGGAGAAATGGATAGTATATTAATTCTAATGCTTCCGTTATGTTTGTCCTTGTGTTCGTTTATCTGCGAACGAACGAGAGTATGCAATGATGAGCGAAGCTTCTGCCAACATGACAAGCACTTGATACTCAAAATGTTTCAGAGTTTTAAAGCTAAGACGCGAATGGTGTCTTCTGATCAGTTTCAAGTTATCTTGAATGAATCGTGTTTTTATCTTTTTGTTATACCTTGGGTCCGAGACAAAATAATGATAGTATAGTTATACAAGCTTGGGATCTTCAAGAACTTGATAAATTGTAGATTTGAAAAAAACAAATGGGGATTAATCAGGATAAGCATTGTGCACAAAGCGTCTGTGTGAAATTTGGTTTGTGTGTTTGTGTACATGAGCGTGAGTATGTCTTTACTTACAGGTACAATATCAGAAACTGTACAAGTTCATTAGCACCAAAATTAGTATTCCAAAGTTGACCGACTTAGCATCACCTAGATGATTATAGACTGAAATAAGCAGTCTATTCTCATTTGCGTGAAGGCCGCCGCACGTCGAATTAGTAGATCGAATAACTCCGCACTCTCGTGGCTGAAATGCTATTGGCCGTAGAAGTCCTCAGGGAAATTCTCAAGACCCTTTATACGCTTTTTGCAAGCATAACTTCTCTCTCCTCGCACGTCTACTGACGCCACGGTCACAAGAACCTACTGATTCGCTGAGATTTGGAAGAAAGCATAGCTTTCTTTGCTGTTGCTTGTGTATAGAATCAACCTGTCTCTATGTCTTTGATAAGAACTCCTAATTGAAAAGTCGACAGAAGGGGCGTTGGTCCCGCGATATTCTTTGGTGCCTAATATTTGGAAACCATGCTTTATTGTGCAAGGTGACTTAACTCACTTTAAAGCAGCTGATCTTTCACATTTCCTGAAATAACAGGAAATTCATTTTAATTCTGAGACGAGTCTTTGATCAAAGGCATTGTGGAAGAACTTTCTTAGCGTAAAGCTGGAAACGTTCACCACAAAGGAAATAGCCTTAGCCAGTTGACGGTAATATCATTATATCAGATTGACCTAAACTTATGATTATGCTCAAAGAGCGAAACAATGCTTCGCTTGTTAGCTCAATCTACTCTGCATTCAGTTTGGGTCAGTTATACCAGAGCGGAGTACTGGTGGCTCCTTATCAATTCAGTACAAGATTTAAGATGGAATAAACATGAAACCTGACATGAACACAAATTAACAAAGGGTAAACACCACAGCGTACACTATTAGGGTTATAGATGCACGTGGGTGGTTGCTAAGCACGAAAGGGCCGTAAGAGTTGCGCGTGGCGATAGCCGACAGCGACTCTAGCTTCTTGAATGCTAAGCAAACCTCCCCAAGTGCATTAATAACTAAATAATGAACGCTGTAGCGTTTACCATTTGTTTTATAACATATCATTGATAGATTGTAGCAAAGAGTTTTCTTTTATTTAACAAGTCTTGCGTGACCAGAAAAAACAAGCGCGCGCGGAAAACTAGCCTTTGCATTTGCTCACGTCAGCAGCGTACACTAATAGGCAAATGGTGGACACTGAATTGACCAATCAGAGCGCGCGCTTTACTTTGGTTATATTACAGTTCAGTTTAATTTCTTAATAAACTGGCCTCAAGCTTGTAGATTATTTAGATCTTTCCCTTCGCCGTTTTCTGGCTTTATACGAGGAAGTTTCTACCCCTTTATCTTTGTCCACATGCGCGTTATTATCTCAAAAAATTAAAACTTCTCTGTTTTCCTCGAGTCATAACCCAGAAAAAGATAAGGAAGGTCTTCTTGCCTATCATAATTATCATAGGAAAGCACAGCTTTCCACCTCTATCGTTGCGCTAATTATAACTATTAAAGGAAAGTACAGCTTTCCAACTCTGTCATTGATGCATATCGATTGGACTTAATTTGCACCGCCACGTGCAAAATAAATCTCAAGTGAATGACCATGAATGGCACCTAATTATAAAATGCACCACATAAGTAAGTTCTGCTCGCTAATTGTAACTATTAAAGGAAAGCACTGCTTTCCCCGGCGCCAGTGATAGAATAGGAAAACTATATATATATGCTTCCTTATATTTATCATTTTATTAGGTTAGGCTATTTCTAATGAACGCAATCAATTATCTACCTTGCAGTAACATAATGGACTGCTCTTTTGTGATAAAGCAACAAGGTCTTACAGCTTAAACCATATGTAATAGGTGATAAACGCTGATAATTCTCCGAAAGCTATCCAAGTAATGATCTTGGCGAGCATAGTAAAAAGTTTCTGTAGTGTGCAAACCAACAGTTTTCATTATAAGAAACGTGACTAGGAAAGAAGGGTTGGTGCCATGCCTGAGTGATGATGTTAGTTTTCCAACATTAAAACTTGTACATGTGACCGACCTTTCTTTGCTAGTCACCCTTCTTATAACGAATACTGTACTCAGTGTGTTGTTTTGCACTTTGCACAAACTTTTCGCCGAACTCTTCAAGATGGAATTACATTTATTGCATAGGCGTTGAACATATGTTGACTCCAACGAAGTACTATTACGATTGTACTTGGAGAGGAAGTTAGTGATGCACAATTGTTGGTTACGTGCGCCAGCAATAGAGTAGGAAAGTTGTGCTTACTTGCATTTATACGTTTATCGTTAGGCTATGTTTTAATTACTCATGTAATTATCTACCTTGCAGTAACAACTGACTGCTCTATTATGAGAAAATAACAAGGTCTAATGACCACCTTACCGCGGTTAGTGATAACCCGATAATTGTCAAAAGGCATAGCTTTTCAACATTATCACTCGTGCATGTCACCAACCTTTCTTTCTATCGTAGTTTCCATTCAAAAGACTTTACCTTAATTTCATTCGAAATAGAATTAACAAAAACGTTCATTACTACAGTTTCCTACAAATACCCTCAGTAACAAGTTTTCTTCTTGGTGTTAATCTCTAAAAGGGTATATTTAAAAATAAGGACCTTCTTGCTTGAGACACTTGAATAAACACCATGAAGCGCTCTGCAAGATATCATGGCCTCTTGAGCAAACTGAATGGGCTGCAGAATGCAATCAAATTGTTAATTTTGTCACTGGTGCATGTCTAATGAGATGTTCAAGGCCATAAAACAACTCCTTTATCGAGAATTGCGAGGCATTTTATTTGCTTGAGCTTCTTGTGAAGACACTTCCTCAGAAAGGTAAACTCCGTTTTAGAAAACAAATGGCGGAAAATAGACAAAAGTTAAGGTCTTGCAGTCAGTTTTTTTTTTTTTATATCTCCCTCTCGTTTGTTCATGGCTGCGCGAGATTTTATCTTCATATTTAGTTGCGTTTAGAGCAATTGACCCTTGCTATTTTGCCATGTCTAAGTTAATTTAACGATACACATTCGTCAGTGTTGTTGCCTATATGTTTTCCTCGCAATAAGAATAATTACAACAGAACACAAAAACCCATAAACGGGCTAACGTATAATTTCTTTATTTTATTTTATCTAGATTTGTCTGCCATGTCTCCCAAGTTTGGATTATTGTTGCTTATGTTGGTGCTAATGTGCAGTGTTCAATATTGTAAGTATAAACATACGCATGCATGTACAAGCACGCACTGACGGAATTATGCACACACGCGAAGCAACAACTACACCGGGGAGTCCTGATTTCTTGAGTCTGAAGTATGTCGCTTATACCGAATTTCTCAAAAATGACATTACAACGCTGTGACCTGTGGATTTTCATGTCATGAACCAACGGTATGGGTCACGCTTAGAAATTTTTTCAGGGTTATGGTCTTGCCAACAATGGGAAAGAGACGTGTTTTATACGTAAGACTTCTTGAGAATTTTGAAAATCAATTGCTCTCCTTAAGAGCAGAAGATTCATGCTTTGAAACATGGAGTCGCTCATTCCTGTGTACACAAATCCACGGGCAAAAAACTGTTTTTCTTTATCGACACAACTAAGACACTGAGCAAAATTAATTCAAATATTCAGTTCCAGTTTCTTCTCTTTAGTTAATTTTGTTTTATTATTTTTCTTGTAGGTGGAGCACACGGTATGTTTGTAGATTTGCTGAGACTACAGAGCAGGTTACCAAGAGGAACTACAAACAGACTTACTTTCCTAGTAGATGGATGATTGTCCCTTCTAGGGATAAAAACTATCGCTTTTATCTTTTAGCACTGTTGTGTAGGACCAAAGAAAAAATGTCTTATTTTTCGGTGTTTCACCGTGACCTGGTTTAAGTAGATGTATTTTACAGTTCATTTTAGATGGTAATAAGCTCTTCATTTGAAACTGGCTGATCACAACGATGTCCTTCCTTAGGCCTTCGATATCAAATTAAAGAGCTAAGAACATCATAACAACGTAATATCATAACACCATCATGACAAATGAACTTGCTAAAGTGAACCCAAACACAATCTACGTTATGTACGTCTTCCTGAAGTTCTCTCTCGGTGATATTTCCCCCAAAGAACTTTCGATTGTTTAGCACGTTTAATCAAATAAATACAAACAAAGGATTATCAATATTAATTTTCTTCCCAGAATGCTTTGACAAACAAGATTGTCGAGGGACACAACATAACGATTGCTATGATAGCTATCACAAGTTGATGGCTTGTCCCAGAACCTGTGGCGTATGTGGTGAGGATTTTACTGCTTCAATTTATAATAACTTGTTATGCATTGGGATAGTAGCCTTAAGATTATTTTAAACTAGGAATCCCTGTTGACAGGCGAGGAGCCGAAAAAATAAACTTTGTCAGTGGGACTGATGCAAAACTGTACCCCTCAAATACCTTTCAACGCGTTAGAAATAACTTGTAAAGTATGTTTTCACAAGAGAAGAAAAATCTTTGTCATCTACAAGTGGTCTACTAGTGTACATTTTTGAACGTTCAACTGAGATTTGAAAGGTTAAGCAATTATTAGCAGAAAACCTCTACTTCTAAGAAAGTGAACAATTATGAGGAGGCCATGGAAGACCACGGCAGGCAATCTTTTCCAATCATTATTTTTGGAAATAAATCGATGAAAATTAATCTACTTAGCCTTTCAGGAGAAGTAAAATCACGAACTGCATTTAACAAAAGGACTTTCTGATGCAGCGGAATTAAAAAACTATATGATCGAGTGTCACTAGCACTTCATTCCAGAACTTACCTAATTTCTTTAAAATCTCGTTCGTCACAATCAAGCATCTCATTGAAGTGGAGGCAAATTATTCTTTTTCATATATGCATGGGGGAATAGGTTCAAGGGTTGGTTATTTACTTATTCATTTATCTTTCATTTTTTATTTTTATTTTTATTTCATACATTTATTTTTTACTTTATGCAATTATTTAATTTCGATTTTGATACTACAACTACTACTCCTTCTGATTTATTAATTAAAATTGTTTTAGAAATACGAAAGCACTGGCAAATATCAACTGGTTCCTCTGACGATTGACCGTTCCGAGACCCTACAATTAGTATGATAACACAGTGCTATTAATACGAAAATCGGAATCAAAACCAACTTCCCACCTGTAAAATATCCTTTTGCTACCTTTGAGTGTCATTCCTTGGGGACCAGTGATTATGTATCTCCTGTGGCGGGAATGAGGATCATAAGAACATTTCAGACCTTTGTTGTGGGAACAGACACAATTTTATTGTGACATAAGTAAAATCTTCCGAACCCTCTCCTCTCCCCTCCCTGGCGGCCCCTTAAATAGTATTTTCAGCTGTATTCTGTAGTATTGGATTTAATTTAAAAAAAAAACAACAACAACAACAACAACAACCAATACAACAAAAACAACTAAACAAGAGAACAAAGCAAATCCAAAATCAAACAAAACAAAATGGCTTTCCTTTATCTTTTTTCACTAGAGTCCTGCTGTGAGGATCACCATCCTGGCTGTAAGGCTTGGGCAGATAGGGGTGACTGTCATAACAATCCAGATACCTTGATCAGGATGTGCCCTGCTTCTTGTGGTGCTTGTTAGTGATTTTTAGAGACTGTGATCGGTATGTATACCGTCTTTTAGCTACGCAATATTTTTTGTTCACCTTTTTGCTTTCGGTCTATTTGCCTTCGGTTATTTGCTGAAAGTAAAATAGAAAAAATGCCTGGTATAAATACCTTCGGTCTCTGGAAAAAAATCATAAAAAATATTGTCAGCTTTTGGATGAACAGAAGAGAATAAAAACATTGTGGAGCCAAGAAAAAATAATCATAACCTGCATTTATTTGCAGTAAAAAGTTTTCCTTAGATATTCAACTCAGTTTTAAGAGGGAAAAGGTGAAATTATTTAAAGCATCAATTTAAGCAGCTAAAAAAACCTACCAAGCTGTTTTTTATAGAAACCATGCTGAGGAAGAACTGTTCAGTTTTTTAGGGTTTTTTTTTTCTTCATCACACTGATGGTCTTCGCAGAAGATGTATTTTATTTCATCTTATTATATTACAGGTTCTTCACTATTAGAGAGAGCAGGTTGAGTTGCGAGATCAAACAACTGCTACAAAGGAGACGGCCATCATACGAGGCAATCAGAATTTATTATATATATCTTGTGGAGGCCTCGTGGTTGATTTCGATGCGAGCTCTGTTTAAGGCCAGCTGACTTTTTTCTTCTTCTTCTTAATGTTTTTTAATTTTTTTTTTTAATGCTCGGAGGGATAGCTCAACCGATTTTACAACAGACTTTCAAGAAAACGGAGCGATGCTTTTATTCACTGCAACTGTGTACAGCAGTCAATACTAGAATGCTGACAATAAAACTGGGTTAAAAGTTGAATTTTTGTACTCTTGCTTTTTTTTAAGAGGGTTAACTTGATGCTTTTTAAGTTCAGTCCAAGTTTTCTAGGAAAAATCTGATAATTGAGATTTAACTCAGACAACATAATGTTTCGTTACATGAAGTCCATGGCCACTAAAGAAATGGCAGTGAACGTGCGTCAGACCATTATAAATAAATTTGCTGAGATAAGGAAAAATTTAAATTGTTTTTTTTTTTAGATGGGTCTGTAGAAACAGGCACAATGGCAGAACTTTCTCGGCATGAACTCGGAAAACTTTCTTGACAAAGAAAACTTTCCTAATAATGTAATTTCTGTAAAAGGATTAAGCATAAATACTGTTGGAAGCTGCAATGTCGACCAGCTGAGGAGCTTAGAATATTGAACGCCTATTATTCTTGATCTGGTGTCAAACAAAAGTAGTCGCTCTGATAAAAAAGAATTATCACCGTGTGACGAATCCGCGCCACAAAGGTGGGCGCTCTCCAACATACACAAAACACGAAACATAAACAAGCCCGAGAAGACACTCCGAAACACAACTAAATGTAGGCCTAGAAATATTTATTACTCTAACTAAGACAGTATGGCAATTAAAAATTACAAACAACAAAATTAAAAAACAATAAACTAAATTATTTACCCTAATTACAATAATACGATAAAACTAAATTGGTAAATTATTTACCTAAATTACTTTACAAGAGTTTACAAGAACGTAATAATTTTAAACTAGAATGCGCTAACTATATTTACAAGAGTATTATTAAGATAAAAAAGGAGGGTTTTTTGTTCAGTTCAGTTCGGTTAGGTTTAACCTTACGCCCGCGTCCGTGTTCTTGTCTTGCCCACAACTCACCATGCTCCACCAACAAACGGTGCCCTGCCGAAACAAACTCCCGTTTCTCCCACCAGGTTCCCGTCTCATTAGTTTTCAAATTTGCTCGTTTCCTTCGTTTCAGCTTTGCTCCGTCTTCTGAAAACTTTGCAGTTTTCAACTTTTCACTTCTCATAACTTGACTCACTCAAACTTGTCGTAACTTGACTCAGTCAGACTTGTCGTAACTTGACTCAGTCAAACTTGTCATAACTTGACTCACCCAAACTTGTCGTAACTTGACTCACTCAGACTTGTCGTAACTTGACTCACTCAAACTTGACGTAACTTGACTCACTCAAACTTGTCGTAACTTGACTCACCCAAACTTGTCGTAACTTGACTCACTCAAACTTGTCGTAACTTGACTCACCCAAACTTGTCGTAACTTGACTCACTCAGACTTGTCGTAACTTGACTCACTCAAACTTGACGTAACTTGACTCACTCAAACTTGTCGTAACTTGACTCACCCAAACTTGTCGTAACTTGACTCACTCAAACTTGTCGTAACTTGACTCACTCAGACTTGTCGTAACTTGACTCACTCAGACTTGTCGTAACTTGACTCACTTAAACTTGTCGTAACTTGACTCACTCAGACTTGTCGTAACTTGACTCAGTCAAACTTGTCGTAACTTGGCTCACTCAAACTTGTCGTAACTGGACTCACTCAGACTTGTCGTAACTTGACTCACTCAAACTTGTCGTAACTTGACTCACTCAGATTTGTCGTAACTTGACTCACTCAAACTTGTCGTAACTTGACTCACTCAAACTTGTCGTAACTGGACTCACTCAGACTTGTCGTAACTTGACTCACTTAAACTTGTCGTAACTTGACTCACTCAGATTTGTCGTAACTTGACTCAGTCAAACTTGTCCTAACTTGACTCAGTCAAACTTGTCGTAACTTGACTCACTCAAACTTGTCGTAACTTGACTCGCTCAAACTTGTCGTAACTTGACTCGCTCAGACTTGTTGTTGAATCAGTTACTGTCTCTTCTTCCTTTAGCTCACAGTCTGGTAGATTCTTTGCACACCCGTTCCCAGGCAAATGATTACCTACCGTAAAGTGGACCGATTTCTCTGAATGAATTTGTCAGAAATGATATTGTGTCTAGTCTTCGTTCCCTCAAATTTATCCACGCTCTTCGCTCGTAACTCGCCAACCTTCACCTCATTTCTTCGTAACCGTGGCCAAATCCTTCATTAAATACGGATGCAAGGTGCGAGAAAAAAGGGAAGAAAACTATTGAATATTTAGAATAAGGGTTAATTACATAAGTAAAGAATAGGAATTACTTGACTGATACAAATACCACACACTAGACATATCCTAAGAGAGTAAAAAATTGCATTACATAATCCTAAGTTAATTCTTTTGAATGCGTTCATGACACTCTCCGAATTTTCGCAAGCTGGCTGTTTGGCTAGCTGTTGTTTTTTGCCTAGTATAAGAAACTCTGTTTTGTCGTCATTTAGCATTAGATTGTCCGATATCATCCAGCTCCTGAAATCCCTGATGCAGTCAGTCAGACTTTATAGCAGCATCCGCTTATGGCGACTTCGTCGCCGACATTATCCAAAAGTTACGAACTTTGTAAGTCCGCTCCACGCACTTTTTCTCTTGCGCGGGATGAAAGCGGGAAGTCCAGAGCAGGTTAGATGGGCCCATCTTTCCCGCTCGGGTAATCAATCAGAACATACGATTCGCTTCGTCTTGCCCGCTCGGGTAGCCAATCAGAACATAAGATTTCGCTTCATCTTGCTTGTGGGCACTGCCAGCTCTATCAGCCAGCTATATAATGAATTAAATCATCGCGCCATATTTTATTTCTATCGCTCGATATTTTGTGACATGTCTTCTATAGGCCACAGTAGAAAACAGTTTTTTCAGTCTTCCTAACAGTTTTCTCAAGAAAATGCGGTTGTAAAACAAATCACCTCCGTTTCTGTTGCAAACAGCCGAAAGAAAGAAAAACCTTCATGAGCACATTTTTGGTTTTTGAAATTTTTTTTGGTCGTTCGGGACAGCGAGATTTTAGTCTTTTTCTTCAGACAAAGTTCACCAAGAGAACTAAGTCCATGATCAGCCATCTTGAGCTCCCCTCTACCAACTAACTATAGCTACAAACCAAATCCAATATTGAAATTATTTCGAGGCAGTTATCTCTTTTTCTCCTCCTTTGTATTTTTGGGATATTCCAGCGCGACATGCGTGACCTGATCAATTAACGACTCACGTTCAGAGACCTTGAACGTGACACTGGGATTAGCATGGACTCTCCTTTGGAATTGAGTTGAGTTTTGTGGCCTTTTCGCATCATGAATTTGTCGCTGGTTTTTTAATTGAAATGTATGACTTTTCCAAGGCTTTATTTTCATTCAAATGGTGTACGCAACGTAAACGTAAACATATACTTCATCTTTGTTGGCGGAGTTTACATTATAGCAAAAGAAATAACCTGCCGGCAAAAGAAAAAACCTCGCGGCAAAAGAAATAACCTCGCGGCGATAAAAATAACCGAGCGGCAAAAGAAATAACCTCGCCGCAAACGAAATAACCTCGCCGCAAAAGATTATCTCGCGGTAAAGGAATTAACCTCCCGGAAAAAGAAATAGTCTCGCTGCAAAATAAATAGTCTCGCGGCAAAAAAAAATAAACTCGCAGCAAAAGAAATAATGTCGTGGCCAAAGAAATACCCTCGCGGCAATAGAAATCGTCTCGCGGCAAAAGAAATAATCTCGCGGCAAAAGAAATAATCTCGTGGCAAAAGAAATAACCTGGCGGCAATAGAAATAACCTTGTGGCAAAAGAAATAGCCTCGCGGCAATAGAGATAGTCTCGCGGCAATAGAAACAGTCTCGCGGCAAAAGAAATAGTCTCGTAACAAAAGAAATAATCTCGTGGCGAAAGAAATAACCTCGCTGCAAGAGAAATAATCTTGCGGCAATAGAAATGATGTCGAGGCAAAAGAAATAATCCCTCAGCAAAAGAAATAATCTCGCGGAACAAGAAATAGCCTCACGGCTGAAGAAATAACCTCGCGGTAAAAGAAAAAGACTTACGGCAAAGGGAAAAACCTCATAGTAAAAGAAATAATAATAATAATAATAATAATAATAATAATAATAAGTGATACTAAGGGTACTGCTTTACTACGCTCTGTAATTTGTCTGTAGAACTTGTGACACCCTCTTAACAAACAAGATGCAAAGGAAAAAACAGAGCAATAGAGCTCATTGATGCCGTCGTTTATCAGTAGACAGAATCCTCATCGACAACTTCAAAATATTTTTCTCACTTCTAATTGGGTGTTTTAATATCTTTCGTTTTGGGTTTACTAAAAGCGTTGAAACCTCTGCAAAGCAGTATCTATTTTTCTTTTTGTCGAGACAAAGTATGAAATGGAGGCGAGACTAACCAAGTGACGTTCCTCCTTACTCTCCGAAGTTGGCGATCCTCTTCGATTATCTCCTTCTCTCTCTCGACTGCAACAAGACCGCATAAATAGAGAAGAAAAGAAAAGTAGTACCTCGTCGGTAAAGTGTTTTAAAGACGATTGATTTTGAAAGAAGGTTAGTATTTGAAAACGTTCCGACCACGTTTCCGCTATTAGGAAGTTCAAGGAATGATAATAGTGATAATAATAGTCATAATAATCATGGTAATAACAAATATAATCATCATCATCATCACCATCATCATATTAATCATAATAATAATTGATCACTCCCCCATAGGGGCTTTTCAGGGCCTTTTCGGTCGCCACGTTATCAACAAACTTAAATTCAATCGTAGCACTAGATTTCCCAATCTTTCCTCTAAAGGGTGGCCAGCACTAAAAAGCCTAAAAAAACGCAAAGACATTGTTATCAAAGCGGCCGACAAGGGCGGCGCGGTAGTTGTTTGGCGGACCGACCTCTACCAAAAAGAAGCTTTGCGGTAACTTTCTGACACTCTTGTTTTCGAAAGGTTGACAAAGATCTCACCTCCATTAATCAAAACATGTCAAAAATACGATTAACGAACTCATAGTTGAAAAAGTGTTGCCGCCACTGTAAAAAATCTCATCGTTACCACTCCTAGAACCTCTTGTATTACTTTTCACCTAACATTTACAAACATAACAACCCAAGCCGACGCATTGACTCGGCTTGCAGGTCTCCTACTGTCATGATAGCATGGTAGTTAACAAAGACTTTCTTTAAGTGTAGGTAATTCATTCTTTTACTCTCCGGAGGCAGCGTGGCCGAGTGGTTAGGGTGCTGGACTTGTAATCCGGTGTCCCATTGGATTTGTTTTTGGTTTCCCTTAGTTCAACTCTTTGGGCAACGATTTATGCACTAGTGTGTTTTAAAAACCTAGACTCACATAGTTACTTGCTGTAGACATCTATATTTATACAGGATAGCCCCTTCAGTCTGTTAAACACTGGTATCAACGTGGGTCCTGTTAACCACCCATTCCACCCCAGGAGAGGACATCCATCACGCAGTAGTCTCGTGCGTGGGAAATTAACGTCTCCTGCCCCTAACCCTGCAGGAGACGGGACCTCCATTTATTCGTCCCTATCCGAGAAGACTAGAATATCTAGACATTTCTTGATGTTATAGAGAGGCAGCATATTCTTCTCAATTATTTTAAGACCCTGAGTATTGGTCCAGCCGGGGCTGGAACCCTCGACCTCCCGCACAACAGTCCAGCTCTCTATCCATTGAGCTAACCGGGAGGCGGTTAGTATGTATCTTTGCATCCACCTTATTTCAAGAATTCCATTCCCTTTTCTCAGTTTCTAAGACTTAGTCGTTTCTGTAGTGTTGACTGATTTTGTCGAGAAATCAAGGTCACTGTGCCACTTTTTCGAAAAACGTGGCCACACTGTTTCTGTCGTTCAAGTGGGTCACTACCGCGCCCAACTTATTGATCGACAGTCAGCACTACAAACGTTACAGAAGGAAAATTCCGACCGCATCCTTTACCATAAAAGATAACCTTGAAGTATAACTTCAAGTATACTACAAGCATACTGCACTCTGCATCAATAATAGTTATACTGCAATAAGTACAACTGCAGTACCATTTTTTCCCCTCTACTAACTATGGTTTAAGTGAAAATCATTTTCTTTTGTTGTTAATGTAGGGTACGAGTATACTTTAAATGTCTCACACACATGTAAATCAAGGTCAGGTCTGATTAATTAGGACTGGAATAACTCTACTGAAAAGGTACTGATGCTTCAGTTGAAATATTATCAACGAACATTTTCCATTCCATTAATTCATTCTTGCTTTTCTCGTCATCATGTTCCCACCAATAGCGTAACTCCACTTTCTGCACATAAACACACACAGAACCCACAATTCCTCCATTTGCTCTGACGAATGGCTAACGCTCCAAACGTTAGCTTTTTTATCTCTTTCACAGTGGCCAATTTACAATTTCAACTTAGTTGATAAAACCAAATTACATTGGTAACCCCCACTGACGCAGCATCACAGTTTCTTTAGAAACTAATACCCCCATTATTACTTAACTTTCACATTTAGAGAATTGGGGAGAAAGTATGTTGAAGTCATACATGTTTTTCCTCAGGCTGTTTGAAAGGTACATTTAGTAAGCTCAAATAAAAAAATGTAGAGGAAGCATGATCTTTTTTTAGTCAGGATGTTGAAGGACAATAATAAAGAAAACACTATTGTCAGAGATAAACACAGATAATGTTGTCATTAGTACTAATGGAAAGAAATTAGTGGAGGACCCAGTTTTGCCAATTAATTTAGTTGCAGCTGAGGCATTCTTGTGGAAAAATAAAAAACATAATGAAGTAAAAAGAGCAGTAATATGTCAGCCATTCTCTCTCATGGTGGTGTGAACTTCCCAAATTAAATGTCCACACTGTGGTAAAATTACTATACTTGAGCTGGTTAGGCAGGTTTCCAAATTTCACAAATGAGACCTGGCAAGCTATTCCTAATAGTTGTTTTAATAAATATGGAGGATTATCTTTCCTACTGAAATGTAATTACAACTCTAAGCACTTTGACAAGAAAATGCCACTTTTTTTATAGCGAAATGCTAGACTATTTCAAGGAATTACGCAGTGGTTATCCTGATGTGTACATTAGTGAATTTATTCTTTGGGACAATAAAGAAATTACAATAGAGAGCAAATCTATTTCATGGAAATATTTGTTTGAAAAAGGAATTTATTTCATATAGGACTTACTAAATAGAGACGGTAAGTTCTTATCTCAAGAAAATTTGAAAAGGAAATATAATGTTGAACTAAACTATTTAAAATATTTTCAACTTATTGCTGCAATCCCAAACTATTTGAAGAGAAAAACAGAAATATGTTAGAGGAATGGAATATTTTCTATCTGTCTAAAAACAGATGTATCTCTTTAACTAAATGTAGATGTAAAGATTACCACAAATGACTTCAGGAAAAGAATAGGATGGGATGCCCCTCTCGATGAGGGACCTTTTTTGAGGTACTCGCAATGGTTATCGGATCTGTCAAAGGCCGAATGTATCCAGATCCAAAGATGTTATCTTTCAGACGAGAGCGTAATTTATATTCAATTACACGGTTTTGGAGATGGGTCAGAAGTTGCGTACGCGGCAGCAGTTTATCTAGCTGAGAGTTGAGACGAGTCAATGAGTCTACGTTCGGTTGTTGTTGTCTTTGAGTTTTAACTCGCGTTTATTTTAAATCCATGAGTTCGGAATTTTTACGAAGTGAAAGGGTTTTATTCAAACCGAGTGTTGTGATCAGTTCATACATATGTTTCATATGTTTGTTGTTGTTTGATTTATCATCTACGGGTTTATGTCGAATTAATTTGATGGCCTGCTCCCAGTTGGATTGTTAGCTCAATTGGTAGAGCGCTGCACTAGTATCGCAGAGGTCAGTGGTTCGAATCCCGTACAGGCCTGAAATTTTTTTTCAGGTCTGATTTTCACTATTGCTCAAATAGTGCTTTACTGCGAAGGATCGTGCACATATACATATATGTTGTGATCATTTTAATTACATATCTTCTACGGAGTTTGGACTCTAGTTTGTTTTTTCGCTATTTGATTTTTTACAACAAACGGAACGGAAGGAGGAAATGCAGCATACGCAAGCATGCATCAGTTGAGTTTGATCCTGGCACCAACGCACGCGCTCACGCCGTTGCCGGACTCCTCGAATCGCCTTTTTCCCTATTTTCTCTTTTGTTTGTTGTTGTTGTTGTTGTCGCTTTTTTATCTTTGCACGAAGGGCCTAAGTATAAAGGTGGACCTCGGGGTGATTGCAACGATTACATGCCAATCTTGGTCCTTTCAGTTATTTATACAGTTATCGAAATGCACGCTGCAAACTCTTTACTTGCTTACTTACAAGATAATAGCTTAATTTTCCGAGTGCAACCAGGATTCCGACCAAATCACCCGACGGAGACTGCTCTCATCAAGCTCACTGACAAATTTCTGTTTGACGTGGATGGTGATAAAGTATCAGGCCTTATCTTTCATTGAATTAAAAAAGGTCTTTGACCTGGTAAGCCATAAAGTTCCATTAGATAAGATTGGAATATACAGCCGAACTGTTCGAACTGTCAAGTGGTTTGAATCGTATCTGAGACATTCTGTTGAGGTTAATAGCACTATTTCCTCTCTTATGTCAGTTAAACAAGGAATACCCCAGGGTTCAATTGTTGGACCTATATTGTTCTTGCTTTTTGTTAATGACTTGCAACTCTATGTTAGCAATTCTAGCTTTCTAACTTTGATATTTGCGCGGATGACGCAACCCTTTCATATAGTACAACCTGGAGTAATGAGAAATCATTAATGGAAAAGTATATCTCAGAGGAAAAAGAAAACATTGGAAATTGAGCTAGAAGAAAAAAATGTACCTCAGTGAAACAAAACAAATCCATGTTATCGACTGGCAAGCGTTTAAGGAGGCGGTCGGGCATAATAATAATAGTTACACAGCATTTGTAGTGCGCAAATTCCTTGTGGATGTGCTAAAATGCGTAGATAGCAGAAGGAAGTCCTGATATCCACAAAAATTATACCGAGATGGAGCAAGTTAGGACCCATAAACTCCTGGGTGTTGAAATTGACAAGGATTTGAACTCTGATGCACTTACTGGTACTTTATGTAAAAAGTTATCTAAAAAAATTGGGCTTCTAAAGCAACTCAGCCCCCTTTTAACTCGTCCACAGCGGAAAACGTACTCTATCGCAGTAATCAAACCCACTCTTTAATATGGATCAAGTGTCTGATCATCTACAAACAAGGCTAATCAAGACAACATTTTGAGACTACAAAAGAGAGCAGCAAGAGTAATTCTGGATCCGCCTCCCAAATCAAGATCCGTGGACCCATTTAAAACCCTAAATTGGATCCCATTCTACCAAGACTCGTACATCAACAGAAGCTCACTGCTTTATAAGAGAATAAAGAAGAACACTCCTAAATATATGAACGATATTTTGAAAACAAACTCAGATATTCATAATAGGAACACTCGATATAGCAAGTTAAATCTAAGGTGCCCGATATATAAGAATGTTACTGAGGATGGCCGAAGTTTTACCGTGCGTTCAATTAGGGAATGGAATTCCTCTCCTAGAGCACTTAGAGAATCTAAAGCATCATTAAAAAAGGACATCCTAAGTAAACAGAAAGTTGATTTAATGTTTTACAAATCATTTGATTATAGATATCTATGCGTTTCAACACACTAGGTATTCGCTATTCTAAGTTATCCATATGACTTTTAGGTCTCGGCAACCTCCATCTATAGTAGCTTATGGATTGTATAAATTATGACTAATAATTCTTAATTTTTATTTCAACTATTGTGATACCTTCTCATATTTTACATTTTCACATTTTTAAATTGACGTATTTATACATTTTGAATTTACTTCTATATTTATTATGTGATACATGTTTTTGTTTCGTTTTATTTGAAGGCCACTGGGTCATCAGTTCATTAGTTCTGTCACTGATATGCATGTGTCACCCACATTAAATAAAGTTACTCACTTACCTTCTTACTTACTAAGTGAGTAGCGCTACGAAGCTATAACATCGTCAGCCAGTAAATGGTCAAAGAGTAGTGGCAAGTATGAAAGTTGACAGAGAAAATGAGTTCCCACCCAATATCCGCATTGTTTGGCTTTTATTGACGTGCTTTCAGCCAAAGCATCTTTTGAAAAATGACAACAACCGATTCCTACTTATGGAAGCGCGTGCATCATTGATCAAGTTTTGGCACCACTGCTTTTGAACGCCTCTTCAAGCAACAGAAATCTCTCAGTGTGAGGACAGATAAAGCATTTTTAACCTGCTGGTTGCCAATAACCTTTCACTATAACCCTAACGCGAATCGCGAAAGGGTAACACGTTAAAATGTTACACACAGACACTCACGTGCTTATAAATCTCCCTAAAGACGTGCGCACAAGTCACACTTCACGTAAGTTAACTGTAACGGTCTTCCTAACTAGAGACATACTCTGTCTTCTCTGGGATGGCAGGAACCTTGAGAGTACGAGTACCTTGGAAAAAAATGGAAAATATTTCTAAGTTAAAAAAGGAAAGTTTTATGATTCAAGCTGCATATATACAATAAAAATTGATTAAGTACGGATTACAAGTCAGTTTACAATTAAAATAACTTATAACCTGGTTGAAGACTTTTTCTGTGTAGCAACTGATGAGCTGTCACAAATGTATAAGGTAAACACGTAAAAGTATCGATCGAATGGAAACTCCGACTTACCCGCTGGTAGATCAACTGCTCATGTCTTAAGAAATATTGGTAAAATCCGTATCAACCAGTCATATATTTTGGACGATTTGAAATCCACTCTTTTATACTTTTAAAACTCTTTGATGAAAGATGACTCTTTGAGACGCAATGTATAGGTATTCCCATGGTTAGATATCGGAGGGTGAAATGATACAGGGGAGGGAAGATTTTATCGTCTAGTTTGATATTTTACGTCTGGTCTAAGGTAAAGGGCTACTTCTTCATTATGACATTACAGCAGTTGAGAAAACTCTCTTTTTCTTCAGGTTTAAAAATTTGATTAACAAAAACTTCTTAGATTGGAATGTACAATTTCTTGCCCGACGAGGACTGGGAAGGGGATAGAGGAATGGCACTTAAGGCTATTCTGAATGAATCGTTAAGCTTGAGATTTCTCTGCAATGTCCGTTCGATCTTGAGAAGCCGTCGTGTGACCTTTTCCTCCTTTTCTGTAAGAGCCTAAATACTTTCACTCTGATAATGATGTTAATCGAAAGGGTGAAAACTACAGTTTATCTCTACCAACCTCACTTCAACAACAGCTGAGCATTAAAAGATAAATCTCAATAATGTTCCTTTTTCCCCCTTACACTCTCTTCACTCTTATAGCTAGGCTAGGCCACTTAAATGGCTTGGCTGGCTACAGGGCTTTTTTTTCTGTCTCGTTGATGAATTTTCAGATGCATTCGGGCCGTGTGAGGTGACTGGAGGTAGTTTAGGAAGTTCTGGGTCTGTACTAGGCCTTTGCACTGCCCTTGATGAAGTCCAGTGTTACTGGTAACCTGCAGCGATCCCATGCTGAACCTGCAATGGACTACAGAGTATATGTATCATGCAATCCAGAGGAAGTAGCTAGTAGTAATACTTCCTATCCGCTGGTGTTACTTTCTGTTGTAAGCCTAAGATACGATTCCGCAATATTGGTGGCTCAGCCTAAAAGCAAGATTGAAATTTTTTTATAAGGGAGACAATAGTACAGTTTCACAGGGAGTCTTGCATTCTGTGAGCCAACCGCAAAGTGTTTATTGTCATATTACTAAAATGTGCACCCCATTTACTAATCACCAACCTATGCGTGAGCGCATCTGTGTTCTGTGTAAGATTTCTGTAGCTTCGCGTCGCAAGTCATGTCAACGTCTCATTGCTAGCTAATCACTTTTATAAACTTCTTTTCCACTTCACCATCATGAACATTATTATTGTAACTACCGTTTCTTTAAGCGCGTCAAATAATTCTCTGTTTTAATATGGTCTTAACCGATCGTCCTGCGAGTAATGTTCCGCACTCAAAATTAAAAAGGTGAGCATAAATTTCAAGCAAAGTGCTTCTTTTAGAGTTTCAAAGACAATCAAATCAAGAGACGATCTTCTAATTTTTCTAGTTATAATCACATATCTTGATTTTGAAAGAAATCTTACAAATTGAGATTCAACTAGCTTGGTCCGCTTAAGGAGCGATGCACAACTAAATAAATGTCCACAGCTTCTGCTCGAGTTCCCATTATCTTAATGTCCCTGATAAGATCCCCTGAGGAGTTCGAAGAAAAGAGTGGCCAATCAAAAACCTTAGATTTTTCTCAAACAAAGTATCACTTGATCTAGGAATTTTCTCATGTTTTTCTTCGCTTATTTTATCCCTCCAAAGCGGAGCAACAGCTTGATAAAACGATTTCCATTTCCGGTGACAACGACTTTTGTCCTTAGAAGAGGTATATTGTCAGACGCCGTAAATTGTTTATTGGAAACGTTAAAAAGTACGAAAACAGGCTTAAGACACATAAATATAACTGAGAAGACTTTATTGAGTAATTTCCTAGCGATGTATGGCTGAGTTTGTAATACTTCGAGATCACTACGCGATGATGATTTCACCCGATAAACCTTACGCAAGGAGAGAGGTTTTACTGGTATGTTTTATAACATATTTCGTGCTTATTCGAAAAAAAACTTAAATTTCCCTCGTATCAGGTTATCTTAATCCATTTATGATAAAAAACCGTTAAAACCCGTTGATCTATTACCGCAGCTACACCAACTCTATGAAATAAATTACCGTCGGTCCGTTGTGCAGATAATGTACAATCTTTCAAAAGACTTCTTAAAACTCACCCATTCCAAGAGGCTTAGAGCTTTAGAATAGTTCTATCTAGTTCTGAGCTCACCTACTTTTATGAGTTATATTTTAATTTTAATTACCATAATATAATTGCTGATTGTAAAGCGCAATTATAATATCATTACTGATTGTAAGATTGGAAAGCGCGAGAGAACATCTCCGTATGATTCCAGCGCCAGAGAGGTTTTAATTTATTGTTATTATTATTATCTGCCTATAAAATCGCTCTTTTTTAACGTCAAAGCAACCTCTCGCCAAATGTCTCCTTCTAGCAGCTTACAATGTTTGACCAGTGGCGATCCCACAAATCTTTGCGCAAACTGAAGGATCCGTTCATTGATATAATCGATTTGTCGCCATACTTTATGATCATGACCGATGTTGAGAGAAGTAACATGACTTTTAAGTCGCGCTATATTTCAAAGGAAGTCTTTTGAATGTGTAAGATTGGTCCATGTCAGGGTTTTCCATCTGAGTAGTTAAGAAGCATCATGACGCCATTTGTGACAAATTTCTAACGAACAACGAAGGGAAATCTGTTTTACAACTATCATTTGGTTCTGTCACGCTTTGTCCTCGATACGTTTTCTCTTGCAAACCTCTCAGTGTAGAATAGGTGGCGATTATAACTGAGCTTTTGACCTGGAAGGACTTTCACAAGGAAATTTCTGAAGAGTGCACCTGTAGTTTAATGATGAGTTGAAAAAAGCGTTCGAGATGACTTGGCAAGGACAATGCTTAAGGATTTAAGCACAGTTTTTCTTCAGCAAGTTTTCTATCAAGTGTCTTTGATAAGCTCCTTCTACTGGAAAAATGTATGGAGTGGTAAGTTAAACTTTCCACTGAAACTTTCTGGTGAAAAAGTGTTGCTGTAAATATAAACGGCCTATGCTTTTTCTATTGTAAGTCTGTTCTCTTTCTCTTGATCGTGAATGTCTACAAGAGTAGTTTTTTTTTAGCGCTTTGTTTAGCCAGAGACTGGAAAAATTTTTAACACGCATTTGTTTTCAAGTGTCTTATTGCTTGACTTCTCCACGCTCACTGAGTCTTAAAAAGGCTTAGAGCAAAATGTGCTCGTAAGAAAGTAATTCTCATGCCATTAAATAAATCGAATATCATAAAAAAATATATGCCTGTATAGATGAAGCAAAGAGAAACTGCTCACAGCAAGGCAGTCGAAGCCAGGCAATTGAAAGCTATCGCGTTAGTATAAACTGAGTTTGCAGTTGGGGAGCAAAGATACCGATCATTTCTAACAAGCACCACTGGAAACAGGGCAAGCCATGAACTAGCTTTAAGGTTGGTATAACTTTCATATTTAGCTTCCCGCTCCCGACATTAACGATGGTCTTTATTCTGACAGAAGTACTCTACCAAATGAATATAGATATATAATTAAATAGGTAATAAAAGGCAGCAGAAAATAGCGTTGATCATCATCCACTTTAGAATTGCTAAGATTTTCCTTCCTTGGAATTTAACCAAAAGAAAAAAGAGACAGATAGGTAAAGAGATTAATTTTTAGTTGGTAAGCTAAGGAGTAATAGAGCGATAATTCCAGTGAATTACATTTGCTCTTATCCGGCTCATCAGGGGTTGAAAAAGCGACTTAGTCTCCCCAGGCGTGTTACTGCAAAAATATCCGCAGAAATATTCGTTGAGTTCATCACTCTGAGAGTCCATGCTGAAGGCTCGCGAGAGGGAAGTAGGGCCCCAAACTGAAAAATTGGCAAAGGAATCATGTCTGGAAGATTTAGAAAGCGAAAGAAAGCTGTGGAAAGAGGATAGTGAAAGGGAAAATGTGGGGATAGGAGCGTCGTGTGACATGGGATGACTGCGATCTCAAAACTATGTCCACTTTTCTGGGCAGTTTGTGAGGAAACAAGTGCGGTGACACCAACATTTTTTTTTTCGCAAGTGTTTGCTAAAAACAGTCTAATAAAAAACATATTTGAGGAAGAAAAAGGTTTGATTGTAGAACATGATTTTTTTTGGAAAATAGTTCCGTATTTAGTGTATTTTGGCCAAGGCGAGGATTCAAGCTAACAATGGAACTGTCCGAAAAAGTGCAAGATCCCCCCAACCAGGCGATCAAAAACAGCTAAAATGAAGCAATACTGCTTATTTTAATAAAAGAAGCTTTAATTTCAAAATATAATTTTGTGTCTTTCAAGTTACCAAAGCTAAATTCTGATGAAGGTGATTCGAGTTTTTAACGCACAACCAGTAAAAATATCCCATTCTAAGAGCCTGCTGACGTGTAAACAAGCACGGTGACCCCCTTTTTTTATATCATGAATGTTAATTATACCAAGTTTCAAAAAAAGTTTAATAGTAGAACAAGTTCAAGGAGGTTACCTTAAGGTAAAACATGGAATCTGAAAACAGAATACGACGTTGAGAAAACCGTTCTCAAACTGGATTTCAATTGAAAAATCCAATTCCGGATCGCATGGGTTTCTATGTTTCACGTCTTTTAGGAAATCCAGAGAGGGATTTGCAAAACTGCAGCTGTTCACGAAGGCTCACTGTAGAAGTTTCTTTCATTTTTGACTTTCAATTTCGCTTCTCCCCTCTCCCTTCCCCGCTATTTTGTTTTCACGCCTGGCGCGCGTGATTTTTTGTTAATTGGTTTATCGCGTCGGGGACTTTGGGCTTGGACTTGATATTGAAAAGAGGCTGGCGTGTACATTTTGCTCTTGTATGTTAGTCTTTTTTACTTATTTTCAGTAAGGAGTTTAGTTTGGGTTGTTGTTGTCTAATTCCTCAGTTTGGAATTTCAAGTTTAAGGAGTTTTAATTTAACTACCTATTGTGAATTTCAATTACATTATTTCTACGGAGTTAGGATTCTAGTTTCTTTCTTTTACTTTTGGATTTCTTACATGGTGCCGAGACCCGAAAATTTGACTCACTTAAGAATTTCCTCTCTCAGGAAATGCAACTGCTGACAGGAAAACTCATGCCCGCTAGACGGAAACTGCCTTTAACAATCTGTTATCTACCAAGCTACCGTCACACGTAAAGACAACTCGACGGATTCATACATCGGACTCACTGTAATCGACTTCAAGACCCGCTACAACAGCCACACCTTATCGTTCCGACACACAAAACACCGCAACGCTACCGAACTCAGTAAACAAATCTGGACACTTAAAGACGACAGCATCGGCTATTCCATCTCCTGACGCATTCTATCTTCACATCTGCCCTACAACAGCTCAAGCAAACGATGCAACCTATGCCTTAAAGAGAAATTCCTAATCATCTGCCGGCCCGACCTATCTACACTCAACAAACGTAACGAACTCGTCTCTTCCTGCCGACACAGAAACAAAGCCCTCCTACTCAACAGCTGACTTGACACTTTTCGCACCAAATCAATTATGTCATTAAAATCCCCTGATGAGTGGGCAACCACGAAATAGGTCTATAGGGATGAAATGTAGTTGATTTTCTTCTGCTTATCACACGTTATATCTTATTACATGTTTTGTTGCGTTGTATCGCTGAGTATTTTTACTAGTTGTTTGCATTTTGACTCGCCTTACGGGCTCGTGAAAATACAAACAACGAGTAAAAATACTCATCGATACTGCAAATACTATGTCTAATAAGAGATTTATTATCCGACACGCTAAATTGTTATTTCAGTGCGGGCGAATTTCGCGGATATTTCTGGAGTGCAAATATCGCGTGACATTTGTACTCATCTCGCGCGTTACTTGTACTCTACGAAGCACATTTGGATAATAAAAAGCATTACTCAATGAATTTGAACCTCCTCTGGCGAATCAATTGAAAACTTATCGGATTGCTCTTACGAAAACTTTAATTTCCTTGGAGCCCTGGACGACGAAATTCTGGCTTTAATGACAGAGGAGCATATATAGCGAGGATGAAATCCAGCAAACTGGGAACTTCAGGGAATCTATTTATCAAATTATGTGGAAATTGACGAAACCATAAACACAGTTGAACTGGAAAGGGCCGCAAATACAGTGATGTCAATTCCTCTCTAATTCTAATTCGTTCACTGAAAATCTGGGAATCGGAAAGGCAAAACTATCGAAGATTGATCTAAAGAAGTAAATTCTAAGGTGATCCAATTTCTCTCAAACCATTCTAGGACTCGTTTGTAATTGCTGTCGGTGAGAACCCTGTTTTATCGGATTTTGACAAATCCAATCATTTGAGAAATTTTTTGGAAGGGTCAGCCACAGGAGCCATTCGAGGGCTACCGCTAACAGCAGAAAAACTACGAGTTAGTCAAATCCACCCTAAAGAGACGATTTGGGCAACCCCAACTCAGATTATCAATCGTCACATGAAGGGATTAGTAAAAGTATCAGCTCTAAGCGCGGACAATGGTTTGAGACGTCTACGCCTTCTTTATGATCGAGTTGAAGCAAACGTTCGAACTTTGCAAACCCTGAGAATAAACTCTGAATCGTATGGAAGCTTTTGATTCCCCTTCTGATGGAAAAATTACTTCCGAATATGCGTTTGATAATTTCAAGGGCTGTGGATGAACCAGAATGGGACTTGGATGATTTTAATGCATTTGACCGTGAAATTGAAGCGAAAGAGCGATGCGAGCCGATTGGAACAAACCCGACCGATCCCCTACCCCTAAGAAGCCTTTCTCAGTGCGGTCAAGAAAAAGTAAAGAGTTTTTGTCTCCTTCAGTCTTTGCTAATCGGTCTGAGGAATCTGTAACCTGTACCTTCTATAAGCAAGGGCACCCCAGCGCGAGATGTGCTGTAGTCACTAACATCGAAGCCACAAGAAATCTGTTGAAACGAGAGGGCTGCTGCTTTATTTGTTTACGTCGAAACCACTTGGCGAGGAATTGTTCTCAAAGCAAGACATGCTGCATTTGGTTAGGAAGACATCACATGTCAGTTTGTGAGAAAGCCAACAGCCGTCTTCTCACCTCAGAAAACACAGCTCAAGGAAATAAAGTAATGACCGTAAATGTCGTAAATGAAAAAAATCGCTTAGAAAGCAAGTCCTCTTCAACAGTGTACGTGTACTCAAACACGTCAATTTTGTTGCTAACAGCCAACACCTCTATGTCACAGATCAATCAACCTCGTTTTGGCTATGCTCAATTCTATTTGACAGTGGCAGTCGGCAGAGCTACATTACCAAAAGAGCAAAGGAAAGATTGGCAGTGTTTCCGAAGATAAAAGAGAAGCTACCCATCAAAACATTTGGAAAAGAAAAGGAAGACTTACAAGACTGTGGCATTGTCGAATTCTGTGTCAGAGGATTGAGTCAAAGCTTAGGTGTTCGGATGACTGCTCTTACCGCTCCTCTCATCTGCAGTCCTTTGACGAATCATGCCGTACAGTTCGCTCAACAGTCATACATTCATCTGGGGGACTTAAAACTTGCAGATCAATCGTCCGAGGACTGTGGTTCAAAAGTGCCACACCCATACCTCTCCCTCCCAGACACTTTAGTGGAAATGAACAATGCAGGAAGATCACAATTCTTTTTGCTACACCAACAGTATTTTTTGTTTTAATTTTTATATTAACATAATGCATGTTTACTGAAAATTTTGTGTTGAGAGTTTAACATATAACTGATAATACTCTCACCAGTCTAATTTTTATATGAGACATAATTCGCAGCCCGGCTCCATATGGCACGCGCGCAAACAGCAACTTTTAAATAACTTTTAGATAAGATTGGTTTTTGATAAGCGTGAACGTTATCAACCTCGCTTTATTCTATCGGCGTCTTTTATTCTATTGGCATATATGTTTTGTAACTCGTGTACTATTAGTGAATCACCTTTATATGGTTTTGTGCTGTTTACTTTGGCTCGTTATTACATGCCTCCAAAAACTAAATTACTTGCACATGAAAGAACAGTGCAATGAACCGCACGTATCAGACGTCCCATAACCTAAACAAGTGAGTACGCGAGAATTAACTAAATGTATAAAGAGAAGTCTTCACTCACCTGCTCCGATAAGAACAGTCTCCTTGAACTCAACAAATATTTCTGCGGATATTTTTGCATTAACACGCCTGGGGAGACTAAGTCGCTTTTTCAACCCCTGATGAGCCGGATAAGAGCAAATGTAATTCCTACGGCCAGGCCAGTCGGTAATTAAGTGTTTTCTATGTTTGGGGCAGATGATTAAACATCCTCTCTAAACATACCAATACGTCCCGCCCGGTTTAGTATCAGTTCCGATTCGCTGACTTCTGCCTCTCTTCGACCACGCTTTCCACTAATTCCAAGACTTATGAGGTGCGAGGTAAGTAAGTAAGTAAGTTAGTTATGTTTGTAAGTAAGTAAGTAAGTGAGTTTATTTATTCACGTTGAACACAAAAGGGCTTACGACAAAGCTCGTAACAACGTGCACGTGCTAAATACTTAGTAAATAAACCCCTTCGGGCGGATGGTATGTCGGCTGATAATGTTCGCGGCTGAGATTGTCCGAAAAATGAATATTTGGCCGAGAAACGAGGCTTCGAGTGCAAGTATGAAACCTTGAGGACAATCTCTCAGCCAAGGATATTATCAGCCGACATACCAGTAAGCCAGAACAGGGTTTATTTATTTCATAACCTTCCCATTCATTTTCACATCGCAATTAAACTTCGCGTAAACACAGTAAAAAAGCCAGTGGTGATCTGATGGCGAATGCGCGTGATTGACGAAAGCAAAAAAAAAACAGTTCTGTTTCCTTCCATGTTTTAGCAGAACGGAAAAGTTGAAACTCTTGTGTTGACTATGTTTCTTTTACACGGAAAAAAATCGGAGGACAAATATCGACGCGGACGGGGGTTATTGCGTGATAACTGTCCTGTGATTTTGCACCATGTGACTTAAAGTAACCAATAAAATCGCGCCAAAATCAATGGGTGGGTTATAATAAAAATGAATAAATTAAAACTTCTATGGCGCGGGAATCATAGGGATATGTTCTGTCGCGCTTTGCAATATTGCAATCAGCAATGATATTATAATTGCGCTTTACAATCAGCAGTTATTTTTATAATAATTAAAATTGAAATATAACTCATAAAACTAGGTAATCTCCGGACTAGATAGAACTATTGGATTAAGCTATAAGCCTTTTGGAATGGGTGAGTTTTAAAAACTCTTTTGAAAGATTGTACATTATCTGCACAACGGATGGTAAAATATTTCATAGCGCTGGTGCAGCCGCGGTAAAATATCAACGGGTTTTAACCGATTTTAAGATAATGTGGTACGAGGGAAATTTAATTTTTTTTTCCAATAACCACGAAATATGTTATAAAACATACCAGCAACGGTTTATGGTGAAATCATCATCACGTAATGGTCTCGAAGTATTACAGACTCAGCCATGCATCGCTAGGAAATTACTCAATAACGTATTTTCAGTTATATTTATGTGTCTGAAGCCTGTTTTCGTACTTTTTAACGTTTCCAATAAACAATTTAAGGTGTCTGACAATATACCTCTTCTAAAGAGAAAAGTCGTGGTCACCGGAAATGGAAATTGTTTTATGGAGCTGTTGCTCTTTGGAGGGATAAAATAAGCGAAGAAAAACATGAGAAAATCCCTAGGTCAAGTGATACTTTGAGAAAAATCTAAGGTTTTTGAGTGGCCACTCTTTTCCTCGAACTCCTCAGGGGATCTCATCAGGAACATTAAGTGTTATTGTCAGAGAAAACCGGGCAGGAGCAAAAGATCGAGGTCGGCGTTTGACCTCCACCCTTTAACCATATAAAATTCACCTGCAAAGATTATCAACGGAGCTAATTTCAGAAGTTGGGGGTTTTTTTGTTTGAAGATAAAAGTTTTCTTGAGATCAGGGCCTTCCACGAGCATGAAATATCTAGATCTTCGGCGAACTTTTGTCAAACCTATATGCATTAGTACGAAGCGAAAAAGATTGCTCTTCTCTTTCTGAGATCTTTAGCCTATAATAAACCCATTGAAATATAATTTTCAATATTTGCCCCAGTTCCAGGGGCAAACAGGCTTCAGACACATGAATATAACTGAAAAGACGTTATTGAGTAATTTCCTAGCGATGCATGGCTGAGTTTGTAATACTTCGAGACCATTACGTGATGATGATTTCACCATAAACCGTTACTGGTATGTTTTATAACATATTTCGTGGTTATTCGAAAAAGAAAACTTAAATTTCCCTCGTACCACATTATCTTAATCCATTTATGATGAAAAAAAAAAACGGTTAAAACCCGTTGATATTTTACCGCGGCTGCACCAGCGCTATGAAATAAATTACCATCCGTTGTGCAGATAATGTACAATCTTTCAAAAGAGTTCTTAAAACTCACCCATTCGAAAAGGCTTACAGCTTAATCCAATAGTTCTATCTAGTCCGGAGACTACCTAGTTTTATGAGTTATATTTCAATTTTAATTATTATAAAAATAACTGCTGATTGTAAAGCGCAATTATAATATCATTGCTGATTGCAATATTGCAAAGCGCGACAGAACATATCCCTATGATTCCCGCGCCATAGCAGTTTTAATTTATTGTTATTATTATTATCTACGTACAAAATGTTTTTTTTAATGTCAAAGCAACCTTTCGCCAAATGTCTCCTTCTAGCAACCTACAATGGTTGTCCCGTGGCGATCCCAGAAATCTTTGCGCAAACTGAAGGATCCGCTCATTGATACAATTGATTTCTCGCCACACTTCATGACCATAACCGATATTGAGAGAAGGGACATGACTTGAATCGCGTTATATTTCGAAGGAAGTATTTTGAATGTCTAAAATAATCTCAAAAATATGGTGTAGTTAATGCTTAACAAAAAGAAAAAAATCAAAGAGTTAGTCCATGTTAGGGTTTTCTATCTGAGTAGTTAAGAAGTATCATGATGCCATTTGCGATAAATTTCTAACGGACAACGAAGGGAAATCTCCTTTACAACTTATACTTGGTTCTGTCACGCTGTGTCCTCGATACGTTTTTTCTTGCAAACCTTTCAGCGTAGAATAGGTGGTGATTATAGCTGAGCTTTTAATCTGGAAGGACTTTCACAATAAAATTTTTGAAGGGTGCACCCGTAGTTTAATGATGAGTTGAAAAAAGCGTGCAAGATGACTTGGCAAGGACAATGGTTAAGGATTTACGCAAAGTTTTTCTTCAACAAATTTTCTATAAAGTGTCTTTGTTAAGCTCTTTTTACTGGTAAAATGTGTGGAGTGGTAACTTTCCACTGAAACTTTCTGGTGAAAAAGTGTTGCTGTAAATATATACTGCCCATGCTTTTTTTCTTATAAGTGTGTTCTCTTTCTCTTGAATGTCTAGACGTGTCATTTTTTTTTAGCGCTATGTTTAGCCAGAGACTGGAAACATTTTTAACACGCACTTGTTTGCAAGTGTTTTATTGCTTGACTTCTCCACGCTCACTGAGTCCTAAAAGGCTTAGAGCAAAATGTGCTCGTAAGAAAGTAATTCCCATGCCATTAACTAAATCGAATATCATAAAAAATATATGCCTGCCTAAATGAAGCAAAGAGAAACTGCTCACAGCAAGGCGATCGAAGCCAGGCAATTGAAAGCTATCGCGTTAGTAGAAACTGAGTTTGCAGTTGGGGAGCAAAGATACCGATCACAGACACTTTCTAACAAGCACCACAGGAAACAGGGCAATCCATGAACTAGCTTTAAGGTTGGTATGACTTTCATATTTAGCTTCCCGCTCCCGACATTAACGATGGTCTTTATTCTGACAGAAATACTCTACGAAATTAATATAGATCTATAAGTAAATAGGTAATAAAAGGCAGCAGAAAATAATGTCGGTCATCATCCTCTTTAAAATTGCTAAGATTTTCCTTCCTTGGAATTTAACCAAAAGAAAAAAAAGACAGATAGGTAAAGAGATGAACTTTTAGTTGATAAGCTACTGAGTAATAGAGTGACAATTGCAGTGAATTGAGTTTTCTTCCATATTTGATTTTGACAGACCGAGTTGTGAAATTAACTAATAATGATGATGATGATGATGACATAAATATTGATGATGATGACATAAAAGAGAATATCTGCTGAGAGTTGAAATTCTCTTGCAAAGTGATGATGATGACGTTAAGGTGCATGAATTGAGCGTCATTCGCACTGTCACAGGTCACGGATAGACTTGTGAGTTAGGGCCTATTTACACGGAGGCGGAGGACCCCAGGTCGGTGAGGTAACCCGCCTAGCCGTGTTTGAAAAATAAAACGCGTTCACATGTAATCTTACAACCCGGAGGTGCCTGGGTGAAGTTTTCGGAGGTTGTTGTTGCGCTTGTAACTAGGGAGTTTAAGCTTGAGTGTCCCAAGCTCACGTCTCCAAGCTTGAGCAACTCAAGCGCGCTGGCATAGACCGCAAGACTCTAATTCTATTTTATTGTGCGTGCAGACGTTCCGTTCTGGAGTATGCATGTCAGGCCTTCCATACTAGTTTGCCAGCCTATTTGTCCGACCAAATAGAGAGGGTTCAGAAAAGAGTCTGAAGGATCCTATTCCCAGAGGTTTCGTATAGCAAGGTCCTGGAAGATGCGGTTTTAAAAACACTCTTTCATAGACGAGAAATTATGTAGCAGTCTGTGTAAACAGATAGTAGAGAGTGACAGCATAAACTAGCTGGCCTGCTGCTCGCGCGCAATGACAGTGAAAGATATAATTTTAGGACTAGGTGTATGTTTTCAATTCCGAATGTGAAAACAAAGAGGTTTAGAACTTTCATAATGCACTTTGCAATTAAACAACAATTGTAAACAGAAAATTAATACTAGTATAGTAAGAAATTTTATAGTTTGAATTTTTAAACATGTTGTATATAACACAAGTAATTCAGCTTATGGCTGCAGGTTGTGGTTTTTTTTTTCTTTTTTTGAAAAACGACTTAATAAACGATTTACACGTCTTGAGAGAGACAGAAAATTAATTTCCGGACACGTTTGTGTTTATTCATAAAAGCGTCACGTGTTGTGTTAGGCGTGTTAGGTTACGCAAGGAACCATTGACAATTTGAAACCGTTGACACGTTATATGGAAAGATATGGGAAACGAAACGTGGTCGATTTACAACGCTAAATATTCCGAAATGGGAATATTTTACACTCCTTGTATGTCCATTGCTGTTTCTGGGAATCTCTGCTGTTATGGACTTGCTTTGCCATCACTGTTACTCTATCATACTCCGTCTTGTGAGACGTAACTTATTTTTCTCTGAGATTTTCGCCAATAAGTCGATAAGTATATCTTATTAACCAAGCGCGAGGGCCGTACTGGGAGAATATCGGCACGAGGTCTTGACAGTACGGATCGAGCGCAGCGAGGTCCGTACAAAAATGACCGAGGGCCGATATTCTTCCACTACGGTCCCGAGCAAGCTTGGTTGATAAGAGATTTATTATACGACTGAAGTTCAAAGGGACACAAGTGCGGTATCATTCGGGACTATTCGGGATAGTGCCCAGTCCAATACTGAGCGAATATTGACCGGCAATAGAGCATTTTGATTGGTTGAGTTTAGTTATTGGCCTTCTGACTGCCCGAGTCGTGTAATAAGATATGAATGCGCACAGTGTCGAGTTGAAGGTAAGGATGTAAGTAGATAGGGATGTAAGTAGATAACTTTACAGGTTTCATTGGTAAGAGGACATAAAAGTTGGTGTTTTTTTAACGTTTTAGTCCTGTATGGGACAGCTAGGAAATATACAAAGTTTTAAAACACGCTTGTTTCGTTTTTGAGCTTTTTGCCACGAACGTGACCTCAGTTAGGCTGGCTACCCCACTGTTTAGTTACGAAGGAATCGTTTCAATATCTGCCATCAAGTGTTACATCAACTGACCTGTTATTACAAACGTCCACCCCTTAAGTTTAAACACTCAAACCAGGCTACTGCTAAACAATGCCTATTGTTACACCCACCTTGAGGCGTTTACACGGTAGATTCTCACCATGGCTGACAGGGTTACCCTACCTGGCAGACCGGGCTACCGCTTAGGCTGGTCATCCCACTTAGGCGGGTCATCCCACCTAGGCGGGTTACCTCACGTACCTGGGACCCCCATCTCCATGTGAACAAGCCCTTATTCACTTTCTCACTAACAGTTTCTAACTGAACGTTACTAAAGGTTTCTCACTAAGAGAATACAGTTTATAATCTTCTGCTTCTCGCTGCCTTAAACGAACGTGGTGAATTATCGCACAGTTTTAAATAAAACTAACTTTAAACGAAGTAAGCTCACAAAAAAGGAGAAATGGAAACTACAGTAATTCTAATGCTTCCGTTATGTTTGTCCTTGTATTCGTGTATCAGCGAACGAACGAGAGTATGCAATGATTAACAAAGGTTATACCAACATGAAAAGCACTTGATACTCAAAATTAAGACACGAATGGTGTCTTGTGAAGAGTTTCAAGTTATCTTGAGTTAGTTGCTCCTTTATCTTTTTCTTATACCTTGGGTCTGAGATAAAATAATAATAGTATATAGTGATACAAGCTTGGGATTTTCATGAAACTTGATAAATTGTAGATTTAAAAAAAAGACGATTATTCAGCATAAGCGTTGTACAGAGAGCGTCTGTGCAAAATTTCGTTTGTCTCTTTGTGTACATGAGCGTGCGTATGTTTCTACTTACATGTACCGCCGAGTGCTATACATGTCCACTAGCACCAAAAAGAGTACTCCAACTTTGACAGACGTAGCATAGCCTAGATAGTTATAGGCTAAAATAAGCGGTCTATTCTCATTCGCGTAAAAGCTGCCGAATTTGGAACTAGCATATCGGATAACTCCGCACTCTCGTGACCGAAATGCTAATGGCCGTAGGAGTCCCCAGAGAGATTCTCAAAACTTTTATGCGCGACCGTTGCATGTAAAATCTCTCTCTTCTCGCAAGTTTACTGACGCCACGGTCACAAGAACCTACTGATTCGCTGAAATTTAGGACAAAGCATAGCTTTCCTTGCTGTTGCTAGTGTCTTCGATAAGAGCTCCTAATTAAAAAGTCTACACAAGGGGCGTTGGTCCCGCGATATTCTCTGGTACCTCATAAGTTGGAAACTATGCTTTATTTTGCAGGGTGACCTTACTCATTTTAAAGCAGCTGATCTCTCACATCTCCTGAGATAACAGGAAATTCGTTTTATTTCTGAGTAAAGTCTGTGATCAAAGGCATTGTGGCAGAACTTTCTTAGCGCAAAGCCGGAAACGTTCATCACAAAGAAAATAGCCTTAGCCAGTTGATAATAGTACCATCATATCAGATTGACCTCCTGCATGTTCATTGGTTGTAACTAATGTATTATTGGAGGACTGAGGCGTAGATGGTGTCACCACAAACAAACAACTTGCTTTTTATTACATACTGAAAAAGCAGATTTCACTTAAGCCCGTGTCTGTTAAGTAAGAGATCATAGAAGAAGGCAAAATGTGATAACAACATCAGTGACTTATTCGGCCACGCATCCTCTACAACTTTTTTCTTTTCACCGCATTATGTGATCTAGCAAATGCATGGCAACATGGAATATATTTGTTCATGCGACACAAATTGGCTTAATGAAATGCATCAACAAAGGAGGTGGAAAGCAGTGCTTTTCTGCAATAATTGTGCTCATTGCTGCTTATATCAAGTCGGGGATTAACAATGTTTAATCAAATCTATCTCAGTTTCTCCGAACGTTTAACTTTAAGGCTATGTAAACGACTTGGCGCGAGCATATAACTTCGCAAATCAAAAACCGTTCAGCTTCAAAAGCAATCTTCGGATAAATAGCGGGAGTTTTGATGCACTCCTTGAAAGTCCTATCTAAGAGAATAAGTAGGTGTAATTTTCAGTCCGGTAGAGGCACGGAATAGTAAAAATATAAAACAGAGAATGGAGTGCGATTAATAAGGATCTGCACCTTGGACAAAAGGTCTTCTCATTCTTACAAAAAATACAAAAACAGAAGTTGCATATCAAAAAATCAGGGTTAATCTCTTAATAGACCATTTTACAGTTGTGTACTTAGTTGCCATGCCTTTGATTTGCAGTGAGGCTGAGGGTGACATTGTTGTGATAGAGACCAGTATCTAATTAGCATGATAACAAATAAATTTGCATTTGAAAAGCAGCAACATCCGTATCATAACAAGGTCACCCTTAGCCACCAAGCCCACAACTGTAAAAAGGACAGTTCCTAGTTATTATAGTCCGCATAGCATTAAAGAAATTCCGCATGGCATTAAGGAAAAAACGGACTTGAACTTTCCTCTTCGAAACGCCGCAACCAGTTGATAGGACTACCAAGTTGGAAATATGTGAGAACAATGCGCCTGGTGCTCTTGTCTCACTAAACAGATAATCGATTTTTCGGCAACAAAAAAAAATCCTAATGCAGCTAGCCCCAGGTGGCAAATTTTTGCTTACCTAAATTACCTAAACTTCTGATTACGTTCCAAGAGCGAAACAATGCTTCGCTAGTTAGCTCAATCCGCATCTTAGTTTGAGTCATTATACCAGAGCGGAGTACTAGTAGCTCCTTTTCAATTGAGTACAAAATTTAAGATGGAAAAAACATGAAACCTGAAAAGAACACAAACTCAGTTTAATATCTTAATGAACTGAGCATAGCCTACAGCTTGTAGATTATTTAGATCGTTCCCTTCGAAATCTTTCTGGCTTTATACGAGGAAGTTTGTACCGCGCTGTCTTTGCCCACACGCGTGTTATTATCTCAAAAAAATAAAACTTCTCTGTTCCTTCGGGTGATTACCCAGAAAAAGATAGGGAAGGTTCTCTTACCTATTATAACTATTATAGGAAAGCTCAGCTTTCCAACTCTGTCGCTGATGACGTCGCTTGCACTGTTACGTGCCAAAGAAATTACAAGCGAATGATCATGAATGGCACCCCGTCACACATTGCATCACATAAGTAAGTTCTGCTCGCTAATTTCAACTATAAAGGGAAAGCACAGCTTTCCAACTCTGTCGTCGATGCATGTGGATTGGACCCGATTTGCACTGCCATGTGGAAAAGAAATTTCAAGTGGATGACCATGGATGGCACCTAATCATACAATGCACCACATAAGTAAGTTCTGCTCGCTAATTGTGACTATTAAGGAAAGCACAGCTTTCCTACTCTGCCGTGGATGTATTTCGCATGAGCCAAATTTTCAGTGACACATTTGAAAAGATTTTCGAGTCAGTTGTCTTGAGATGTGGTGAAAGTAATACACGTTAAACCGACATCCATAACTAGTTGCTATTGAATATTCAGCAGTCAAGGTTTTTCCTGCTGACCTCCAGCTGATCGAACAAACCACTGTTCCCTTCCCTGAACGCAATCAGGTCATACTAACTATGACCAGGTGTAAAGTTTTCAAAACACTACATCTTTCTAACTTGAGCACTGAGACATATCGCACGATCAAAAGACCAATACTCATGGTCTTAAAATAAGTGAGGAGAGTTTGCTACCTTTCTATAATCAAGAAATGGATAGATAATTTAGTCTTCTCGGATAAGGACCAATAAACCGTAGGCCCCGTCTCCTGCAGGGTTAGGGGTAGGAGACGTTAATTCCCCACGCACGAGATAACTGTGTGATGGATGTCCTCCCCTGGTTGGGATGAGTGGGTATTGGCCCTGAATAGCCCCTATGGGAAGTGGTCAGTTAACCTATGTATGTGTATGTATGTCTACCTGCACATCTCTGCATATCTCAGTTAGGGGTCCTTCTTTTGATTATTTTTATACTCAATTTTAAATACGCATATAACATTTATTTGTCACGTTTCTTATGAAGGAAAGTGTTAGTTTGCACACTGCTGGAGCTTCTCACTAAGCTTGCCAAGATGGAAAATTACTTCGGTAGTCAGTCGTTGAACACATGATTACATGGATATCTTGTTGCATGTAGTAATGCACAAACTTTGGTTGTGCGCGCCCGTAATAGATTTGGAAAACTATATATATATATGCTTCAATGTATGTATCAGGTTATCAGTTAAGGCTATTTCTAAAGAACTCAATCATGTACCTTGCTGTAACAATAATGGACTGCCCTTTTTGTGATAAAGCAACAAGGTCCTACAACTTGAACCTTGTGCAATAGGTAATAACCGCCCATATTCTCAAAAAGCTATCCCTGTAGTCATCTTGGCGAGCCTTGTGAGAAGTTTCTGCAGTGTGCAAACCAACAATTTATGTCATAAGCTGAACGTGACCAAGAAAGAAAGGTTGATGCCATGCCCGAGTGACAAGGATGGGAACGAAAGCTTCCTTGTATAAAGCCAGACGTTTAGGTTCTCCAAGATAAAACTACATTAGCACTCAACAAAGAATTGTTCCAGTTGTACTTGGAGGGAAAGCTACTGATGCACACTTTTTGGTTGCTTGCACCAGCGATAGAGTGGGAAAGTTGCGCGTACTTACACTTATTAGCTTATCATTGGGCTATTTTTCAATAACTCATTAGCAGTTATCTACCTTGCAGTAACAACTGACTGCTCTATTATAATAAGATAACAATGACTAATGACAACCTTACAGCCACCAGTGATGACCCGACAGTTATCAGAAGGCATAATTTTCAACATTATCACTCGGGAATGTCATCAACCTTTCTTTCTATCTTAATTTCCATTCAAAAGACTCTTTCTTAATTTTATTTCTACTACAATTAACAAAAACGCTCAGTGCTACAGTATGAGGTGACGTTCAGCCAAAAACCTCTTTCTTTCATTGAGTGTTGACATCTTTGGGCACTCCCAGGAAACATGAGATGTGTCCTCACAGTAAACACATTTCCGCTGTTTAAGATCCCTTTGTTTTGCGGCGAACAACTTGTCAGGCCTTTCTCACTTTAGACAAGAAGATTTGGGATCCACTTCCTCTACTGAAATGGAGTTGACTGGGTTTCGCCTAATCCACAATCGTAGTGCTTCACAAAGCTTCACGAAATACCAGTTGTCCCACGAGTCGTCAGTGAAGACAAGATTGCCTCTAATCCCTGACAGTTTGTCAAGTCTCATTGGTACATTTCCGTTCACTTGATTCAATTTCCCCATTGTTTGCAAGGATTGCACACAATATGCAAATCGCTCATGAAACTGGTGTGTCGCTTTCACATCTACACCAGAGATAACTGGCAACTCCAGAAATTCTTTATTGTAGGCTTTCACGATCTCTGACTCTTTCCCATGTTTATCCTCTAAGTAAGCAACAGCAAGATTGTATCCCTCAACAGAAAATGGAAAAGCTTCTATGGACACTCTCGGTTTTGGCACCAACAGTTCTCTCAAATAGGAAAACTTGGTAACGCTAGCAATATTTGACTTGTCAATTGCTTCACTGAACTGCCCCCAGAATAGTGGCCAATTTTGGAACGTGCCGTTGAATTTGGTAATCAATAACTTCAGCAATTTTGCTTCCAAACCGGTCGCTGAGGCACTACTACTCTTCACGGATTCCCTTCCCTCGGCCTTGCTCGCTTTGACGGCATTTAACTCGGTCTGAAATTTTAGACGCGTTTCGAAAAGCTGTCTTTCGTATTGAAGCTCTTCTTCTAGGATCTTCTGGTTTTCTTCTCTCTTGGTCTCTTCGAGCCATTCCTTTAACCTTAAGATGTCGTCATCTGCCCTGGTTATCTTTTCCTCGATTTGATCATTCCATTGCTTTACTGCCTTGGCGCTCTCCTTAGCAGCTATCTTGAACCCTTCGAGGGTTCTTTTCAGCTGGTTGGCTTCACCGAGCGGGGCATTGGGGCCTCTGGGAAACCGCAAAACTGGAGAAAAAAAAGTTTTCATGACTGTTCTTCCCTACTTCTGTAACGAGCGCAACGGCAATGGACAACTACATTATATTAAGCAGAAACCAAAGAGCTGCCTTTAATGCAAAAGATCAACAACCGATACACACAGTCATAATTATTCTATCACAGAGGTGAGACATACCACGAATAGTTACAGTCGTATGATGGTATTTGATAACATGCGCGAGCGATCGTCACAACTTTCAAATGCTTTTCTTTCATTTGTAAGAACTTCCATAACTTTCTTCTCCATGTCCTCAAGGGAAATGGTGACTTTATTCAGTGATGAGAAATCCCGTTTCAAAGCAAACACCATGACTGTTGATGTATCTAGAGCAACAATGTGAATTAAGTTCTTAATGCATAATCAAAAGATCAGAATGCCACAAGGTCTCTCCCAATGAGAAAATGTCTGTTGAGAATTATGATTATATTTTAAAAGTAAAATTATATGAATAGGCTTCGTTGGTTGTTCTCTTATCATTATTAACGATATAACACAACTGCTGCAATGAACAGTGGACATGTAATGCTAAATATTGAGCCAAATTTTACATGATATTCTGCACCCAAGTGGTGTTTTCCAATACAGATGATAATGTACTCTTTTTGTCGCAGCCATTTTCTTTAATCGAGCTGGAGAGCATAGATTGAACTTGCAAGAAAAAATACAGCCCATGTCAGAATGTCAAAAAAATATCAAAAGAAGGCTTGAAGGGAAGAAAATTTAATGTTATGTCAAACATTTCAAAATTAACACTGGCTTATACTCTTTATGAAATATAACTGTGAGAGACACCATGGCTAAAGACCTTTTTAATTTCCTCAAAATAAGATAAAAAAAATTCATATTTCATGCTGCTGGGTAGTATTGTGTAGGTCAAATTTAGGTTTGTTCTTCTATTAAAACTTGGCCATCCTTGTTCCTTCTCCGTTTTTTCAGTCCTTCCTCTTGGGGGTTTGTCTGCTCTGAGAGAATACATTGATTATTTTAAGACTTCTGAATGTAACCTGTTTAACTAATAACCAAATGTAACTTTCTTTTTACTTGGTCATACTATAACATTCATACAACTGTGCATACCTTGTTGATCTGTTGTAAGAGGGGACCATGGTAATTCCAGCAGTGGTGAAAATATGCAACACACATCTCAAATGCAGTGGCCTAATGTCTGCATATGGATCACAGTTTGGGACAAGTTGCCGCAACCAGTGCCATGACTTTGTGATTCGCTCCCTATATTTGACCAGAAAAGTAGTATTCAAAGTACTGGGTCTGACTTCTCAAAAGTTGCAATTAATTATTGATAATAATTAAAAAGCTGTTTTAAAAAAGGACAGGAGGACTGATCTTACAGTTGTTATTTAGCCCTTGGTTTCTTTCTTTTCAGTCAAGAAGTATCATTTTTATTTAAAGTTGAGCTTTAGACAAACACTAAATAACCAAAAACATGTCAGCTTATTGTTTTAGTTAATAATAGACTGATATCATTGGAGTTCACACAATGAAGACGACTAAGTTGGACAAACAAGATCAGGTTCTATAGGTACATTCAGTCAGTACTCACTGATCAGAAACCAATAATACTGTAACTTACAGTACTTCAATGCTCAATAGTGTCTGATTATTTATTGATAGCCAACACTTTCCTGCAATCTAGTATTTCCATATCTAATGCCCATCCCAGTTTTCTCCAGACTTCTTCCATGTTTACAGTGAAACCCTTCTATGTGGTGTTGAGTTTCCAGCTCTTATTATGTATGAAGACAAAAAAGGATTGGAAAAGAGAACTCAAAGTAACACCAGAAATACCAAGTTTGATTTGGCAGAAGTCAACTGTATTCACCCATATCCCACTATAAAAATTTTTTAAAAAAGTCAGAACACAAACCAGATTGAGACCACACGTTAGTAACTCACTGCATATATGTGTAATTTAATATATTAGATGCATGTATCTAAAGGGTCCTACTAATACCCCCTTAGCACTGGCTGCATTTTCGTTAATTTCAAACCTGTTGGCAGTGAGTAAAAGTATTAGGGTTGATAGTATGAGATACCTGAATTATTATGCTGAATTTTCATTAATGGGGCAGCTAGTTTTATTTTCGCTCAAACATGGAGTAAATTTTACTTGAGTCGTTTTTCACTTGCAAACTTAGCATATACCAGTACACAAAATTTGTGTGGGTTGGATATGCAGTCAGCTCTAAGCTCTGGTAATGTGAATGCAGTCTTGCAATTCTTGAGAAAATTACCAACATTTCCAATAAATAATTTTCAGTTTTGTTATGGTACCAGAAGTTAAGAATGAGCTTACCTTTGGGAGTAAATTTCTTCATTCACATTCTTTTCTTGGGTTCTCCAATCACTCTTATCAGCTTTTGTCTGTGGGGTCTTTTTTCCAGATTGATTGATTTCATCATTGGAATTAGCACTCACTGGCTCCATCACAGCTTTTTTCTGCCTCTGTTTGTTTCCTGCAGGAAATATCTTGTGGAATTTCATCCATGGCCTGCTTCTTGTCCTCTTCTTTTGTAAGCACTGAAGGTTGCCAGTTATCCCTTTGCATAAACCCACTAGACATAACAGTGCTCCCTGGGCCACCTCTGTCTTTGTTTACATGAACATTACTATTTCTATTTGTAACATGAGGATAATTAAGTGAAATGGATGGTGTGGCAGCAGCTGTGTGTGATACAAACCACCACATGACATCTGTTCTGCTAAGTGAGGCACAGTACTCTTCTCATAATAGCCTTGCTGATTCAAAGGTGATGAAGAAATCAAGAGTGGATGAATGTGATTATGTACACTTGATGTGTTATCATAACCATGTAAAGATGATGAAACTGAAGGTAAACCCCTACTTAAAGCTGGAGTCTGCCGATCTTTAAGACTTGCTGCTCCAGCACCTGGTTTAAACAAGGAATTAGAGGGATTCTGCATTGCTTAAAACATCACATACATGTACACTGCAAAACTACAGGCAGGAGTAATCTGAAAAGTTCTTCTCAAGTATATGGCGGTATTATTAACACTGTGCAGTCAACATAATATTACCAGCTGAAGGCAAACAAAACAGTCACAATGTATTAACCTGGTGCAATGTTCCATTTAGACTGCTCAACAAGCTGCCCCAACTATCCTGTAAATCTGCAAGTACACTACGTCATATCAACAAGCAGCCAACTCACTTTGATGTCTAACTAGCACCCTGACTCTTGGTTCACATTGAAGAAGTATCATTTAAAGCAGCTAAAAATCCAGAACTGCACGATTAATCTGTTAGTAAACAAAACATGTGCTTAACACATTTAGCAGACAAGTTGCTACAATTAATGAGCCCACTTACTCTGATCTTCAACTTGGTTATGAGCTGGGAAAACTATAACTTTGAGGAAACAAGTGATATGCAGTCAGAGGCTTACAAATGATGAATGTATATTCACTCCTTCACCAACCTCTTCCATATAGAGCAATAATCAAATAATACCTTTACTATCATGGTTGTTACTTGATGATAGAAAAGCTAGCTGTGTCAAATTTCCTTTTCCTTACAATGCTTAAGGCCTCTTTGATTTGGGAGTAACTGCAACAACATTTTGAAGAAATTTTTAGACAATGTCTCCCTTGTAAATCTATCAAATTATTATCAAGTATTCATAAATGATATTTTGTTTTTACAAGGTGCACAAGTATTCACCAGACTGAAAAGGGCCATGCATATATGCATGTTCAGTAATAAAAATGAATAGGAAATGAGCTAAATTGAAGTCAACACTAAGTTACAAAAAAAATTAAAGAAGAAACTTCTCACAAGTGATTAGAAGACTAGTATACTTGGGTGACATTACAATTTTCTGAAAGGGGCTAAATTGTGTATGGCTCTGCCAACAACATTCTCATTATGCACACAGCTTCACTGCTTGAGTATACTCATTTAGTGTCCACCACAAAAAAGCTCTTGACTATGTCCAGGGAGAAACTGTCAAAACCAGAATGAACATGTTCACAAAATGAGCCACCAGTCAGTAGAAAAGAAATTGTTAATTGGTGGTTTGATTTGCTTGCAGTTAATTCCATTGCTTAGTTATTGTATTATGGATCTAAACTCACAACACATCCCAATTAGACTACTGTCCAGGTTTTTTTCCTCTCTTTAAATGTGTCTTTTTTTGGGAAAGATATCTAGTTAAACAGTAATTCAGGCAGATTACACCATCCAAAATTCCTTGTAACTCTGACTATATAAATTGACTATATAAATAAACACTCTGAAAAATAATGTGAGACATTGAAAAAAAAAGCTAGCATGAATTCCCCAAATGCTTTGTGATAGATACTGGCAAATTGTCCTAGTTGTGTTATCAGGCGATTTATTGCACTTCCCAATTAAATCACATTCCAGTGTCAAGCATTTGAACACAGGCTCATCAATGTACTGCTCTTGCATCAAGTATCTTACAGAATCTAGGAGAAATTTCTAAATTAAGTTATAACACTTAACTGCAACAGACAACTTTTACCATAAGTCAATACTCAGAAAAATAACATACTACATTCTAGTGTAACAAAGAATTAAAAAAATTGGATCAAATTTATTTGTGGAAACAGTTCAATTGGTTCAATATTTCACTTGTCAATTAGGAAACTCACAGCTGAGTTACCTTTTATAAAAAAGCTATAATTTTAATTTACATTGGTTTCTGCTACAGTATTAATTTGCATCTCCAGCTATATAACATTCAAAACCAGAGAAGCTTTTGAGCTGATTATTAGAAAGGACAATTTAGTTATACCTACATGTACAGGACTTTGTACACTGTTGTTGTTTTAGGTAAGCAGTTTTCCCATCATTTACTACAGTCTCCATTAACCCATGTAAGTTAAGGGAATTACTAGAGGGGATGGAAAATCACTGACCTGATTTAATTTCTTCTTAAGTTTCAGTGACATAGCTCCATCAGGAGCATTACAGGTACATTAAACAATATATTTTTAATCAATCTCTTTTTCTTGAGATTCCTTTATTTTTAACAATATTTAAATTTCTTAAGGGCCTCAGTTCTTAAAGCAGCGGTCAAGGAGGCTGGCTCTGTCTCCATGAACTCATATAATTGGTTTCAATCTGTCATGATAATGAATAAGGGATAGGCCGGTTAAGGCCAGTAACCTTAGTGATATAAGTAACCAAGGAGAAAGGGATAGGTTTACCTGACAGGGGTCCAGAGGAAATAAACATAATGGGTGTGTGCTCATTACATGCCTTTGGTGATCTGTTGAAACAAAACAGGGTTCATCAAAGAAGCCATAGAGGCTACAACTGTCTAAGGAAAGAGAGAATGTTTATTTAGTTTTGAGAAAGCAAGTAACATGAAATACATAGTGACAAATTTTGGAACATCAAGAGAGATGAAATACTACAATGTTCAGAAATATTTTAGGGCTTTAAAGCCCTAAAGGGCAGTGCAAATTAGCCTCTATATTATCACTAATTGTTTACAGTCCACTATAGGAAATCTTTGAATTACCAATTCATGCAGTTTCAAATAAAGGAGAAAAATCTCAGGACTTCAATAAATCACTATGTTGAGCATAAGAAATGCCCAGAAGACTTATACCCCATTCACACCAAAGCCTAAACATGCTTTAAAGCTGTTTTGTTAAACATGGTTTAACACAACAGCTCCATAGAAGCTGCTCAAATCAATATTTGGTTACCTTCAAATGTGGCACATTGAAAATACAATTTAGCAATTGCTTGAATCTTGTGGAAAATTTAGTTTTTCAGTTCTCTGCTTCTGATTTTTATTCAGTTAAACCTGGTTTAACTAAACAAGTTTTCTGGTGTGAATGGGGTATTAGTCAGTTCTTAAATTTAATCCAAGGCTTAACAGCATTTTGAATTAATCATGTTCAGGTAATAACATTTTCAAGTGAGAGTAATTTGGTGTTAATCAAGCACAAATAAATTCTTCACAGAAAACAAAATTAATTTGAAAAAGAACATAAAGCAAGTGTAATTTAACACTGTCTTGTGTTACAACTTTGCACTTGTTTATAATTCTACATTTGTGTTACATGAAAAATGCACTCACTTGCAGCCAATTGGAAGCGCATAATTTTTTCATGTACATAAAAATGTGTTTATATTGTACTTAATTTGGCCACTCACGATAAAAGAGACAGACTTTTTAAAAAGATGACACTTACTTCATAGTCTTTATGAATTTGTTTTCTTCCCAGCTGATGCAATGCTTGATTCCTTGTTAACAGTAAACCCTAAGGACTCCAGCATTTTGTAGATGATTGTTGTTCAATCTGAACTTTTTGCTGAGGACAAATATACGCATGCTCCTTTTCCTCTTTCCTCTTTCTGCAATCAAAGTTAGCCATAGTAATGCACTGCATCCCTTTTAAAATTCACCAAACCTGACTACATATTAAAAAGTAAATGACAAGGAAATGCTGTTTTGTTTCCTAAAACTTCTCATTTTTTACTTTGAATGGTCATTTTACACATGCAAATGATGTATTTCTGAAGTCAGTTTGTCTACTTCTATAATCGACCTCTCGAGAAAGGCATAGCTTACTTACCCACAAAGTGCATTCGTAAACAAAAAACTTCAGCCCAAAAATCCCCAGCAACGCGCATGCCTTGTTTATCACGAGCTAGGTTTTTAAGGTACTGAAACTTTTGAAGGCTCGTTTCGAGCGATGAAATGTCTTGATAGAACATCACGCAGACTCACCTCGGCGCTCTTTGCTTTTGTGTCAGTATCCTCAGCTTTACTTTCGATCATTGTTCAATTGACGCGAAGAGGTACTAGATTGTGATATGATGTTGGACTTCGCCTTCAGAAGGCACTGAAATTCTTAAACGTTTTTGCTTTGTACCTTACGTCCAGGCATATCTTCCTGCAGAGACATCCATGAAATATGTCAGGCATTCTATCGAGTGGCCGCGGGAAGAGTAGCACGAGTCAACAAAACGTGCGGTGACATGTGCACGTGAGGCCTGCACGTGAGGAAAATACTTTCAGGTTAATTAAGGGGTATTGTACACAACAAACGAAATGAGTATGATAACAAGAGTAGTACCTTTTACGCCGAAAAAACTGTTTTTCAAATCTCATCGCGTAGAGGCAAACACAAAGTAAGCTAAAAATGCAAATATCACGTTCAAGTTTCAAATACTCGCCTTATTTGTTGGAGGAATCAGAGTTGAAGATGACATTTCATAACGTATTTACCTTGCACTGTTAGAGTGATTTCTGCATTTTTCCACCAAACTCGCCTCGTAGAAGGCTGTTCAGTGAAGATGGCTCAAATTCTTGCGAGAATGCTTCACAAGCTGGGGAACATCTTGCTAGTTGTAAACTCAGTCACTGAATCTCTCCTCGTCCTCAAGAACGTCGCTCTGTCACCGCCGCAAGCCAATTATTTGTCAGGTATGTTTTCCAAATTGTGTTGAAGTGCTTGTATAATTTTCTTTTGGAATGAAACACCTTTTTTCGAGTTCCTCTTTGAAGTTTTCATTTACTCCTTTTTTTGGAAGTTTTTGTACCTAACTTTTCTAAGTCGTTGTTGCTCATTTATTTGTTTCAAGCAGGTTGATTAATAGGCTCCTTGCACTAAGAAGTCACGTGATCTTCTCCGCCATGTTGGAGGGCAAACAAATCGGTTGCTACGGGAAACTATGGCTGCCTCGTGGGGTCACGAAAGGTCAGTTACACAAATGTTTGCACTATTAGCTTCTTTATTTTGGAACAAAACGATCTTTATCCACTCGTCAAATTTGCATAGTGTCCAAAGAGCTTCTGTGATCGAGCATTTGTATTCACTTTTACTTCTAACGCGTCGGGAACAAACGAATGGCAGGCGAAAGTTTATTTAAGCTTAATCCTATCAACTGATTGATTCATTCATTCATTTATTCGATTTTTCGCAAGAGTTCTTCTCTTTCTTTGGGTTAGGTAAAGATTGTCAAGAATTGTAGTCTAGTTGCATGTCTACAAAATGCGAAACTTACCGAAGGTTGACGCTATTTAGCTTTGTTTGATTGGACTGATTTTCTCAGTAATCCAAGTGTGGACCCTCACGTTTACCGAGTATAACCTTCACCGATGTAGAGAAATATGCAACACGTTCAACGGGATGTAAAAGCACTGCAAAAGTTTACAAATATTTTGCAGAACCAGGATATCTCCATAACATCAAAAGTAAGTGCACTGGTAAATAAATTGGTGTAGTCTCCTGAAAGTTGCTGATGTTTTTGCCTTTCATGTTATGAAACCATTCCTTAAAAAGTGCTAAAGACTGATCCAAATTAATTTTACAAATTTCATTTACGAATAGTGACTCGGAGGCATTTATTTTGGCCAGATGCTACAGATCGATGAAGAAGAATGAAAAACCACATTCCCTTCAAGTGATAATTGGTATGGATCAAACAACAGTGTCTGGAAAGTGTTCTTGTGTAGCAGGTGTTGGAGGGATTTGTCACCATGTTGTGGGCCTTCTTTTTTATTTGTCACACTTTAAGCAACTTGGGCTAAAGAGCTTACCTGATGATCTGACATATACCATGATGGCGCAGCAATGTAATGTTCCCAGAGGGAAACACATAAATCCTCAATGTGTGGACACCTTGATGGTGAAGATGCCTCAGGAGGGTGCAAACTATAATAAATTCATTAAAACCACTCTGTACTCACCTGCATCCCAGTATCATATTCTGGGCCCTGATCAAAAAGCTAAACTCAAAAATCTAAATCCTGAGCCTTTGCTGTGGAGTTTGTTACCAGATCTGGAAAACTTTGCAAGCTCACATCTTACTTCTGTACAAACCAAATTTGGAATGGTGCCAAAGGGGTCTTTAATATCTTACCAACAATGCAAAGGGTCACAGAAAAATATGTCATAAATGGTTCTGCCCACACCTCATTCCCCAAGCTACCCCTTCCTAATGCAGGTTAAAGGTTTAAGAACAATGAGTCAATTTGTTTGAACAGCAACAAATCAGCAAAGTTAGAGTCACTGTCAGTCACTTTAGAGATGGTACATGCTTTAGAAGAAAAAATGAGAGAACAGGATGAAAGTGACCTTTGGCATTCATTAACGAAAAAAAAGAATCACTGCAAGCAAGTTTGGAACGGTGGCAAAGAGAATTTCTAATTTTGATACTCTTGTCAAACAACCTCAACAATCTAGGCTTGTACAGACAGCTGCTATGAACCAGCTATAGAAATGGGGGGTAGAGCAGCATCCATATATGTCATTAAAGCAAAGAAAGGGATGGTAACCTTGTACTCAAGTGGTCTGGTAATAAATCCAAAATGCCCCTGGCTTGGAAGTTTTCCAGACAGGAAGGTTTAAGATATTGAGGCAGCTCAAAATGGTTCATCAAGTCCCTAAGGCTTCGTTGAGACAAAGGTTGTCCAGGAAGGAACAACCAGCTTAGATGATCTGGCTTACCTTAAGAATGACCCCATTTCAAATGAATTAACCCTAAACAAGCAACATGCATATTATTTACAAGTACAATGCCAATTAGGTACTTCTGGCCTGGATTGGTGTGACTTTTTGTGTTACATCAGTGATGATTTGTTTTTTTTCCAAAGAGCAGTATTTGAGCTTATTTTTTCCCAAAATGTAAGGATAAGGTTGACATGTTTTATTTTAACTTTTTTTTGTGAGAACACTTGCATCATAGACCACTTTCATAAATGGTTGCCGGATTAATATTCTTTTGTTTAAATTTAAATTTGCCTGGGTGGCCTCGCTTGAGATAACGTATTCTTTTTAATTTGGTACTGGAGAGTGAGGCCACCTTGGCAAATTTGAATTTAAACAAAAGAATATTAATCCAGCAGCCATTTATGAAAGTGGTCTATTGTAATATGTATAATGATAACACCCTGTGGCACTTGCTAAGACAGATTATTTTTAAAAATTAATGGTCCCTGAAAATTTACAAGCAAACATGCCACTGTCCACATCTGATTAACAGTGCCCAAAAGTGACAAAGGAATTTCATTGTCGAAAAGATGATATTTCTTTAATTCGGCGTATGGCCCTCTCCACATGAATCCGGACTTTGGCTATGGTTTTTGTTTCTTTGACTTCCTCTGGTGAAAACTGTGCACGATTTAAAAGATACGGTCGAAGGTTTAGCTTTACCCCTTTACTACATAGTAGATCATCAATATTAAAACCCTTATCAGCCATCACACTATTATTAGGCTCCAAAAGATCTAAAATTCCACAACACTCTGTGATCTCTTTATCTGAAATAGAACCAGTATATAGTGAGGATACAAGTAAACAAACTTATTTTTTCTCACCTTGACTCAGAAATGTTTTATTCGCTACCATTCTGGAAACTACATTGACTCGACTATTATCGCCTAACAATATCAACTTAAAAAATAGACAAAACCGGCGTTGAAAGGGAGTTAAAAAAAAAAGATAGACATACCAGTTCGCAAAGTGCGGATTATACAAACGCGAAAACACGAGCAAATATGGAGCTTTCCGACAAATCAAATTCATCAGTAGGTCTGCAACTATTATAGTTGCTCTTTTTGAGAGTTCCTAGTGGATAAAGATCGTTTTGTTCCGAAACAAAGAAGCAAGTAGAGCAAATAAATGCGTCACTCACCTTTCGTCGTCTCACGAGGAAGCCATTGTTTCCCGTAGCAACCGATTTGTTTGCCCTCCAACATGGCGGAATAGATCACGTGACTTCTTAGTGCAAGGAGCCTATTGGCAGCTGTAATAGCTGATGTGGACCTGCTGTCCTAACCCACCCATCCCACCCCAGGGGTGACATCCATCACACAGTAATCTCGTGTGTGGAAATTAACGTCTCCTGCCCCAACCCTGCAGGAGACGGGACCTCCATTTATTCGTCCCTATCCGAGAAGACTAAAATATCTAACCATTTCTTGATGTTATAGAAAGGTAGCAAATTCTTCTCAATTATTTTAAGACCTTGAGTGTTGGTCCGGCCGGGGCTCGAACCCTCGACCTCCCGCACTACAGTCCAGCGCTCTATCCATTGAGCTAACCGGGAGGCGGTTTAGGAACTCCCATTCCATTATTTCAGTATGAATATTCGCACTTTCTTCGGCAAACATAAACCCTTTAAACCCAAGAGTGACCAGTATCTAATTTCTCTTTACAATATCATCCTTGAATCACACATCAAGGTCAGGAGAATTAAGGAAATGATAAAAAACTCTGGAAGCTCTTGATTGCTACACAAATTCTCCCTGCCAGCACCACAGGAAATGTATCGAGACAATAAGCAATTAAGCAATTTTGTAGCAACGGCATAACACCATTTAACCTCCAATAATGAAGTTTCGCACTTGGTCTTTCAGTCGTAAAACCCAATTTATCCACGGGAACATTATTTATTACTAAAAGACTATAGTGTAGTGTTTGGCAAGGATTTCCAGCCCTTCTGTCTGCCGACTCATGCTTCTATCTCGCGTTCAGACTTACCTATTTCATCAGACAACCGTCAGAATCTGTTTGGTGTATTGGACATGTATGGTCTTTTAACTGATAATTTAATTCGAGAGAGAAATTTTTCGGGAGACTAGTTAAAATACTAACTACCTATAACCGGAAAAAAATTACTAAAAGACTAATTCCAGTTATTTGTACCTAGGGCGGAGTGGAAGATTTTTGAAACTCCACGGGGAAAGTCAGAAGCGACACTGAGCCGGGAATTAAGACTGACACTTGGAGACCACAGAGCACGATCTTCCTTTAAAATTTAAGGAGAGACAAAAAACCTTGTTGATGGAATCTTTACATTCTACTCGTACTCCTACTATCGTTTCTCTGTTTGAACCTCAGCCTTTCTTTAGGGGGGGGGGGGGGGGGGTTCACTTCCCGTATGGTCTGTTGATCATTCAACCGACAAATCTGATTCAAATTGTTTTGAACAGTCCTTCAACAACTGAAATGTTTTCCAAGTTACCTTTCAGCTATGAGATTGTGTTTAAACTATTGAACTCCAGGATGGTTCAATTATTAGATAACCAAAAAAAAAAAAATGAGAGATGAAATTTTATTAATTTTTTTTTAACTAGGTACTAAATGGCTTGACAATAACTTAAAGAACAATTAACACTTCTAAAAACATCCTCACTTGGGTTACACTTTTGTAATACTTTTTCCTTTCATTTTTGTTCAAGCTCCTACAAAATGAACCTAAGTCATACATTAACAGCAAATGTGAGTAAATAAATGAGGCAGATGAACATGCATTATCTGACCTGTGCACTTAATACATATGTGCGGTGGAGTAAATACGATTAGTGGCTTAGCATTGTCATAACAAAGAAGCCACCTAGTAAATAACACACTAGGACTTAAGTCAATAAATAATAAGTAAGACATGCAACTGGATGCTGAGTTAATAGTTAAGTCATGTTTGTAGGTACTTGTAAACTTAATAATATGGGAATAAGATAAGTTACGGAAACTTCTGACAACACGGGCGGCGCAATATAACCGTAAGCATGCTTTCACGAGATCCTATTCCGCATACCAAATTCCCTCCCTTTCGGACACCCTGGACGATCAAACAGTGCCGAACAAACATCACGAGTGCGAGTTAGTTACTTTGATTTTTTTTCGATCATTTTTTCTGAAAATGTTCTTGGTTAAGTAAATGAACTCTTTCCATGACACAACAGTATGTAATCTTTCTACTTCTATTGCAATAATTAGAACTAAAAGGACTTGATAAGTCAGTGCTACCGGTTACAAACGTGTGTCCAGCACCATATCATCTTCTTCGTCTTGCTCTGTTGAATAAAAGTAACCAATTATCAAGACACTTCAGTTACACATTGTTACCTTAAAAAAAAAATAACAATAAGTTTTGGAATAACTGTTGTAGAGCGTTTTCAAGGCTCGATATTTCAAGCATTTTTAGGTTTACCTTTTGTTTTATTAAGTCTCGCCTTTTCGCCCATACGTGCTATTTTGATGAATGTATAGTTTTGATCATTTATTTTTAGTGTGTGCTTGAGCTTGGCTCAGCACTTACCGTGCTAGACATTTTAATCCCTTGTTATGGTTGAAGATAACTAGTTTGCTAGGTGGTCATGTTTGAGTTGGTAAAACTGACCTTGAGTTTTACCCACACTGAACATCCTGTTTTGTAAATTCCCACGGTTAGCTAACCCAAACATGTCTGTGATTTTTGTATTTAATACTGGAGCACTCCTTGCTGAAAGTAGTAGAAATAAGCAGTGGAACAAGAGAGAGAGAACATCCTGTTTTGGAAGTTCCCACGGTTAGCTAACCCAAACATGTCTGTGATTTTTGTATTTAATACTGGAGCACTCCTTGCTGAAAGTAGTAGAAATAAGCAGTGGAACAAGAGAGAGAGAAAATTAGCTGAAGTAGAAGCAGCAGTATAGGAGAATAAAGAAGAAAATTACAGAGTCTCAGTACCTCTTGTTAATTTGCCAAGCGAGTGGTAAAACCCCTCAACATAACGAAGAAGTTTTTCTTTCACCCAACGTGATGAACGAAAATTAATTCCCCAAAACTTTAGAAATTAGCGGAAACGGAGGCCGGGTAAAACATACCTTCGTCCATAATCTGCTGGTGTCGTGGTGATTCATCTTCCATAGACTCTTCACCCCGATGTTGGGAGTCCTTGTTATCTCGTTTTGACTGCTGTTTTCTGTCCTGCAGTTGCACTTGGTTTACTTCCTCAGACACTCCTCTTGGTTTCTCTTGCTCAATTTCTACCTGTTTTGGACCTTTGTGGTCTTTTTCTCGCCATTCTTGATTAGAATCAACTTGCTGATTTTCGGTTTCCTCATGTTTCTCTTCTTGCTGTTGTTCGTCTTGCTCATTTTCTTCTTGTTGCTGTTCGCTTTCTTTTTTATCTCTTTTCGACTTCTCGTCTTTTTTAGAACCAACCTCTAGCCCATGGTCGACTTTCAGTTCTTTTTCCTCTTCTTTCCAAGTGCGTTGCTGTTTGGATTCTTGGCCTTCCCCTTTTGGCTTTTCTTCAACAGTTTCATCTTGCTCACGCTCAGGTTTTTCATGTTCTTCTTTCAGCTCTTGGTCTTCTGGCTGCTTTTTACTAACTTCTTTGCTTCCCTTTGAATGACCAGGTCCAACTCCCAGCTTTGTAATAGGTTCTTTGTGCTCATTGTTTACTGCTTCGTCTCGTTTTGATTCAACTTGCTCCTGTTTACTGGTTTCGTTTTGGCCTTGACTTGGTTCTTCGTCTTGTTCTCTTTCAAGATGCTGCTGTTCAGTAAGTTCGTCTTGGCCTTGTTTTTGTTCCTCGTCTTGTTCAGGTTCCACTTGCTGCAGTTCAGTAAGTTCGTCTTGGCCTTGTTTTGGTTCTTCGTCATGTTCAGGTTCAACTTGCTGCTGTCCAGTAAGTTCGTCTTGGCCTTGTTTTAGTTCTTCGTCTTGTTCAGGCTCAACTTGCTGGGGTTCAGTGGGTTCCTCGTTTTCTTCGCCTGATCCTGCATGTTGTTCCCTCTCTACCCGTTCTTCCTGCAACTCATCCTCACTATCAACAGCGCTCCCCATTTCTTCTAGATTTTCTACTGTGTTCGATAAAGAAAACACAAAAAGGGAATAAGATTACAAAGTGCTCTCTCTCGTGGCTTTAGTTCGCTAGATCGCCAGATTTGTTGAATAAGCCACGTTGTGCGTTTTGCGTTTGGCAACCGTATCGTGAAACTTCTCCATCCTTAGTCATTTGCGTTCCGCTTTTGCTCTTTCCCAATATCTCTTTACTCTTTAAGAGTGAATGTTACCAATGGTCACACATTTGCTGGCAACAGCTGAAAAATAAATTTCACCCATATTTCAAAGTTAGGTAGGTCTCAATGAGAAATAAATCACTGCATACTTCGTTTGGCTGAATATCGACTTATTTTCGAGAAAATCGATAACTGAGTTCCGCCAAAATGCCACTTTTGAAGCTCAAAATCTCACACGAATCTTGGAGAGTTGCGCCACGAATTGAAAACAGTCACGTGGACCAGTGAAAAGTACCAAATATTGAAAAACGACATTCAACATAGGTTGACGGCAATTTGAGAAATTCTTGATTGTTTATTTACACAATCTAATTGAATTTATCCGATCATCTTCTAGCTACATTAAAAATAGGTCAAAGGTAGCCCGTTACTGATTAAACTATATGCTAAACAAAATAATCGACTGAGAATCTGGCTTTTGGAAGGCGAAATGTAGTTCTGTTCGATCTCTGAAGGAATTTTTGGGGATATGATTCGGCGTGATTTGTTGACGGTGCCATCAGTTAGCTGAAAATGTACATATCCACACGCAAACACGGTTATTTCGCATTTTACATCGAAACTACACCTTTTTCAATAGAATATCTTCTTACCCTCCCTGTTGATGTATCACAATAGAGGACTACAGTCCTGGAAATGTTGCATCGATCGCTCTCAAAGTAGCGATATAACTTATAAGGATAGTCCCCTGATAATGATTGTTTGAAAGAACTACTCTTTGCCTTCCAAAAGCCAGATTCTCAGTCAATTACTCTGTTTATGTAGTTTTCGTATACTTATTTTATTAATTATATTTTTTTTGTAAATAATCTTGAATTGTTATTAAACGAAGTGTGTATCCACGAGCTTTTCTTAAATTTTTACTAGACATTTTCACGCATTTTTTTTCCATTTTTAAGCATTTTATCATAATTTTTGTATATACTTTTAGAGATTATAGCGAATAACAGTTTTTCTTTTCTACAATGATACATGTAACTTAATAAATAATGATGAAAAGTAGTCATACTAATAAAAATTAGATTGTGTCTACAAACAATCAAGAACCTTAGTTTGAGTGTTGTCTTTCAAGATTTGGTACCTTTCATCGGTCCAAGTGTTTTAAATTGGTCACGCGAGGTTCGTCTAAAATTTTGAGCTTCTAAAGCGGCATTTCGGCGGAATTCAGTTATTATCGATTTTCTCGAAAATAATTCGATATTCAGCCAAACGAAGTATGCAGTGCTTTGTTTCACTGTAAGGCCCACCTGACTTGAAAAGGTGAGCCGAATCGATTTTTCGGCTGTTGCCACATTTCGAAACTGTTCAATTTTTGGCCACATTTGCCCCTAAAAAAGTATTAAGACACAAGTCAACACTCTGTTCATAATAGCAATTTACAATACATGCCCGGAAAAATTAATCACAGAAGTAGCGAGAGCGTTTTAAAGTAAAGGGCCACAAGCAGAAAGATAATTAGAAGCCAGCAAGCTTGTTAACTAGAATCTTTGGCTCATACCAAGGTCTTTACAACACTAGCAGACAAGATAAGTATGTAATCGTGGCTCACCACTATGTAATACAACAACTTCAAACTTAAAAGGAGTGAGGAGAAAAATGACTCATTAGATTCGCCCCAAATAGCAAAAGGTATAAATCTACATAAATAAGGAATAAAACCTCCTCTTATGAGGCCGATTTGTTCAAAGCCTACAGAAAAAATGGCGTACGTTTTGGTTTTGGTTTTCAAGCTCCACTGAGCAAACTTAGCGAAGCTAGCGCTTCCAGTGTTGGTATGTGACGTCATATTGACAGTGATCATTTGACGGCGGCTTATACCAGAGAGCGATAGAGCCACCCGCTCTCTCCTAGGTGATGTAGATAATTGCACAAAATATCATTATAAACTCACACCTCATTTACTGGGTGTAATGTAAAGAATTGTACCTTGTGTGGAGTAAAGGCTGACATAGTGTGCTTCAGGGACGTGTCCCAACACAAGTGTCCTGCCTTTGTCAACAGGACATTGTGGCCGTAAGATAACATCGTGAGAAGCGTTAAGACTGCTGACCACTCGAATGCAAGTTTTGTAGCAGTTTGCTGCGGCACATAGAATAACATGGTCACCCCATGCGCCATCTTGCTCCATGTACGTTAAGTAATCAGCCCATGATTGATGTCCATGGACGAAGTGAAACAGATCTGTTCCATTCGGCTGTGAGAAAAGTAAAATAGAGAACGAAACTTGGAGTGTAAAGTTAATGGTACACTGGACCAGGTTGAGTACGTTGGAAGGAGTCATCAAATGAGAAAATAACAGATACTAAACAACAGTAAGAACGGATAATAACATATCAGAGTAATGATCGCAAGGATCTGCATTGGATGTAGCAGTCTCAACTCCTGAATTTGCCCTGCGAAACATCGCATATCTAATGTCCACCTTACCCAGAGTCAAGGTTATCCAATTAGGATTGTCCCTTCTAGGGGAGATTCAAGTGCGAAGTACTTTTAAAAAAACCTCGGGTTGGCCGCTTTCTCCACAAGACAGAACCCTTTCATTTTATCAAGGAGGTTTGAATTCATCCGTGACCCGGACATGGTCTATAAAAAAAGACACTTGAACAACGCAGCGTTTTTTTTACGAGCAACCCAGAAGTATTGAACAATTATTCTCCGAAATAAATGGTGAATAGGGGTGAGTGTCTTCCGAGGCAAAGAGGCAAGGTAATTATCCACCACTTTCACCAACGCTTAAGTAGAAAATAATTTACGTCTATACCAGAAGACGGTGAATGGTACTTGCCAATCGCTTACCAAGGAGCGTGCGGAGTGGTTTATACTAAACGATGATTTCAAGGTATTTATGATCCTTATTATCCCCTACAGAACGAGTAGTGATGTGTTGACCAGTTGGCCCATATGTGGATCCAACCTTTATGGTGCTCCTGAAGTAACAGTGGTGAACACAGAGTGCAAGACATCAACTTACTAATTTAGGGTTTTTTCTGAGGTATTGGACCAATAATTGCCTTAATTCGTCAGGCTTGATTTTGATTCTCATAGCAATTTCCAGTTGATCTGACAAAGCAGAGAACATGCAATCTCCTGATCCTTCATTGTCGACGATTCTGAAGCCCTTGTCTGAAGCAATTTTCTTCAACTCAGTTTTTAGGTCTGTCTTGTCATTGACTTTGCTTGCATCGAGTTGCATCTGCTGAAGCTGAGCAATTAACTCAGCAGAACCTCAGTGAACAAAAGGATAAATGAACAGAGGATAATTACCACCATGCTCGTGATTTAAGGAGGCCAAAACAGAACAATTATACGTTATAAATACTTTTTCTCTAGGTTTCCACGAGTTCTAAATAATAAGTTTCTTTGATATATAGAGGAACGTTATAGAAAAGGAAGTAAAAAGTAATTCTTAGCCAACTGAGGTACTTCAGGTTGGTTTTCACGTAAATTGGGGTCAAAATGACAAATTTTTAAAAATCGAGTTTCCAGATGACAAATATTACTTAAAATAACAAATATTACTTAAAATAACTAGATAACTCTCCGTAAACTCTTCCAGATCAGAAATTCAGAGGAACGAGATTTTGCTTAGACTAGCGTTTGAACACAGCTAGGTGTCCATTTCAGCACGTCTCACTTCTTCTAAACATCATTGAGAGGTAGTCTCTCTAAAAGCGGTAAAGTGCATTTCGGCAACATTCCGCTCGGTTCGCGTTTCGGTTGAAGACTTATATCTAAACAAAGATCTCTTGAAGTAATTACAGCCTCCTTTTCAACGAATTGGGTATAGAGAAACCCCGTAAACAATCATTATCAGGAGGTGTTGACTATTCTTCCGAGTTATATCACTATTGTGAGAGCGATGCAACAATTTCAGAACTGCAATCCTCTATTGTGATACAGCAACATGAAGGATGAATGAATATTATGTTGAAAAAACTGTGGTGAAATGCGAAACAATCGAGTTTGCGTGTGTATGTATACCTTTTCGACTAACTGACGGCACTGTCAAATCAACGCATTTCATCCAATTTTAAAATTTAATGAAATCGCACTGAAACATTTCCCCAAAAACTCCTTCGAATATTGAAAAGAACTACACTTCACCTTCCAAAAGCCAGATTTTCAGTGGATAATTTTGTTTAGCAGATAGTTAAATAACGGGTTACTCTTGATCTATTTTTAATCAAATTAGATGAAGGTCGGATAAATTCAATTAGTTTGTGTATACAAAACAATCAACAATTACTCAAATTGCTGTCAACATATGTTTTGATGTTGTTTTACAAGATTTGGTACATTTCATCGTGGCGCGACGTTCCGAGATTCGTCTAAAAAATTTTGAGCTTCTAAAGCGGCATTTGGTGGAACTCAGTTATTATCGATTTCCTCGAAAATAAATTGATATTCAGCCAAACGAAGTATGCAGTTCTTTCTTTCACTGTAAGGCCCACCCAACTTGAGAATATGAGCCGAATCGATTTTTTGGCTGTTGCCACGATATTTCGAAAGTGTGCGACTCTTGGCCACATCTGCTCTTAATACCTTATCAAAAGCATTATTTCTAGAATTTTAACTGTCGAACAAACAAGTAAATTTTATGTTGCTATGCGTCTGTTCAATGATGATATACGGGGCGTAACGGAGTGTCTGTAATGTTCTAAGCCCATTTTTCAGTGAGCAATTTCAGAATAGACCCACGGAAATATGGAATCCATTTGTTTTTGTAATAAAAATATAAATATTGTCAATGGTGACTTTGTCTATGGATATTTTCTTCTCTAGATCATACCAAGAATCAATTCAATTAGATTCAAACTTACTATACATATACAAAAGGAAAATTGCAGTCATTAAAGTGGTTCAAAATATGGATGGCTGTAGACTTCAAGCTAAAGGTCAAACTTCTTTTTACACCTTCCTTAGAATATAAAAAATTGGAAAAAAACGTCAGCTGGAACTCTTTCAGCTACATAAATTCCTCATTGTTCTTTGATCATTCTGTTCTGTTCTTGGTTTTTGACTGCATTCTCAAATCTGTTGCAGTCTGTGGAGAAGTGAATTGAGTGCGTACCTTCTCCGATAACTCTCATTTCCATTCCCTGGTCTTTAGCTGGTACAAAATAATAACACAAGCGACAAAAACGTCAGCAACAAACACATTCACTCATGAGGTAGTCATATTTTTCAATGAGACTGAGTCTAACTAAGTGTTAACATGAAATAAACAAGCTTGTTATAATTATAGATACCTGTCTATTTCTTATTCACTGGACTTATAAGTCAATTTGATTTATAAACACGCGGCATGTCTGTTCTTAGAACTGTTTTATACGTAGCTTTATAACATGAAACTGAACAGAAACAAAAATGAAAGAAAGGGGAATAACACTACACAGAATGGCGAAAGATTAGTTAAAATTGTTAAAAGTTACCTTTAACATTTTGATTTCGGCCGAATTTTGCTATCAGATAATCCCAGAACGGTCGGAGTTTGGCATTGATGACACCTCGAACCTTAATCCATGGAGAAAAAAAAAAAAAAAAACACACAGTTGTAGTCCGTACACAGTGCTTTCTCCCCACTCCCCATTTTAAACTTTCGAGTCTTTGATTTCCCCTCGAATGCGAATGAATATAAGAAATGGCAAAATTAAACTTAATCGACGAAGATATATTTTTCAACCGTTCAAATAATGACCTCGTGTACCTGTGGGGTAGATAAGGTGTAGAGAATGGGATTGATGGCAGAGTTAACCGGCAGAACAAAGACTGCGATCCAAACTGCCAGGTCACCACGCACACGGAAGGACTTTTCCAGGAGAGACCTCACTCCAATCACCACGATAGGCAACCAGCAGACACAGTCGGTAAGAACGATGAAGAACACTCTTTTGGCGAGCGAGGCCTCCCTCCTCAGATCGGCTGCCCTTTGCTTGGCTTTCATTTTCCTCTCTCTTTCAGTTCCTTGCTTAGCCAGGCGCCGGTTTGATGCGCAGGACTTAAAGATTATCATTGAGTAGGCCACAATGACAGATAACACAAGGGAAAAGTTTAGACCAACAAACATGGCAACAGAGTACTCCCAGCCTGAGGGCTTATCAGCAGAAAGCTGCAATGGGAGACAAACAACTGATCTGCCATAAAAATGATGACCCTTCTGGCGACTACCAAAGTAATCGAAGCCCACCGTGGGAATAAACGCAATTATACCACCAACAATCCAGATAAAGACGCACAGAAGGTGCGTAACCTTAGTTGTAAGGGACTTTCCACTGTAGGGGTACAGAATATTTTTAAGCCGGTCGGCAGAGAGCAAGCAGATGAGCATCAAGGACACCTCGCTTGACAGTACGGAAAGGGAACCTGTCATCTGACATGGCAAACTTGAACGCCAATAATAGTCATGCAAGAAATACTGCCCTGCCCAAATGACATCCATCACACCTATAATGATCAGGTAGACACCCATCAGTCCATCAGACCCGGCCAAATTTATCAAAATGATAGCCTGTATCTTGTTTTTCTCCTTTTTTTCCTTAAACAGCAGCCGCCACACGATTACAAACACAGCACCAACCAATGTCATAATTCCTACAACCCAGAGACAAATCCTAGGAGCTCGATCTTTGAACATCGTTTCACAACTTGCAAAGCTGTCGACATAAGCAAAGTCGCAATCTGCGTCCTCCTTCCTCAAATGGCAACACATCAGGTTGGTGTCTACAGTCCTACGGTTCATAAAAAGAGTTGAAATGAATAACAAAAAGAGAAAAAGCGGAAATTTCATTCGTCACAGAATCTGTACCGGTAGGAAAATGAATGAGTGGTTGTAACATTCTACGAGTAGCATAATCGTCTTCAGACAAGTGAAATTTTTCAATTGTTCCACTTCTACCATCGTGAATATTCCACTTGACTTACGCAGTTATTAGATTCTTCATGTTGGAAAAAAATTCCTCTGGGAGTTCTCGCATTTCGTTATAATGGAAGTACCTGCAAATTAAAGCAAATTCAGGTAATTCAGTTAGACTTTTCCCGCTATTTCATGATAATATCATTATCATTACCCTATGTTTAAACCACTTGTGGTTTTTGGCTCTCTCTTCTCCTTTCTCCCGTCCAATTCTGATTAGAAATCTTACATCCATGGGCGCTAATCCGAGAATTTTCAGCATATGCAAGTTGCACCCAGTCTTACAATCTCTATCTCCTGTGAATTTGAAACAAACTCTTGGTGTAGTTTGAACACACCTGGAATATTATCAGTTTAGTCAAACTCACAAGAATCGAATAGTTGGGGCGACATCTTTGAATTGTTCGTTGGTCACTGTGCGGATCTTATTGGAATAAAGGCTCCTGCAGAACGATAAAGTAATTAAAAGCGTAAAGCGTCAATTAACAAGCATTGAAGAGAACCTCATTGTGCATGAGACCATGAAGTCGTACAATAATATCAACTAAGTATTTTCATGACCTTCACTGTGCAATTATTGCTCCATGACCAACTTAAATTTACGTTCAAATTACGGAAAATTTTCCAAAGATAATTGGTTATGCAAGTCGCATTTAAATTGCAACTTATCCATTACTGAGTATGAGAGCTATCTTCGCTGTGACGAGCACTACGTAAGCGATAGGGAAAATGAGGCCTAAAAAAAATTCAGGCCTGTACGGGATTCGAACCCGTGACCATTGCGATGCCAGTTAACCAGTGCAGCTCGGTATCTCAGAGGTCATGAGTTGGAAACCAGTGCAGGCCTGAGTTTTTTTTCAGTCGTCATTTTCACTACTGCCTAACAGAGGTTGTCACGAAGAGTCAAACATTCACAGACAACAGTCAAAAAATCGAATTGGCTCATATTCTAGTGTTCGGTAGGCCTATAGGTAAAACAAACCAAGACATATATGAAGATGTAAGGGCTAAAGAAGGGCTAACGCTCGAAACGTCAGCTTTTTAGCTCTTTACAGTGGCCAATTTACAATTTCAACTCAGTTGATATTACCAAATTACCAAGACATATATAGTTTGTTGAAAAATTCTTTGTTCTTGAGAAAATAATAATAATAATGATAATAGTTTAATATTTGTAATGCGCAAATTCCATTTACATATGATCAAATGCGCATAAAACTCAATTTAATAAAACTCAATTTACGCATAATTAGCGTCGTTCTAAGGTCGAATCTAACCCATTTTTGGAGGCTTTGTTTGTACTAATAAAAGCAGTGAAAAGCTTACTTATTCCAGAGACTCTTAGAGCAACGTCTCCCCTATGTTTTCACAAAAAGTAGAATCAATATTAAAATTTGAAATAAAATACGGATTTTTCTATCTATTTACTTAAGTGCCGTGTGAAAAGTAGGGTAGCTTCAAAAAGTTATTTTTATATGTGCTAAGTGAAATAAAAGTTTAATATTCGAAACAAGAGAAGTAGAAATGATAAACTTACCGTTTGTAGAGTTATTTTTCTGGGGATTTTGGGCTGCTATGCATACCAGGGCTTTAAATTCATAGAAATTTCGCTCTTCGGCGAAGTCGGCGACATAGAAGAACAGACAGACTTTGTTTATCATTTGCAGTCAGTGGTAATAATGAAGGCTTGAATGATATAGGTATCGTATTCAAAGTACTTGCAATATGAGAGAAGTTGTTTTTGTTCTCTCCGAGAGCATTTATTTTGTAGGAAAGAGTGGACAATGGTTGTCACTGCGTGACTTATGTTACGCAATTGTCAGATCTATATTCCTATTACGCAAGTGGTTTTAAATTTCTTAAATCGAAAAGTTGTAGGAAATTTTTTGTATGAAATCCAAATAGAAGGAATGAGAGGTTTTGTGTTCGCATAAAAGTTCATATTTTTTTTAACTTGTTACTACTTGTTGGCAATTAGCAATAAAACGTAGCGTCACAGTTCATTTTTAGTTCTTACTAACCTAGCAGGAGAACTGTATGGGAGAATCTTGACCGAGGTCGCCAGTACAGACCGAACGCAGTGAGGTCTGTACCAGCGACCTCGGTCAAGATTCTCCCATACAGACCGACCTAGCTCGGTTAATAAGATGTTTATTACATGGCTGTGTCTTATATGCCAATTTTTGATATGCTTTTTACCTCTTTTTTTTTTACACCGGCCAGATGCCGGTGCATATTGGAAAATCTAGACCGCTTTCAACATTGATTTCAGCCAATCAAACTCGTGAACTCGGTAGTTCCCAGTCCTTGTGAGACAGCCATATAATAACATCGGGTAAACTTAGTGCGTAACAATTAAACAACCGAGTCTAAATATTTTGAATGGAAATTGTTTGTTCATTTGAATCTCTTGCTGTGGATGACTGTGGCCATAATCCAAAAGACAGAAAAGGGGCTAAGCGAATAGTACCTTTACTGTCTTGTCTTGCGTGTCTTGTCTCAAATATTAAACGTTTATTTCACCCAACACAAAAAAATAATTCTTTGAAGCTACCCTACTTTTCACACGGCACTTAGGTAAATAGAAAAATCCGTATTTTATTTCAAATTGAAACGGTGATTCTATTTTATATGTGAAAACTTAGGGAAGACATTATTCTAAAAGTCTGTGAATAAGTAAGTTTTTTACTGCTTTTACGAGTAGAAACAAGGCCTCCAGAATTGGGCTCAATTTTACCTTGGAATGACGCTAATTATGCGTAAATTGAGTTTTATTAATTTTCTCGAAAACAAAAGAATTTTTCAACAAACTATATAAGTCTTCGGTTGTTTTACCTATAGGCCTACCTAATGCTAGAATATGAGCCAATTCGATTTTTTGACTGTTGCCGTTGATTTGTGAATTTGTCTGATTTTTGGTAACATCTTCTCTTACTTGATGTTCGTTGCTGCGAAGATCGCTCTCGTACTCGTTCTTTAACCACAGTTCAAATATGTGACTTTCATATATTCACAAACGTTGATCCATGACTGTCCGCTTGATTTGAATATCCCCATGAGTATTGCCTCATGTCTTCCTCGTATGGTTTGCATGGTATGTGTCTTTGAACACTCAGAGTTTGAATCTGGAAGGACCACCTTAGCAAGACCTTGGTTTTGGTGGTTAAAAGACCTGGTGTGTCCCGAGGTTTTGTCTGCTTTGTCTTTTGGTGGTTCTTTCTAATACTTTAAAAGATCTCTTATTCGGCCGGATCTCACTTCTGCTTCGTAAATACTTCGTCTTCCAATCACAAATAGTTTTTTTCATACGGTATGACCAGTCCTCAGGGGTAGAAGATCGTCCATGTTTTTGGTGTGGACCTTTGCGAGCCTCTTGATTTTCCTGAGCCGAATTCATTTCAGAAAACGAAAATTCCTACGATTCCGACGATTGCATGTTTCCGCGACCCTTATTGATTTTCTGGTACCTCGCTACCGTTAATTAAAGGAGAGATTGAAAAACAGATACTTACATAGACATCATGTTTTTCATGCCTTCAAAAACTCCACGCGGCAGGTAGTCAATGTTGTTTTCATAAACAGCCCTTGAGCAACAAAGAAGACACATCGTTGTTATCAGAAGTGTAAAACAAATTAGAAGTAAACACTTATTTTCATAAACTTCCACCATCTCTATTGATTCTTCAATACTTTCTCCCGAAATATCTTCAGAAACTTCCCGATTTTGAAAATATTTTGAATCCTTTTGGGTAAGGGAAAGAGTTATTACATCCCTAGTTCTATTCTTTTTCTGTCTGTTTCTAGAGAACTTAGGTGTAGCAGTTGCTATCTTGGATGACGTGGCATCTTGTTTAGAATTCTGCCGAGCTTTCTGAGGTTTATCCAGTCAAAGAGCACTACCTTGATTATTTTAGCAAACCTTTAAGTAAAAGTGGTGGAAGGAGGAAAGGGGAGTCTATTCGCCCCGCTGACCCTCTGTAACACTGCCAAGATATTAAATAAACTGCACCAGGAGCTCATCACACAGGTTGATTGGCTCCTGACTGTACTTTCGAGAGTTACTCCTCCCTTTTTTTTTCAGTTGGACGTTCTCAACTCAAGAGTAAATAAAGGGAGCTAAGCAATTAGGTGAGCAAATGATTATCAATCACAGATGCTTAGATATTAACATGGTCAATACTAGCTCCTTGCGCTGTCAGGTGTGGTTTCCATGAAATGTTTACTTACAGGTCGCTCAGATTGGAGAGGCCTTGGAACTGATCAGGTGACAGGGTTACGAGGCTGTTGTTATACTTGTATCTAAACAATAAAATGCACAAGGCGCTCGGTATAGCTATAGAGTCTTAGATAGGGAGAGGTATTTGTTGACTTTAATGGTCTTTGGTAGCAAGCAGCTGATTAAGAAACTTAAAGACTCTTTTAATTAGTAACCTTGATCCAGCATTATTTGTCAAGGACCTCGAGACTGTTTCTGTCCCGAAACCTCTCTCGTATTATAGAAACTGGTTTATCAGTTATTAGAGTCAGTCGTGTTAAACATGCATTTATTTTGGCGAAACCTCCTTCAAAAGTGAATTAGTGCTTTGGTATCTACCAAACTGTTTTAATTCCCTTCAGCGTACTCCAACACTTCCTGAAAAAACATACCAAAAATGTATTCGGACCAAAACGTTGCCGCGTGTATTGTGACAAGAACAAGTAAGTTCTATCAAGCCATGCCTCTAACGAAAGAACTATGCTGGCTGTCGGTTAAACAATGTATATACCTTGGTAACGCTATTGTAACATTTAAATACATGATCGGACGCGAGCCCACTTACTTTTGCAATCGATCTAGTAAATAGAGCTCATATTCCTAATCACAGCACCCAGAATTCTATGCTTTTAAGCAACCCTTTTCTGGAACATGCGGAAAAGCTGCCAGAAAACTTTTAGTTTGAAACTGGACTTTTTAGATCCATTGTTTTCATTGAAATCCCAAGTTAACTCAAGATAGATTGATAGTGTTTTAATAGCCACTAAAATATTTTAATCTCTACTCTCAGAAAAGTTTGATTTGGGATAATCACTAATCATCAGTCATCGTTACTACCATAGTGTTGCCGCAAAGCCCCAAGGGAAGGGTGTTATTAAAGTATTGTTTAGGATGTGTTGTATTACATTGTGTTCTATCACCTTTCACATTTGCCCTTGATTATTCTTAGTAGACGACATCTGTTCCCAATGTGAGTGTACATTTTTCGCGTTTTATTCAGTTAACATCATTAAAAAGACTTATAATATGTCATAAGAAGATGCCAGAGAAATAGTCCGTAGGTAAGCTTATCATTAGGCTTTTGCCAACACTTCCCCGTGTAATTGCTCATTAAACAAGTTACGTGATTTAACCTGGTTTTATTAACAATCGTTAATCACTTACAATGTTTTTATCGCGGTAAGATTTTTGAAGCTTGGCAAGCGCTGAAGTTTGTTACCGGAGAGAAAGCTGCAATAAATATGTAAAATGAAAAAGAAGGCAACTTAATTGGTATTTGAGATTCTTGAAAAGTTTTACTTGTTCTGTTCGAAAAAAGAAGACTTCAATTTATCGAAATAAAACCCAATTGGTTGCATTGTTTTGAGAACTTACAAATCTTTACGCGTCCTAGCTGAGTATACAAACTGTTTACTCCTGATCTTGAGAATTTAGGAAAAAGATGCCATCTGCGCGTCCACTGATAACATGAGCCTTTTCCATATCATGATATCACTTCTCAGTTTAATTTACTTGATGATTTTCTTGTGATAGCCACCAAATTTAAATCTGCGAAGTTTTGCTTTTAGAATGGTCATAGTGCCCTGGGCTACTTAAAGCTCTATGAGAAACTATACATTATAGGTTGCTTTACAGTGGAGTCTGTACTGAGTGCCACTTACAGCCTTTTCATCTCAGTAAGGTTGCCAAAAACATCCACGGGCAGACGCTGAATTTTGTTGTTTGACAAATCCCTTAGAGTATTTATTGAAATAAAGTGTAAACTAACAATTAAAAACATGTTTTCATGAATGCCCCTGAAAACCTTAACAATGATCAAGAATTGTTAATATGCAGCAGATTGACTCATTGAACAAATATATCTCAGAAGTAGACTGATTGACCTTTCGTTTGCGACTAATTTATTAGTTGGACAACTGACCACATTCTGAGATGTAACAGTAAATAACACTTTATTCAATTATTTCATCTGATCATCAATTTCATCATCAATTATTTCAGCGGCTCAAGTCGAAGCATTAACAAGCGATCTTTTCAAGTAGTTAAGGACCGCCATCATCAAAAATTTATTTTGGACCTGTAACTTTTTTCTCAATTTTACAATCAGTTTTACTTACAGTTCTTTCATCTTGGTATTATTGCGAAGTATCCCTTGAGGCAAAGACTGCAAGTGATTGTAGGACAAGTCCCTGACAATGATTTAATTAGAGAATGAAGTGATATACAGGTAAGAGAATAGAACAAGTCAAAGTTCCAGTAAAGGTTTTTAAAGGAAAAATTCTCCAAACTAGAACAAGTTTCCAAGTCCTATAAATATGCGTCATTTCCAAACTTGCTCGGTCAAGATGGCTGGATATTGGCCGAGCTCTTTTTCTGCGTCTTGGCTCATGAAAACGCGAAAAAAGAACGAGGCCGAGGCCAATATCCAGCCATCTTGACTGAACAAGCTCTGTTTATAAAGAATTTACAATAAAGCAAAGAGATTTCGCTTTCATAATAATCATTTCGAGAGCGGGGAAAGAGAGCAAACTGTGTTTTTAGCACAATAAACCCTCAAGGTTCATCGACAGTTTTTTTTGGACTGTCCTCTCCCGCTTTTTGCGATTTCATCGCATAATAGTCACAAACTTTGTAAGTCCGCTCCGCGCATTTTTTTTCTTACGCGGGATGAAAGCAGGCGATCTCGAGCGAGCAAAATTGGTCCATCTTTCCCGCTCGGGTAGCCAATCAGAGCGCAGGATTCGTTCTATCTTGCCCACGGGTGCTGCGAGCGATGTAATAAATAAGTGATATCCTTACTATATGTGCAACTACTTCATTTGAACCGTATCGGGAAAATTATTTTGATATGACTGTCAACTTTTACCTTTCCATCGTACATGACTGTATTTCAAAATATTTCACAGCTAAAAAAATCTATTTAAATAACGCTTAACCGAATAACTCATCATGATACCTGTTAAAAGGTTGTATGCACGTCAGCTTACAGACTAATTTAATTTTGAATGAGAAATGTTTGATTCACCTCGTGACAAAGCACTCGTATTTGTATCCAAATTGTAATTATCAACTCAGTTATATATTTGTAACTTAAAGCATCCTTCCTTCTTGATAAATGCTGACGTCCGATCTCAACCTTATCATAATGATTGTAACTAAACACGTCTGTTGTTTAGAGTGCTTAGACTATTATTATTTATTTATCATTCCAATTCCATACCCAATAAGTTATCATTTCAGCTGCGTTGACCTCACCATTTAGACTTTCTGCTTCTTTATTATTACAAGAATTTGCCCCATGTTGTTGATTGCTTGTTCATTTAAGGATTACAGAAAGTATCAAAATGTACGAAACTAAAAGGCACTGAGACACTCGCCTGCGTCTCTCGCGTCCTTTCTTTTAATTTTTGTCACATTTTGACGTCACTTGTGACCTCTTACAGAACAGACACACGACAATACCTACTCTTTATTTATGTGAAACGTGAGGAAGGTGTTGGAAAGCAATCGTCATTGGTGGCCTTTTAAATGGGGCTCGAGGTTTCATTTGTGTTGACAACTTTAAAAATTAGAGTATCAGAAATGCGAAGATGAAGTCTCACCACCCCTCCTCTTCCTTCCCCCCTCCCCCCTCCTCACACCTCACCAGGCCCGTCATCCAACCGGTTCATCATTCCTTGATAATCCACAGAATCAACTTTAATCGCTAAAACTAACCGATCATTTTCATTGGAGGTTCATGGATATTATTTTTTTTATTTCAAATTTGCGAAGATTCATAGAGTAAGATAACAATGGACCTCATACAAACTTAATGTACAGGATAGTGATATTTGAGAGTAATGTTTGGAAAACAAGTATTACTTACAGTAATTCTAAGGCAGACAATTCCAGAAATATGTCGCGTGGTAGCTTTTCTAGCCGATTGCCGCTCAACCGCCTACATTGGAAGAGCAAAAAATTGGTTTCAAATCTGACTTTCAGTTAGACCAGCACAATTTTTAATATGAGAAATCTATACGTAATAATTACATATATTAGGAAAAAAAATAGCAGAAAGAAGATTAAAATAAGTGAAATTTTAACATCGCGCGCTATTATTTTACCTGAAATGCATTCAGATAATTGGCCACAAAGGATAACAAACTTTAACAAGACTACTTCAACAACTCATTCAGCTATAAGCTTGGAAAAGTGTACGGATTCATCTTAAGTAATTCAAAAACGTTATGTAGAACACTCGTTCTACAGCAATCTGCAAAAGTAACTTGAACTTATCCATCGGAGTCATCCACGACCATAAAAGCGTGGCTTTCATAAGAACTCGACTGTCGCTTTCAAACTTTAGACGCGCGTTTTAAGCGGCCAAGAAAGAGAGAAACTTAGCAGTTTTTAAGTGTCTCCATGATGGTCTGTTTTGCTCGATACCTCATCATTGTTGCATTAGCTGCATTAATGAAGAAATTCAGACTTCAAACGTGAATGTGAAAGTAGAGGTTGGTTTTCCCTCGACGCTGCCAATCATGGACCAGCTCCTGAACTGTGATTCGTGACCTTTTCCTCCCCTTATTTGAGACCAACATCCGCCACAATTGTTTTCATCGTGTTTCTTATGGTATTTACACTCAACGGTTGACTTCTAAAGCCAACATTTGCATTCAAATTTCAGTTCCTTTTGACACTGGACAAACCGCTTGAAGAGAGCTACCAGATACCCTTTTTCCACAAACTGGAGCTGTAAACAGGTGTGGTAGGAAATCTATGTTATTCCTCTGCAACCAGCCCTGTCTCGTCTTTGTTGGACCCTCTGTAAACGTTACGAACTCCACGCCATTGTAATTTCTGCATAGTTGAAATTATCTTTTCCATTATGTTTTCGACGGCCACGAAAACCAAAGGACAACATTATTAGCTACTGCACAGAGCAAAGAAGGGCGTGTGGAGTTTGAGAACCAAAAATTTCTGCCTCCCTTAATACCTATTCTTCTTCTTCATCAGTTAAACTTTGCACTTCAGTTGGACACTGGCCCATACCACAATGGCACAACTGCCTTGTTTTTCTCCTCTAAGACTTGCTTGGAAGAATGTAAATGGAACGCCGCCCAGTTAGCTCAATGGATAGTGCGCTGGACTGTTGTGCGGGAGGTCGAGGGCTCGAGTCCCGGCCGGACCAACACTCAAGGTCTTAAAATGATTGAGAGGAATTTGCTACCTTTCTATAACATCAAGAAATGGTTAGATATTCTATTCCTCTCGGATAGGGACGAATAAATGGAGGTCCCGTCTCCTGCAGGGCTGGGGTAGGAGACGTTAATCTCCCACACACGAGATTACTGTGTGATGGATGTCCTCCCCGGGGTGGGATGGTGGGTACAAAAGGGGTTATATGTCAATGGGGGCGAAAGTTCTGTTCCTTTCTCCTGCCGTTCCCGTGGCGAATGGATTAAACTAAATTAATTAAACTAAACTAAACTAAACTCTCTGGCACTTATATTCTTTTTTATATAATTACGAGAGTAGCCATATCAATGTTAAGAGTTTCTTAAGCTATCTCACCATTTTTGGTTGTAAACTTTCGAGAGACCAGTTCAGTTTCTCTAGCTCGTTTCCCTCAATTCTGTTGTCGATATTTTTTTCTTCAAGCCGCGTTTTCCGCACATTCAGCTAGTGTTACGTGCACGAATGACCAACAGATGTCCTCTAACAAAGCATCATATATGAAAATAGTCTCCCGAGTACGGTATAAGGCACGCAACAAAAATGTAACAACAAGCAGTTACCCATTTTAATTATTTTTTAATTAGTTTTACACTGTTTAATCTACTAAGGTTAAAGATTAAATCAAGCAGTTCATAAAGCAGGCTTACAATCCTTCATGCCGTGTAAGTGTTCGTCGCCTTTATCAACTTCCAATTCCAAAATCCGCCGATTGAAGACCACAGCGCTTGGCTTTCTTGATTCATGGCTTTCTGTCCGTGTACACAAATTCTTCCGAAGGACTTCATAGTGAACTCTGTATTTTTTATCTCCTTCCCCTCTCGGCTATCGTCTTTTTCTTCTCTTTCCTGTCTCCGGATATCGCAAGGTCAAAAGGTCATAGCCTCGTCACAATATCGCCTCCACAAGTTCAGTCAGCCGGCCACGAAGGTAAGCCCTCAGGCAAATCTTTTTTTGTACTTCTCACAAGCCAGTTGTTATACATTTACTTTAGGTATCTAGAATGTTCTATTACTATTTATAGCGTATTACAAGTTGTACTATTTTGGAAACTGCTGAGTTACATGAAAGAAGTTTCTGGAATATTACAGATTGCAGATGATTCTAGAAAAGTCTGGGATTGCGTGACAGACTCAGTGAAAATAATTCGATCCTCGTAACACTAGGAAGAAGTACTCTGAACTGGAACGGGTTGTTTTTCGCGCAAAAGTAATCCGTTGTTCGTCACACCTTATTCTAATTGTTACAAGAAGGTCAATTTCGATAAAGCTGATCAGAGCCGAGTTAGAATTTCATGTGCAGAATTATTAGATTAGTAAACCAGAATTTGGCTATCAATCGATCATGTCTGAAAAACCAGAGTAAAAGCATTTGTAGAGAGTGCAGCCTGAAAAGTAGAATCCAGTGGTAAACAGGGCAATATTGTCTTTATTGAGGCTTATGCAAGAGGTTCAGTTTGTGACTTATGGTATTTTATATTTCTATCATGACTTACTGCTTTAAATGCGACAAGCATATTTCATTTGACCCTGATAAAGATTTGCACTCAGCTTGCGAGAAGTCAGTGATATCACTCATACATTAGTTCATTTCGGGATTACATCCAAACGGATGATTTTATAGAGAATAACCCGCTCTTGGGCTGAATGGAGTTTTTGGCAAAGTCAAATCGGATTGATGATATCAGTTCCCCTCTTTTAAGTTGTTTTCTTCGCCTTTCGACCGGTCTTGCGGTTCAGGACGACACAAAAGATAACAAAGGTAAGCAATTAATGACGAGTAAGTGATAGATGCATTGCGTCTTGCACCTTTGTCTGTACTGATCGACTATTGATCAGATATTGCATTTGACGTTCAAGGGCACCTGTTACAGGTGAATATGCAACCAGTATCTGGGTGGTGTAACTGGACTAACTGATACGAAGTTTTCATACTGAAATTTTGGGGTTCATTTCTGTAGTAAAGGTCCTATTTATACATATTTGAACGAAAAATTAACCACTCACAAGTATTTCAGCTTATATTGCTCAACAAACAAGCCCTCAGGCAACTTTTTGATGTTGTTGTTTCCCAGCCACCTGTAAAACACCATGCACAATTCTTTTCTTAGCTTGAGTCTGTCAAACCAGATAATTTTCTGTCAGCGAAGGCAAGCTCTAGAAATCTACCTATTGTATATCTTTAACAAAGAGGATTCTAAGATTGTATCATATCATATGCGTTGAACTTAAAGTTGGTTTGGTAAGTCATCTATTCTGTGATTTTAACTGAAATCGCGTCTGATTATGATAAATCTTGATAAACTACGGAACATGGAGAAGAAATCTGAAGTGGTTTATAGATTTATATTCAACAAGGCACCTTCCGACGAGAAATAGTATTGTCGGGCGGGAGGTGTCAACCTCCTGTCTTCACCAATTTGTTCAAGATGATTTATTTTAGCACTTGTCTTTTTAAAAATTCAGGTGGTTAATTGGCATTCATTCTCATTCTCAGCTTCAGGGCCAATTTCTTACAGATCGATTAGCTTGAAGGGCTTGAATATATCAAAAGGTAGAGTCTCCAGTTTGTTGAAGTCCAGAGTTCTGTGTAAAAAGATAACAACAATTGAGAAGTATTGAACAAGTTAAAATCTTGAAATGACACAACATTTTGAGTTTTGAAAGACACTTCTCAACAGTTCGTCTGTCATCTCAAGGTTAATTTTTTAATACTGAGCTTTATACGTTTTTCACTTTTGAACTTTGCATTAATTGAACTAAAGCTATCAGAAAAAACTGTCGAAGCATGTATTTCAAATTCACAATTTATTGTGTTTGGAACATTGTTGTCCGAAGACTTAAACTATGGCTTAAGGAGTAAATACTGAAAAAAAATTCAAAATAATTTTATTCGATTTATCAAGGAGAGAAATATTTGCAGAACCTATTTGTTTTCTTAGACTCAGGAAGCAATTTTTATCCTTTTTATTTCCCTAATTTAAATTTTCACTTGCTCGACCATGAACATGCCTCGCCAAATAAAGAATAGTTCTTACAGCACTAGTGAAAATTTCCTGTGTAGTTTAATACTCAGTGGCTTTAACTTTCAGTCCCCGTATTGGAAAAGGGTGTGGTGATAAATACACTAAGAAACCTCAGTATTAGCGTATTTACACCGTACACATTAAGATTGGAATGAAAACCCAAAACTACTTAAAGTACCCCTGAGATCAAAATTTTCGTACATCACTTTGTTTCATTTTCGTGTTCAGTGTCTCCTTCACATACTCTGCTAAATTTCAGTCTAAGCCGAGCACCAGAAATATCTTTTTTCGGGCCGTTAAATTCGCGATTTCGCGTCCGCCCTTATTTGACCGTGTTCCGGAAGTTGACTGCAGGACTCTGAAGAGGAAGTGACGTCAAAGGCTCAACGCGAAAATCTCACACGGCAAAATGTCAAGCGAACAAAACAGAGTGCCTTACTCTATTCTTACAAAAACTCTACAAAAATGACGAGGCATCGATGCGTAATTCAAAGCTGAAGTAATCGTGCAGACCATGCTGCAGGTATTTCTGTATCGGAGCCCTGCAAATAGGTCAGAGCGGGAAAAACGAATGCGATTTATGCAAACTCGCCGAGTAAACTTCAATCCTGCTGGAATATTTGTGATCTGCTCCAAACACTTCTCGAAAGACTGTTTCGAGAGATCTGTGTAATTTTAAGAATCTAGGCGAAGAATTCTGTCGGGTTCAGTGTCTACCGTTAAAAAAAAGGGACAACAAAATCCGTCCTCAGTGCGATCTCGACGAAAGGGAAGCCTACGAACCTCCACGGGTTTTGTCACCTATACATGTGAGCTGATCAGTATCCGCCTTTAACAACTCTCTCTAGAATAACTTACACGAAGGAAAGTAATCAGTGAGCATTGTAAATAAGAATGATAAAATAGCCGAGTTGAGGAATGAGATTTCTGACCTCAAAGAACTCACTTTTGTACAAAAGAGATGAAAAATATAATTGTGTGCTCTGACTCTAAAAAAAACTGGCTTTAAAATCAGCGAAAGTAGAACAAACAGCTTAATACAAGGGAACACGGCAAAATCTTATTTTTTTACCTGGTTTTATTCGTTGTTTATTCGCCAGTTTGAATTTCCGCCATTTTGTTTTTGAGTATTGTTTACCGCTGATGCTTTGTATCGCAGGCGAGCGCCCAAGGCGCGAGAGTTTTCCGGACGAGCCCCAGAGTGGCGAGATATAACGGGGAGTGAAACCTTTGGAATTCAGCCGTTAGAAACGTGTTGTAAATTGCAAGGAACAGCGCTTGTTGCTAGGAACAGAAATGCAAGAGCAAGAGCAAATTTTTAATGAAAACCGTTGGAATGACTGCTCTTATGACAAGCTATTATGACAAGCCTTTAATTTGAATTTTTCAGGCTAAAGTAAACTTTAAATCTTTTTGTATTCAAAAGAATATTAGAAAAATTTTGTGAAAAGTCGGGTCACACTGTTACTGTTGACAATATAGAGGGAAAATTTCAACTTGAATGTAAAAAGAACGGCCAGCCTATTCAAAACAGAGCAGCCTTCTGTATTGAAAAAGAAGAAGAGAATTTCTGAAAATCAGCTGTATCGAGCCAAAGGGTTGCGAGCCTCGAGTGGCTCGAGCGATAGCTTCCAACTTTCGAAACACTTCGCGGCACAGCATCGACACTTCATCGATAACAGGAACATCGCAACTATTCCAACTATACTCTCTGCAACTATACCATCACAACTATACTCTCTGCTTCTGCGTTAGCTTTAATGGCACAGATTAGTTCAGAAATACTTTTTGACCCAGTACCGATACCAGCGAATGAATGGATGGTTATACCACCGATGTTCTGTGCAGCGATGCCAGTTGGTGCTGTTACAAAACAATGTAGTCCTTTCCGTCGAATTTTCTCTATAATATATCGCAGAAAGAACGATTTTCCACTGCCGGCTTTTCCAGATACAAAAACACTATAGCTCTCCTCAATAATTCTTTCCACTTTCCGCTGATTTTCACTTAAAAACGCCATAAACTCTTATTGTTACTTGTTTGTTTCTATTTCTAACGCTTCGCGCCTTCGACCAAAATTCTGTGTGAGCCTAGATTGGCGCTAAATTTGCCATCAAATGACGTATTTTGTTGCCATGGCAAGTACAACGAGCATCCTGAGAAGTACACGGCCCCTTATTATGGCTTTACTAATTTTTGATTGGTTGAAAAGGGTCACGCCCCCACATGTTTCACTCCTCGGTATTTCTCGCCACTTCAGGGCTCGCCCAGAAAACTCTCGCGCCTTCGGCGCTCGCCTGCGATACAAAGCGTCAACAGTAAACAATACTAAAAAACAAAATGGCGCAAATTCAAACTGGCGAATAAATAACGAATAAAACCGGGTAAAAAAATAACATTTTGCCGTGTTCCCTTGCTTAACACACATAGAGCGAAGAGACTCTTTAAAATGTAGGCTTGCAGCCAAAAAACCGAGAAAATGAAAGGTTCTTAGAAAAGCTCTCAAACTATCAACCATCTGACAGCCAAGTCAGCGTGCTATCCAAGGGTCTCAAATTCATCCCAACATCCGTGACAAACGAATGTAAAATCAGGCCAACTTTGCGAGATTTATTTGCAAGACGAATGCCCCTTCGTTACACCTTCCACGGACAAAACAAAGAACCACTTCCGTTTCATATCAAACTGAATGCCACCGGTTTAGTGTTCTATGGCCCTTCAGAGCTACTTGGAAAATTGTCATATCACAACTTGCAGACTGTATCTAAGCCAAAAAATACTTTGTAACGCAATGAGGTCACGGCTCTATTAGAGTTGAAACAAACTCTGCTTTAAGCCTCACCGAAGCAACACAACATTAGAGCATAGCTAGCAGAACCGCGTAATGAAATTCAATCTACGTACGCGTGCTCGAAATCCCGATAGTCACGCCGATAGTGTCAGCAAATTGCTTCGCCAGAAATTTTTTTTTTCGCGCGAGCGGCCATTGTTAGCGTGGGGAAAAATAATATATTTCGCGACATGGATACAAACAGAGACTCGGCCTACTTGTCCGAAAACAGAGACAGTGTTTGGACCTTTTTCCTTGGGCTAGAGTTCTTAAATGAGGTAGAAAAAGACAAAACAACAGAAAAGGAGACTCGGCATCAGCACCGTCACAATTCGCCTCAACTAATGTTGTTGTCCGTTTTTCGCGTCGGATTTGATGCACAATTCCACCGGCTATTTTCTAAAACAATTGGCTCATGCTTTAAGCTGTGCACTATCGAGTTATGGAGCACGTGGGAAGTTTGAAGAGCACTCAAGAAGCTAGAATTGCCCTCGGCTATCGACTCGAGCAACTCTTACGCTTCTTTCGTGCTCTCCAAACTTCCCGCGTGCTCCATAACTCGATAGTGCACACTAAAGCATGAACCAATCGTTAAATAGTCATCATGAATAAGACAGAAAAAAAACAAAAGAGGCCAAAAATGCGACTCAACAACAGAGTTCACTTCAAACTCAAAGCACCTATAGTAAAAGACGCGCAGGAAAGGGTTAATGAGATCATTGACCAAATGCATCGGGGCAAATACTGACATTGATGGCTTGGAAATGGCTTTCAAAAACTCCCAATATCCGCTTTAAAACACAATCAACCATTGCCATAAACATTTTCTATATATAACCCGATCATTTCTTACAAAAAAAGAAAATCCCTAACGACAAGCAAAAATAAAATTTGAAGGCGATAAAGCGATGCGACCACAAAAGCCACCGGGTGAGCCCGTGCCGTTCTGTGTTTATCTTTATTCACATGGCAAAAATTCATCGTTTGCCGGCGCAAAACTATCCACGGAAGCTTCGAATGATTTCAGGGACAATTCATCGTCAGAGAAAGTTCACATTTCACGACTGACAACGAAACAGTTTTCAAAAAATAATATGCGTGCTTCTCTGTCCAGCGCACAAATAAAGATGTGACAAAGCAAGGCATAAGTTTCTTGAGCCTTTGACGTCATTATGGCGTTTTCTGCTGTACAATTGATGGCTCGGCTGGAACATGTTTTCAGCAATGGCGGACGATTTTTGGACGACTTTGAAGTAATAAAAATTGGTCATCGAAGGTTTGTATTGAGTTTTTCATGGCGAAAAGGGTTTTGACTTGACCCAATTTAACATTCTGTAAGCAAATTAGCACAAAATAAGATGGTCAATTTTCGTCTCAAGGGCACTTTAACTTACAGGTTCTGAAATTCTGATGTGATCCAATCCGACCATCGAGGTAACTGGTCAGATGACAAATTCCTTAAGTTGTTGTTGTTCAGGAATCTGCATGGTCAACAAGGGAACAATTTTAGTAAAACATTTATTTACTACCTTTGATACAAACTTGAAAGGACTGAAAACAAACGCATACCCCACGTTGACTATTTAATATAAAATGAAGAATTGATCCATTATGATGAGAGATTTGAAATCGGTATCTACGTGCACCTGGGTCGAACCCAGACTGTTTGGCCTCTTGCGTTCTCCTAGCAGATAGAATTTATTCGAATTATATGAAAATAACAAAGAAATAAGGAAAAAAACTGACATCAGAAGAGAAAACACTACTCGCTTTCAGCATTCCTTTTTTGGTGGAGATTTTAAAACCCTCTGCGAAATACACTACAAAGATCATTCTCATATTCACCCTAAAAACTGAAGACAATGTTTACGGAAGCTTCTTTTCATCCGGCAGTAAGGGAGGGGGGGGGGAGGCGGCGGCGGCGGTGGTACACAATGCCTGAAATTTTCGCCCGAGTGGATAGAGTAATCAACAACTCAAAATAACGCCTGTTGCTGGGCCGTACTAAAATGGTTTTCCTCACTTTAGCTCCATCCTTTCCATCCGAAGAGCAAAAGTACAGACTGACGAATATTGTAAGGGAAAGAAAAGGGCTTCAAAATCTTAAAATCGATGACAGAAACAGTCCCAACGATAGATATGGTGATATTTCGTCGTGCCATGTAAGCGCGATTTCAATGACTTGTATTCAAGCTGTTTTTCGCGCATCTGTTTGGCTGCCAATTGGCTATGTTTTCTACATATTTGACAGCTCATTTACCATGGTTTCATTGGATTTCACCTTTCTTTTTGTTATACAATTGCCCAATGAGCAGTTTCGCTTCTGGATCGGCCGTGCCTATTATCACAGGTAGCCCAGGCTCGCAAAATGAGTCCTGGTGAATATGCACCTGATGTAATATATGCTTTATTAACCATGCCTGTTCGGTCAAGATGGCTGGATATTGGCCGAGTTCTTTTATTGGGCTTTTATGAATCCGAGACGAAGTCGAGGTCCTTAGAAACGCAAAAAAAAAAAAAAAAAAAGAAAAAACAAGGACCAAACAAGATTGGTCAATAAATAATTTTTTATATAGTTTACGAATTGGGCTTCTTAAATAGTCAAGAATGAGTTGATTATTTCAAGATCCGGGAAGGAAAGGCAACTATGTTTGTAGCACAATAAACCCATGATGGTCGCTTACATGTATGTTTTCTCTGTTTTGACTGTCTCATGCCTGCCACTATTTACGACTGCATGGCTGATGTTGTCCAGAAGTTACGATCTTTGCAAGTCCAGTCCACGCACTCTTTTTTTTTGCGCGGGCAATCTCGAGCGTACAAGATGGGCCCATCTTTTCAAATCGGGTAGCCAATCAAAACTCATGGTTCGCTTGCTATTGCCCACGGGCGCTACCAGCTCTATGATAAGTTTACGTTATGCAGTGGCCGAAATATAAGGATTTGCATGGGAATAAACAGTCGCGCTCTCGAGCTAAAGTCTGAAATCGTTTTGAAAAAAAAAGACAAATTTCCTCGCCTAACTAGACCGGATGTTTGTCTGTATCGTGTGAGTTTCTTGGGCTGATTTAAAGTCGCTTATCTCGGCGTTGCCTTCTATAGAAGGCAGAGCAGCTATACTCAAAACCAGCTGAACAGTCTTGTCAGCCCAAGAAAAACACTAGACGTCGTATGGTTATGGTAGACATTCGCGGGTGTTCTTCACGAAAAAAAAGGTGTTAACGCATTATTTGAAGCGTAACCACCATAAACTATATATATAAGTGGAAAGGTTGTGAAGTAACAGTGAAATGTTCAGCAAGCAACCGTGGACGATAATCCTACTCTGACTTGTACGTTGGATCAGCAGTGATCTAATCGGCCCAAACTGACGAATACAAATATAGAGGCAAGACAGATACAACGTAGATAAGTTTCAAAACGGAGCACTAAATACACTATTTGACAAAAAAAATCCGTTTTAAAAGTATTCGAATCCTCCTTATTTATTAAAGGAAAGCCAATATCACTCGATCAAAATCGTCACACCGCTCATGGGCTCGCCGGCTCGTCTTTTAACAAAAGGCAGTTTTGTGGAATATCATCTGCTTCGCTTCTTTAGATCAATCGTTTATGATAACTAAGCACCTAAGTTCTGCCTTATTTAGCAACTTTTTTTACACTGAAAATTATTTTTCAGTTTGACACCTTTGAGACAATTTATGGGTGGAAAGGATGGCTTTGGAATAGATGACTCGTTTGTGAATTGTTCATTCAGTCGGTCAGGGAAATTTTACGGGAAAAGTCAGGGAGTTTTCGGCAAAAACCTATGACTGTGGCAGCTATGGTAAAGGGTGCTTTGGTATCAATCTTCTACTGTTCTGTCATCTCTACATTTAAACGAGGATTCCGTGATGGCTTTAATCAAAGCGGAGGTAATAGAAACAAATGCTGAACGGCGCTTGAACAAGTGCACATGGCTCAATGCTGCCCTCCGATATTGCTGCTTTTGTCGTAGTGCGGTCTAATAAAGTTAATACCTCAGTAATACCTCAGATGGATTTAAAACTCACTAGCAAAGACTCTAGGAAACTGACCTTTATTTCAATAAAAAAGCTCCGGAAAATATCAAAACTGCTTCTTAGGACACAACGAATATATGAAATTCATATATCTAAACTGCGGTTACAGAAACGTATTTGTGCAGTTCAGATATAGGAATTTCATATATTCGATGTGTTTGATTTATCATCTTACGGGCTTATGTCGAATTAACTTGATGCCCTGCTTCCAGTTGGCTTGTTAGCTCAATTGGTAGAGCGCTGCCACTGGTATAGCAGAGGCCAGTGGTTCGAATCCCGTACAGGCCTGAATTTTTTCAGGTCTGATTTTCACTATTACGTAAGTAGTGTTCTTCACTACGAGGATCGTGCACAAATACGTTTCTGCTTCATAGGCTTGCAAACTTTGCGAACTTGTCAGATCACAATTGCAGTGCAAGGCCAACTCTGGCCACAAAGCCAGTTCGCTTTTTTTTCTTTTACAACCGCCTTTTTACAACCGCCTTTTTACAACTGCCTCCCAGTTAGCTCAATTGGTTAGAGCGCTAGACTGTTGTGCGGGAGGTCGAAGTCGATGGTTCGAGCCCCGGCCGGACCAACACTCAAGGTCTTAAAATAACTGAGGAGAATGCGCTACCTTTCTATAATATCAAGAAATGGATAGACATTCTAGTCTTCTCGGATAAGGACGAATAAACCGTAGGTCCCGTCTCCTGCGTCTATTAATTAGTTAATTTGGTTAAGCAGGGGACGTTAAAAAACCCACTCACGAGATTACTGTGATGTGGTCTGGCCTGTTTACTGGGAATTGGGCGTGAGGGGGCATCTTCTAATAAGTGTCCCTCGATTGTTTGTAAACTGCTGATGCAGTCCGGCCAAAGTCTCCCGAAAAGTGTTGCCATGCGCATTTGATCATATTCACATGTTAATTTGCGCAATATAAATATTAAATTATTATTATTATTATTATTATTATTATTATTATTATGCTGGGGTTCTTGGTGCTATTGCGTTCATTCATTGAGAAATTAATTTCACTTTTTGCTCTTCTCTCCGGCAGTTTATTCAGTCTCCGGCGCTTTGTTTGGTTTCTCGCACTTTTTGATGGTTTTCATGAGAATCAAGGATTTGATCACAAAAAAGAATTAAATTGCCACTTTCTCTGACAAACTCGGATCCGAATACTTAGCTTCATACTCGAAAAGTTTGCAAACCACTCCGCTGCACCTCGTGCTTTACAAACGTTTCTCTTGTTCTCCAAACATCCCACGTGGTTTATTACACCGGTAAACTAACAAAAAGTGTGGTTTATCGTTAAGCAAGTTGCTTAGTATTGATTAACATTCCAGCTAATTGTTTTGATAAGCTGTAACTTTTCAAAAATTTTCTGACATAAAGCAAATGTTACCGCTATAAATTTGCAAAGAAACTTTGTTAAGTCCGATTGATACTTCATTTTGTAATGTAATCATGATGTAGCCCACGGCAATTGGAACTTGTAACTGCTTCACAAAGTTGAATTTGCCTCACTTTAATGTACTGTGCCCCAGATATAACAGGGAAACTGAAGGTGGGCGCACCTTTCTCGTCACCAGAACCAAAATTTGGAACGAGTTACCACTACGCATACGGATGGCGGACAGCATAAGGTGCTTCAAGCACAATATGTGGACTAATATTTTTTCGCAGCAACAATTTTTAAGTCATTTTTGTGTATAGTTTCCTTTTTTTCATTCTTACTAGTTATATTGTATATATTCATACATTTTATTAGTTTCTTTACTTATCTTGTAATTATATTATATTATATTAGTTTCTATTTTCATATTGTATTATACTAGTTTTTATATTGTAATTATTTCTGAGTGAGGGCCACAAGTTTATTAGCTATGCTATTATGTGTTACCCTCGTAAAATAAAGTCTTTATTATTATTATTATTACGAGTAGCGAACCACGAGATGGGGACTCCTCTCTCTCTATCATGCCTATCTTGCTCTTTAAAATATGGAGAAACAGGTGGTAGCTCAAGGTGTGTTACTTAGATGAGCCTTAAAAGTTTTGATGAAACATTTACAGTCAATCTCAGCTCACGACATTTATTTCGAGGAATGTTACACATGTACGAACTCATTCTAGTAGGACTGGGTCTTTTATTTTGCCAGTTTAGAAGCTCAGCGAAATTAGGATGTGCCTAATGCAGGGCTACGAAATAAAAAGGGAAAGTACAGAAAACAACGAAGGGCAATAGCCCACCCACCGTCGCCGTTGTAAAGCATCAAAGAGTAGGGATGTAAAAATGACGTAAAATCTTGAAACTTGGTGAAGTGGTTTTCCCGATTAGGTCAGGTGAGTTATCTACGAAGTTTTCCTTGTTCTTATTCTGTTACGTTTCCAGCATTTTCAACAGTTATCTTTGAAAAAAGTGTAACTTTATTTTTTTCCTCACTGGTATAACTTTTTAAACCACGCAAAGACGTATATCAAGCAAGTGTGATGATTAGTCACCGAAAACATCACATTTACTCAATCGTACATGCTAAGTATCAGCAAATCAATTGACAACCCAATCGCAATCGACCAAAGGCTGAAAAGCTACGGCCTCAGGTTCGTATCGGGACTCAGTGTGTTTAGCTCCATCGGAACATATCAGTGCTGTGTCATACCCAGTGTTTTCATTCCTCTCGCCGTAGATGGGGAGAAGGAGGGGGGAGGGAAGGAAGTTAAAAAAGGAAAAATATTGTATATTTAGTGCTATGGCGGCAGTGAAGTAGGTGTCAAACTGAAAACTTATTTTCGCAATAAGAAATTGTTAATGAAGAAAAATATATGTGCTTTGTCCTCATAAACGATTGATCAACATATGCGGAGAAAAATAAACTCTTTAAAACAAATTTGGTGAAAATATGAGCTTGTAATATGTTACATTTTGATTACATCGGCGCTGTTAAAAATGTGCCTCGTTGAGCGCTGAAGCGATTGCCACTCAGAAGAAAAGCTGCTTTGCAGCGTTTGGAAAAACCAAGGTGGTTTCGATTACTATTAGCCTAAAAAAACATTCATGGGGAAAGTTGTAAAGAAATGGTGGGTTCTTTGAACCTAAATGCCCCACACCGCTGTTAGAAAGACTATCGTGTTTCAATGAACTTGAGATTGAGGTAGCTACTGCGCGATTTTCTGGTTAAAAAAAATGCCCACGGTCATGAGAATATATCCGTTAACACCATGGGAACAGGAGAGGTGCAACATTTAAAAGGGTATTTTTTTGCCTAACTGCACATAATATTCAATGCGCCCAAAATTCTTTTTCACGTAACATCATGAGAATCACCATTAGAGCTATGTGCCAAAAACGTAATCGCCTCACCGAACAAATCCTACATTGCCGCTCTGAACTTTCCAAAATCTGTCCAGCAGTTTTATTACAATCTATCCGCGCCAAAATTCATGAAACTAATTCGAAACTTTTCAATCATTTAAACCAAATTAAGGCCCAAAAACTTGACCAACATATCGGTCCCCAAATCGCTAACCACTCATCACCAGAAAACCTCAAAACTGTAGTTACCATTCCAGAAAACCTCTCACTTTCCGATTCAGAAAAATCCGTCCTCAGTAAGGGCTTGAATTTCGTTCCTATTTCTAAAAGAACGGACGAATTCTCAATTAAACAAGACGTAGAAAAATACCTTCGCCGCGTTCAATTAAAAGCCTTTTTTCACAACAAAGAGGATGATTCTAACACCTCGAACAAAGACACTTTCGAAACACTTCAGACTCGAAAGTCTAAATGGACTCCCTCAGAGGGCCAATTCGCATCATTAGACTTTTTTATCAAAAAATGCCGCCACGATATCAACAAACTCAATTTCAAACGTATTACCAAATTTTCTAATCTCTCTTCTGAAGAGTGGTCGGCTCTAAAAAGTCGCAAAGACATAGTTATCAAAGCGGCCGATAAGGGCGGCTCAGTCGTTGTTTGGCGCACCGACCTCTACCAAAAAGAAGCTTTGCGGCAACTTTCTGACACCTCTTTTTATCAAAAGATCGACAAAGACCTCACTGCCAGCAATCAAAACTCCGTCAAGAATACGATCAACCAACTCATAACTAAACAAGAATTGCCGGCCACAGCAAAGAATCTCATCATAACCACTCCTAGAACTTCTCGTATTTACTTTTTACCTAAAATTCACAAACCTAACAACCCGGGTCGGCCCATTGTCTCGGCTTGCAGTTGCTCTACCGAACTTATCTCCAGCTATCTAGACAAAATTATGGCTCCCATCGTCAAAACTTTACCATCATATATTAAAGACAGCCAACACGCTCTTCAAATTTTTCGAGACTTTAATTTCCTTGGCCAAAACAAACTTCTTTTCACCATGGACATTACGTCTCTTTACACTGTCATTCCTAATGGCGAAGGCCTTCTAGCCCTTAAACATTTTTTTGATCAACGTACTGTTAAGGAACCTAAATCTGAAACACTACTACGCTTAGCCGAACTAGTGCTCACACTCAGGTGTTTTTCATTCGGAAACAACTTCTTCAAACAAACAAATGGTGTAGCCATAGGCACCAAAATGGGACCTAGCTATGCGAATCTTTTTGTAGGTTTTGTCGAACATCAATTTTTCTGCCAATACAACGGGTCCAAACCTGAACTCTACGGTCGCTACATCGACGACTGTATCGGCGTTACCTCCTCTACCAGGGAGGAGCTCACTCAATTCATAACTGCAGTCAGTTCTTTTCACCCGGCTCTGAAATATACTTGGGAAATTTCTGACAATTCTCTATCCTTTTTAGACGTCAAAGTTTCAATTGAAGGTAACGGTTTATGCACTAGTGTGTATTACAAACCTACAGACTCGCATAATTACTTGTTATATTCGTCTTCTCATCCATCTCACGTTAAGAATTCCATTCCTTTTTCTCAGTTTCTAAGACTTCGTCGTTTATGTAGTAATGACTCTGATTTTCATCACAAATCAGAGTCAATGTGCCAGTTCTTCGATAAACGTGGTTACCCTGTTTCCGTCGTTCAAGCGGGTTCCCACCGCGCTCAACTTATTGATCGACATTCAGCACTACAAACGTCGCATAAGGAAGATTCCGACCGCATTCCATTCACTCTCACGTTTCACCCTCACAACCACTCAGTTAAATCCATCATTCTTAAAAACTTTAAATGACTTCAAAACGATCCAGAGACAAGCACTATCTTTTCGCAGCCTCCGCTCATTTCATTCAAACGCGACAAAAACTTAGGCAATTTTTTGGTCTGAAGTTCTTTTCAGTCTAATGAGCAACCAGGCACTTTTAAATGCACTCGTGCACGATGCAAAACGTGTCCTTTCATTCATAACACTGATAAAATATCTGGACCTAAACGATCCATTAAGATCACCGATCACTTCACGTGCACCTCCGCTAATGTAATCTATTGCATAACTTGCACTTATTGCAAAAAGGTATACATCGGCGAAACAGGCAGAAGACTAGGTGACCGATTCCGAGAACACCTTCGAGACGTGGAAAGGAATGACAAGGACACATCGAAACCAGTCGCTAGACATTTTAATTTACCTAATCATTCTAAGCAACATATGGCAATCTGCGGTTTTTCCTTGCACTTAGGTGGCACGGAAAGCCGTAAAAATCTTGAACAAAAGCTCATCTTTCAAACCGGCAGTCTAAATCCCACAGGGATCAATGAACGCTTTTCATTCCACTAATTTATTCATGTTTTTCTCGTTGCCATGCACCCACCTATAACTTAGCTCCATTTTCTGCCTTTAAAAGCACACACAACCGACAATTCCTTTATTCGCTCCGACGAAGGGCTAACGCTCGAAACGTCAGCTTTTGTAATCATTACGGTGGCCAATTTACCATTTCAATTTTGTTGATATATCCAAATTATTTTGTTACTCCCACCGACGCAGCCCCAAACAGTTTCTTTCGAAACTATCAGCCTTTATTCTAAATAGATTAGATCTTAATCCTCTTCCCTGATTTTAAAATGATCTGTCGGATTGATATGATGCATGAAAACATTCAATGAAAGGTTCGATTGTGGCTGGAAATCACGTTTTCAAAAGGCCGATTTTAGGTCAGCAATTCAGGTCAGTAAAGACAATAGTTTATTCGGCCCGTAATTTGCCTAAGTGAAGTTAACTGATCTAAAGTGCATTACATAAATTGTCCTGCTGAATCAGAGGAAAGGCCCCCATATTACTGAGTGTTGGTGATTAATTTGGAAAAGATTCCCACTGCATTTGCTTACGCCGTACAAGCATCTACCAGCTTGGACATGACAAAAATGATAAAATGTAAAGGCTTGTGTTACTCAGAAAGGATCAGCCTCATAAAATCATCCAGTGTATCTGCTGAGCTCTCAAAAAAGACGAAAGAGAGGACTTAAGGTTTCTTTCCAAAATTTCCGTCTGATCAGTTTTAGTAAATATGACTCTAGATCTTTCTACCCAGCTGGAGTCTGAAATTGCCTTGCGTCATAACTGGAAGGTGGTATGAGGTAAAACCCGGATGAGCGAAGGAAAAATTACTAAATCCTGAAACTGTGCAGTGCACAGTGCTCTCAAGAGCTGACGCCAACATTAGAGTTAACCAACTCATACGTGACTCGGATGACCCCTAAAATCTAGAGCGGCAAGTCAGTTAGTATTAAGTTTTTTACAATAAGCGTAGAGATTCTCACGATCTTATTAGTCAAGAGCCATCGTCAATAAGGTTATAGATCCTAAAATGACGTATCATATCACGCAATGCTCAGCAATCTGTCGAAGAAAAATTTCTTCGTGTGGAAACATTTGCAAATGTTAAAAATATGGACAGCGAAGAGTTTCCCAATTTGAAGAATGGGGGGAATACTTGAAGCAATTTTTGAAAAATTGGTCGAAACGGACGAAAACGTGGAAGAAAGCAAAGAAGACCATGAGCAGCGCTACCAAATAAGGTAGTGAGCGCGTGCATGTTGAAAAAAGGGAGAACGGGTCGAGTTAAGAAAAAAAGGAGGTTGTGAGAGCGCGAGTTTTCGGAGAAGTTTTCTCGTCGAATTTAGTGAGTGTTTCGTGAATTAGATTGAAGCGGAATAGACCAGGAAACCGTGTTATTGTAAGTTCTATGGGCTGTTTTATTATTTTTCGGCTCACAACGAACGTTTGGTGCCTATTTGTGCCTCCATCGACCAGGTATCAGTTGTCAGTCTGAGCCTTGTGATCTTTTGCTGATCATCGCAGAAAACGTCCACGCTGAATGTACACCATTTAACTTAAAAAATTGCTTCTGGTTACAACTGTTTAACTGTCAAGACATATTCCCGTTTTAGTGGAAACACTGACTTGATATTTAGCTTGAAACGAGCTTACTTTGGTGCACTTCAAATTAGGGCTAAAATCTCTGGACTTAAATAACTCTTTTTGTTTTTTCCCATAGTCTTTTATATGTCACTTTACAAGGTGAAATGTTACAAACATATCGATGTAGAAAGTCGTTGTGGACTATGGTTAACATCGATTTTAGCCAATCATATACATCAGTTTGGTGATATCCATTCCTTTTGAGACATGGCCATATAGTTTTCACGCACATCATAACGCAGTATTTCGTTTAGGAGAGTCATATGCATATGAACATTAGCCCCCTGAATAACCGCTGTATTGACCCTTCTACTTACAGTTCTTTAAGATATTTATTTTCAGAGAAAGCTCTTGGAGGCAGCTGTTCCAGTTGGTTATAGGACAAGTCACTACAAAAAAAGAAAAGGAGATGAACCCAACAACAAGAAATCAGCGATATTTGACTAAAAGACTCAAATAAACATAAGAGAACGAATGTTTTCCAGCTAAAGAAGCTTTGAAGTTGATTCAAAACAAGTTTGAACAAAACATTGCTTTTGCAGTGCGTGAATTGCCTTGGGATGAAATCTGCTCTAGGAGATTAAAAATTACAGTTTACAATCTCTTGATCTGCAACGAATCTCAGACGAAGCCTTTACGTTCTATGCAGATGACGGTCTTTAACCTGCTGAATCTTGTAATGCTGTTAAATAACAGCAAATTAGATGCTTTATTTGTTCTCTTGAAAGAAATCATATAGCTCTCTCATCAATGCAAAACTACTTTGAGTATATTTTATCAGGAAGTGTATCTTTCTATATAATTCTAATCTCTGTTGCCATATTTTTATTTTCAGTTTCAAGCAACACATTTATTCCGATATTACGAGTACGAACAAGAATAGTACAACTTTAGCAATGCGGACTCTTTTAGCCCTGAACATAGTATAGAAGCTTGATTAAACTATAGATGTAAGGACACGTTTACGATACAGACAGAACAAAGCTATCTTCCTCATATGTAATAGATGCACCATTGACATGTGCTTTGCATATGTACGGGTGGGTTGTCTGCAGCTTTATAATTTGTATAGATAATTGCATGGGGCTGACTACAATTAAGGATCAATTTCACACGTGTTTTCACAAGTTGCAGAAATTGAGAGACACTCGTAACATCTCTAGCGACTCGTCCTGGTTCATTTACGACACTGGCCATCACTGAACGAGTCTAATCCATACATGTCTAATACCATGGCTCTTAACGGATCGTCTCATGTATTCACGATCGCCATATTGGTATGATCCGTGTGATATTTGAGCAAATAGTGCTTTACTGTGAGGATCGTGCACATATACGTTTCATAAACGCAGTTCAGATATATGGATTCCATATATTCGTTGTGTCTGATTTATTATCTTACGGGTTTCTGTCGAATTAATTTGATCCATGGCTTGCTTCCAGTTGCTCCCAGTTCAATTGGTAGAGTGCTGCACTATTATCGCAGAGGTCAGTGGTTCGAATCTCGTACAGGCCTGAATTTTTTCAGGTCTGATCTTCACTATTGCTCAAATAGTGCTTTACTGCGAAGATCATGCACATATACGTTTCATAACTGCAGTTCAGATATATGTATTTCATATATTCGATGTGTCTAATTTGTCATGTATTGCAACTTTTTACGCACATTTATAGAGTACTGATGAATTAGTTGGATGTCCATTGAAAACGCAACTTTGTGAAAGGAAAAGATAAACGGTTAAATAACGACCCAAATCGACGTGAGCTCTGTTTCAGTTGAATGTTGGGACACCGAAAACACCCAACGTGAGAGTAGAAACGATAGCTAGGGAAGAAAATAAAGGAATCTAATAATTTTTGTCCAAGAGTGCCTTTACTAAGATCACCTATTTTCGAAGGCACCCTCTTGCCGCGTACCCTATGAGTATCGCGTACGCGCTTGATTAACGCTTTTGACATCAGTCCATTAGCAGGAGTACTCCTCAACCCTTTCTGTAACAAAATGATGGTCACGACAAAGAATACGTGACGGGGGGTTCACTTTTTTTTAAATCTCGCTTAGAACTGCGTCTAAAACTGCGTTGAAAGTCATTTCAAGATAACAGAGCGTTTTTTACATACAATTTACATAACTTTATCAGCAAGTGAGGTGTTCGTCTCCGCATCATAGTTTGTTGTTACATCGGCTGTTCCAGTTTTGCCAGAGTTTTCGTAATTTGAACTCACATATGGCTCATTTGTTATCTCGCAAGAACTAGTATGAACTTTGCACATTTGGCTAGCTTTCGAGCTATAGAATTCGTGGACCGGACCATTCCGAAAACGCCCGGCATCATTTAGCGTGGGCCCACCACAAACGGCGTGTGCGTTTGTATGTGAGATGAGCGTATAAGAAAGGAATCTTCGCCACATGGTCTACACCAAACACAGCATTCTGTAAATTATGTTATTTACAAAGAGCGAGTTCGTGACAACGTACCTAAAGCTGTCACACTCTCATCCCCAGTTTCCGCAGTTTAAGCAAGGAACGCCTGCGACCATGACCCCCCTTTTGGCGACTAACAACGGCTTGCAATTTAAGACTCGGGCTTTCCAACGAAAGCCCGATTAATTACAATTCCAATCAGACACGGCCTAAAATCTACTCAATTTACAAAATAATAGTTGCGAATGGGCACGTGCATTTCTCCTCACTGGGAATCTCGGCCTAGCTATTTTTAAAACTCGCTCTGAGTTCCAATAAGAGCGTAAAGTTCCCTTGGAAGGCTTTATTTCATGTGTTCAGTATGGCGGAACGAACTGAGCGATCCTCTGAAAACGTCCAAGACCCTCCTGTCGGTGTTTCATGCAATGATGAGCGCAAAGAAGCGCCACATAATTAAGGTACTTGTTTGTCTAATTTGTGTTAATTAATGCGAAAAGGGCACTAATTAAGGCAGTTTCAACACTGCTACGTATAATTGTTAGCGTTGAGATTCCTTCGTTTTGAACCATTTTAAATCTCACTATTTGGTCCAGAAAACTTCTTTTGTAGTTTTTTATCAGCTGAAACACAATGGGTACATCTCGTTAAAATACTTGGAAAGTTTGCTGATGTTAAAGATTATTCAGATTCATGAATTAGATAATTTAAACTGGGAGGAAAAGTCAAGGTTGATTCAGAGTGACCGGGTGACATGTGCACAACATTTTAGTTACCGATTCAATCAGTTTTTAAGGTGCTTTCTAATGAGCAATGCTGCTCCCTTAGGAAAAATGTCAGGCTTGTTTCAGATTTGAATACCAGCAGAGAGGTTCACCACATATTTGTATACTAATTTGACTTGAAGATGCACCAGTATATTATTGATCAAATAATCACTTGTGAAAAATCAGTTAATGATCCAGAACTGGGACTGCTTGTCAACAAACCGATTCATAAGCACTCTCCAACTCGCGTAAAAAATCAAAGATGGAATGCAGATTTAATTATTCACAGCCTCCAATGAAATGCACCAGCATTTTACATTCTATTGGCAGTGATGTTTCTGAAAGTGACATATTAGAAAACATAAAGAAAATTGCAAACATATCAGTAAGCATTAGAATGATATGAAAGAGGTGGATAACATCACTTTTGAACAAATGCTAATTAATCTGGACATCCCTGAACAAAACTACTATTATCTTGCTATTTGATCCAACCTAAATTCTCCCACCATATTTCTGAAAAGAAATCCTAATGAACACCTACAACAGTGTCTGTCTAAGTGCATGGAGAGCAAATATGGATATAATTATGGTTTGTTTTGGATGTTTATGCTTGTGCAATGTACATAATAAATGTATCATACATTTCAAAAGCCCAGAAGGGAATGAGTCAACTTTTTACAACAAGCATGTGAGGGGGCAAAGAGAGGAAATTACAGCATAATTAGAGAGAGATATTTAGTGGGGAGATCAGTGCTCAAGAGGCAGTTTACATATAGTTCATCAGCTACCAACAAGGAAAAGCTCTAGAGAGGTGATTTTTATCACCACTTCACCCCCTGAAGAGAAAGCTCAGGTTTTGAAACCAATGAATGAAATAGAAGAAGTGGAGGATGACTCTGAAGACATTCACTCTACTGGTCTTATTAAGAGGTACATAGAAAGACCAACAAGCATGGAGAATGTTACTGGCTGATTGGGCTGCATTGTATAATTCACCCCAAAAACTCATTTGGGAAAAAATCTAAAAGTTTGAACACAGATAACCTCCTACTTGAAACATGGAAAGATGATGATGATGATGATGAATTCGCTGATTTCAACTTCAGACTTTAGGCAAGCACAATGCAAAAATTGTAAAACCAAAGCAGCATATAAAGCCTAGAATAATTAGAAGTGTTTGGTACAATGTGAATTCTTACTCTAAAGAACATTTCCGTGAACTTATTATGCTTTTTACTTGTTGGCAAAATGAAAAAGCTGATTTAATAGGCAGCTAAGCTCTTCATATCAGGAGCATTTCGTTCTTTTGAAAGAAAAAGTAGACAAACAAATGCATCAGTATGCTGTCTGCAGTGAAGATATGAATGACATTGAACAGCATTTACATGACACAGAAGTTAGTGATTCCCAGTAGGACTTAGTAACACCAAATGCGCAAAATGTTGAACTGCAAGATGAAGGAAGTTCTTGGTAATGAAGATTTACATCCTGATTTCAATGAACTTTGACCTTTCAGATGATTTCAAAATTCCTTCCACATCACGCCACAATGAGCCACCTATATTAATCAGTAAATTACCAGATGATGGTTATCGTGGAATGGTTTAGATTTTAAATAAAAAGAAAAAAGAATTGTTTTTATCACATTTTGCACCAGAGTGAAAGCACAGAAACTCCTTTTTATTGCTTTCTGAGTAGTGGAGCTGGTGTGGGCAAATCACATCTTCTAAAAGCCTTGGATCAGGCAGCCCTTAAGTGTTTTAACACCAGAGCTGGCAGTGATTTTCATCAAATTAAGGTCTTACTATGAGGTTCAACTGGGAAAGCTGCTTACAACATTAAAGGTAAAACTATTCACAGTGCATTTTCTATTCCTGCCTATCAGTCATTGAAAAATTACAAACAATATATCTTGACTTAAATTGACAAGACACCTTGACAACTCACTTTGGAGGCGTCAAATTGATATTCTTGGATGAAATTTGAATGTGTTTGCCATACAGCTTAACAATAGGCTTAAAGATAGTAAGGGTTGCAAAGATGATTTTGGTGGTGTTTCTTTTATCACCATTATATTGGTGATTTGTTCCAGTTAGAACCAGTAATGGATGACTACATATTTAAACACCTCCAAAATTCAGTTTACACAGTTCTTGATCCAATTCTCTGGCAATAGCACTTTTCAGTGTTTGAGCTCACTGAGATCATGTGGCAAAGAGATAGCAAGTTGTTTTCAGAACTTCTTAATTGGTTAAATATGTGAAGGTAAACACACAGCAAGTGACATTGTAAAATTGAAGGGAAGAGTTGTGTGAGAAGACACAAACAACCCATTTGATGCACCCACCTATATAAACAAAAATTAATGCAAACTAGGGTAGATTAATTTAATGATGAAGTACATAATGTAGCTATAGGAAACAAATACAGAATCACAGCACTAGACAGTGTTATTGGAGCTAACTCTTCTGAGGTTTGAAGAAAAATATTAAGACAAAATTAATTTCCCAAGAAAAACTGAGGAGTTGGTATTGAACCTCTACCTAAATGCTGAAGGTGAATTCAGCATGTAATGAATATGTGAACTGAAGATGGCAGAACAAATTCATGGTGCTGGGAATATCATCAAATTTGTGCAACTAAATCAGCAAAGCAAACACTCAGGCATAGTTTGGGTACAGTTTGATCACTCAGATTTCGGTAAAAATACTACACATGAGAACAGACATCTCTATACCCAAGGAATTGACCATAGGGCATGGACCCCAGTATAACCAGTTACCATACAATTTTTTGTTGGGAAAAACAAAGCAACTCAAGTTGTCAGAAAACAGTTTCCATTATGCCCTGCAGCAGCAAAAACAGTTCATAGATCACTGAGGGGGATACTGAAACTAAAATTGTTGTCAACTTAAGTACTAAAAGAACCATTCCACCTTTGAAGGCTTATATATAACTGATCTCTGTAAAGACAAAATTGTTATTCATGCCACTGTTGAGAAAGAAATGGAGTGATTAAGAACAACTGCTAAACTTAAACTTTGTATATCACCACTTAATGGCATATCTAGTTCAATTCTAAAAATCTGTTACCTGAATGCAAGATCACTGCGTAGACACAAGGCATATGCAAAGACTTAAACTATTCAAGTTCTAATATCATTTTTTTTGCAGATACAAGATTTAGTTCCCAAGATTCTTGTGACAAATATAACATAGTTGGTTAAATAACATCTCTTTAAAAATGACAGTCCACATACATACAGTCTGTAGTCTTCAACAGGATCAAGACCTTTTGGTGGTACAGCTGTGTTTAGCAAAATCCCTTATTGCCCTGGATATCCCTACTGTCACAATGTACATGGTATTGAAATAACTGGGATTGAAGTCACAATTTGTGAGAACTGTACAGTCTTGGGTATTTATTGCTCTCCAAAAATTCCCAGAGGACAACTTTGTCAGGCAGTCTCAGAAGTGTTAGATACCATTTTGACAGAGAACAACATTATTATTGGAGACTTAAATGTAAATTGCCTTATTGAGGCAGACATTAGCTACCTTTGTGGAATTTACTATTTAGAGATAAATGTTAGAAACAGTTGATATCAACATACACGACTTACAATAGAAAATTAATTGATCATATAATTATTTACAAACATCTCACTTAACTATACAAGCAGGTGTTCTAGAGACTTCACAGATCATAACGCAATATGGATCTCATTTCTTAGTGCTATTAACTGATTATTTTTTTATGGAAAATTCAGACAGATTTAAAGACAAAAAAAAAGAAATTGATACCCCGTAGTGATTCAAAGAATGCTAATAAACTCAGTCAGCCAGAGTCTTGGTCACAAGGCAAGGCTGTACATTTTTGTCAAATGAAAATTAGCCAATTAACATACATGTATAGATTCATATTTGAAACAGACCACACAAATGACAAGATTGCTTTCATTTAATTAGAAATCAGCAGTAATAGTACTAATAGCAATAATAATTAGAACAATAATTTTCGTAATAATAAAGTAAACAAACTGTCTTTGATGTGATAGCTAGTCAAGAAGTGGCTTGTGAAATGTGAGTCAACATCCAGTATCACCAGTTGTTACGAATTATTTTACTAAATCCATTTAATAGACCTGTTTTTCATAGGACTATCATTGTAGTACTGTTACAATTTCAAAATTCATGTTCCTTTTTTCCCCTTCTCTTCAAATAGACTTCGTTCAGAGGCATCACTTAGAGAGGACATGTGTACATTACAGCAGCACTGTCTTACAGTTCTCCTGCGATGAAGAATACAGCTTACTGAACAGTCTCTCAAGATTACATCAAGTTACTTCTATCAGATAACCACAGCAAAACAACATACTGCATGCACAATGCATGTTACTTCAACTACAAAGCTATACTTGGATCACTTTAATCTGCACTTTTATTTCATACAGATATTACATGATACAGATATTTTATTTTATACAGATTCCATGAACGACTTCATGATGCATACCTGAGCTTTAAGAAGTTCTTGGACAACACTCGAGTATGTCTCCCGCCATATTTCGCATTGTTGTTTAGTTCTCGCCATTAACTTGGATGACGTGACACATTGTGCACGCTGTCGTTTAGCCTGCTTCATTGTTCTGCTTTGTAGGCACGCTGTTGGTTAGTTCACTTCGTTGTCACACGGTTGGCGCATATATTTAACGCGGCTCTTTTTTTTCCCGCTCGTTCTTTTTATGTATGTCTCTTGCCTTCGGTCAATAAACGTCCTCTCTTGCTTGGAGTTTCGGCTCAGCTTATTGGCGTCCGGCAGGGGCGATTGTGACTTTCGTCAGCTTCTGCAGATGGGGAGCTTTCTTTCGAGTTTTTCGTTTATCGGGCATCGTAAGGGAGTTAGAATTGGAGTAATATTGTTAAGTTTATCACATTCACAAATGCACTTTCAATACGGCCTTCGCAAGCTTTATAATTGAGAGAATTCGGAAACGTAACCATTGGCAACGTTTATCACAACAGGTTAATCGTAACACTCTTCGTTTGCTGCTACAACGGAAACAACAAGATCTCAAACATTTTAAATTCTGGCATGTACAACATTAAAGAAAAGTAGCGTGTTAATCGGGAGCTCTTTTCATAACCCATAGAATCCTCGGTCAATACAGAAAGAAGTGTGGGTAGAAACACGAGACGTAGTCGAGTGTTTTTCCCCCTTCTTGAGAAAAAATGAAATATATTTGTAGCGCGGCAGTTCAAATTTAAAACTTGCCTGAAGGTTTTAGTTTTGGTGTTCAGTGAATTGTTCTTAGTGAAATCCGGCCGAATTAAAGCTTATACATAGAAACTTGCAAGTTTCTTCACGTGATAAAATAGGGAACAAAATGCTCGAGGCGTGTGTTTTATGAATGGAAGATACCTGGATGCAAAGGAACATGAAAATTGCTCGGGATGATAGCGCCGTAAAACTCGACTGCAGTGACTGATGTGACCTTCCACTTAACGCATCAGAAAGGATATCAGAGCAAGCTCTTAGTTGTTCACTCGAAGGGTAGACGATGTAATTTCTGAGGCTTGCTTCACTGCGATGACCAGAGATGGCCATGATGAGCTAGTCGAGATGGACCCCAGTATGGCCGCAGTCGCTCAGACCTCATAAATTTTAACAGTTATGCTAGTTTAGTTTTTTTTTTAATCGACTCGTGAATAAATTACACAAACCGCACGGATCGCACAAATCGACATGTCAGTTTTACGAATCATTATGATCCGTGATTTTGGACAACCCTCTAAGCTGCCGCGAAAGATTAAATAATATCAATCAATATCAACGATCATTTAAAATTAGTAAACCAAGTTTGCGTCGAAATTTCCAACCAAGTAAAATAGAACAATTACCGAGTCACGTGATGATTAATGCGCCCGAGACCTATTTAATTCCATAAAACGTATAAGGCAACTAATACGCAAATAAAATTGGAAAAGATCAAAAAAACCAAACCGCACGACTCGCAAGGTAACCGCATGTTGAGGAAGTGAGCACCCTTCACAAGACTTTTCACCCATATTAACTCTGCATCGGTTCAATAAAATAAAATGTGAAATCTCTATTTTTTTAGGTACAATGGGGCACACGTGAATACATTATGGACTGTCACATATAGAAATAAACTTTTATAATTTCCAACTGCCTTTAATTCATTTCATGAGAAAAATCTTAGCCAAAAACAAGGTAATTTCTGTAATTAACGCTAAGTCAATGCTCTCAAAAAATGTGGAACGTTGACTTGTCGATAGCACATGGCACTGATAACAACGCACGAGGAATTAATTATTGCAGTTTTCGACGAGACTGATGATTCAAGACCTGAGGCGGATCGTTGTAAATACAAGCTCCAATGTTTGATTTTAATTTCCTTAGCGTGGAAAAGTGTCTTAAAACGGCAAACAGCGTGAGATGCATGTTGTGAATATCATAAAAAAAATATGACAAAGAGAATGCTTTCCAAACTCTTCAAAGAAAATTGCGGTAGGACAGAATTCATTTTAAATACCTGCTTGCCTGGAACTCAGAGTTTAGATCATCAAAAGTACCACATCATGTCATGGACACCGGAACAGGTTATATGAGTTAAATGTTGGTCATATGTATGCAAAGTTTATGGCCAGTAAAGAAAATACAGCAATGTTTGGCGTGAAATATTAATAGAAGTGCCTCCAAAGCAACATGACAAAAAGATTCGTTCCGCAGAAATAAAGGTCACAGCCGTTCACAAAAAAATTCTCTGATCACACGCAACGACACAGGAACAATCAGTGTAATGTGTTCTGATCGACGGAGCCGGACAGCCCAAGGGAGTTCTGGAACAAGTATCGTCCTTTCCTTCATAGCAAACAAAACAGGCTGATGACATTATTCTTGAAGAAAACAATCAGGTCATAACTGATAAGTGTGAAATTGCCGAGCTTTTATATCAACATTTTATTAAGATCACGGAGAGTGTGAGGGCGGTGAGCGAAGAGGAGTACGGTAAGAATTTTGTAAACCATCCAAGTATTATAGCAATACTACAACGTAATACACCGATTTCAATAAAATGGCTGCCGCTCAGCCGAAGAATGGGGCAAGCACTGAGACGAGGTATTTTAGGACTCGACGGGCCTTACAGATAGGACTTCGCGGTCAAATATACACTGTTGTGTTCCTCATTCATTGTACTTAAAAAAGAACTACTGGGCCCAACGGAGAAAAGCTTGGTTTCTTTAGCTTCCCAAAAGAAGCGTCACTTAAAAAGGTCTGACTTGCTAAGATCAGAAGAGACCCTGGCAAAAATTTTAACTTGAACGACAACACGAAAGTATGTTCACTCCATTTCGAACTGTGCGAAATCGAAAAATGTTTTGGTGGGAAAATGTCTTTAAAAAGACGGAATGAAATCTTTCCTACGAAGTTTAGCTGGCCGCGTACTTCACCAAGAAAGCGACCAGCTCCTTCTCTGAGGACGGATCCAGTAGTAAATGAGCGTCTGAAAAGAAATCTGGACACCGACTCAACAACAACAAATAGCGCTATCGAGGAGAGCATTTCCGCTAGCGCTGTTGAGGACATTAGGGACCTTCAGATCCGACTACGACTTCGAGTACGAGAACGAGATTACCAAAGTGCAACTAGCACGCATGCGCGATAGCGTGAGCATGTCACGCAAACTCGTTCTGTCTTCAAAATCTCGCTGCTGCCCTTTTAAGAACTACGAGATTTTCAAGAAAACTCGTTCCCCGAGTACGACTGAGTTCAGGCGGGTTTAAAGGTTAGCCTCTATAGCTGTTTTTACAAGTTTCAAGCGACTCATACATGCACAAAGTCTACATTAAACAGTTACTACCAAATTGCTATGTTTGCACGTTAGAAATTGCTTTTCAAGAACTGTGCTGTACTTTAAGTTCAAAGTCATGTGACGCGAGTCAAGTCAAAGCGATCGTATGACCAGTAGGAAAAGGACGGATTTTTCTCGTTCACCGTCTCGAAAAGCAACGAAAACTCGACTTCATCGATGATATCCTCCATGAACATAAATGCCAGAGCATCTTGTGTGGTTTGTCTGCTAAACATTTCCACGACCGACAAAATGTCGCCACTCCGTACTCACAACAACTACTGAAACATTTTTGTTACGAGCTGACGGCGGCGACGACCGTGTTTACGACAACTAAGCCCCAGGACTCCCGCGCGCAAAAATCGTACTCGTACTCGTACTCGTACTCTTAGTCGTATCTGAAGGTCCCTATTGAGTTTCAAAGTGCTACGACAACAGAATCCTACACGGAAGAAATTAATCAATTAAAACTGGACTTAGAACAACAACAAGGACAAATAACCACTTTGTGTAAGAAAAAGGGCGATGCCTTAAGAGAAATCAAGCGTTTAAATCAACACGCCGAACTTAATGAACTTAGCGAACTTTGGTCAGCTTTCTCTTCGTGAATATTTGGTTTGGTTCTGGATCAATGATATTCGTATCTTTTCCTTGGGAAATATACTCTTCCACACTAAAAATAACCGAAAAATCCGGCCTAAACAACAGACTTACAAGCTATCGAGGTTCAAAAAATAGGGGCTACAAAAACTTTAACTCACTGTTTTACTAGTTATGCTTTTGTAGTCAAACCTTTTGCACGATCACCCCGACCCTAAAGCAAAAATCTTAATTCATCAATTTTCCTCAGAGATGGCTTCCGACCTTCTAAACGAGCACCAGGAATATCCCACTCGTATGGTTTCTCAGAAAACGCCATGGTTTCATCCTAAAACACCTCGTTTTCGTGGTCGCCCCATACTTTGTCCGACCGGCAGCCATTCTATTGAAATCGGTGTATAGCAACACAAGTTTCTAGTTCCAGCACACTAATCAAATACAGATCGAAAGCCTCCTAATGGAATTCAATTGTCGCAAATCGTGTGGCCATGACATGATGACACCTAGGCTTGTAAAGGATTCGGCGGCTGTATTATCTAAACCTATTGCAAGCATTTTAAACTCGTCGATTGACCACGGTGTGTATCCGAGCGAGTGGAAAAAAAGGTCAGGTAACACCCTTGTTTAAAAAAGGCGATGAATTCAACAGGACCAACTATAGGCCCGTTAGAGTACTAACAGTTCTCAATAATGTATACGAAAGGCTGTTGATGGTACAAATGAAGGACTTTTATCGCGCCATCTTATCTGATTTCATCAGTTCTTATAGAAAGTTCTATAGTTGTGAAACAGCCCTGTTCCGTCTGACAGAGGATTGGAGGAGCATGCGCGATAGGGGGAATTGGTTGGTATGGTGTCCATGGATCTTTCTAAAACGTTTGATCTTATACAGCACGACCTATTGTTGGCAAAACTCAAGGCTTACGGTGTTGGTGAGAAAGGCTGCGCGCTTCTAAAGGATTATCTAACTAGAAGACAGCAGAGAGTAAGAATTGGAGTTACGTACTCCAGGTGGCAGAGCATAGGCCGAGGTGTGTTGAAGTCCTAAATGTAATAACATTCCTAAATGTAATAAAGTCCTAAATGTAATAACATTTGGTCCTAAATGTAATAAAGTCCTAAATGTAATAACACTTGGTCCTAAATGTAATAAAGTCCTAAATGTAGTAACACTTGGTCCTAAATGTAATAAAGTCCTAAATGTTATAACATTTGGTCCTAAATGTAATAAAGTCCTAAATGTAATAACATTTGGTCCTAAATGTAATAAAGTCCTAAATGTAATATCATTTGGTCCTAAATGTAATAAAGTCCTAAATGTAATATCATTTGGTCCTAAATGTAATAAGCCTCTGATGCAGTCGTTCGACTGCGCTAATGCATTGGTGTTATAGCGGACATCCAACATTGAGGTGTTAAAGTGACAGCTGTTGCACCGAAAAATCCCCTGACCAGTATTCATGTCACATGGCGGGCTCGCTGATATCAACCAGTATCTTTCTACTTACTAGTCGCAAGTCGAGTAGCATTGGCTGGAGACCGTTACTGACAGCTTCTAATGACAGCTGGCGAAACAATGAGTACGCTCACCAATACCTCCATATATCACTGGCTCAGACTCTTAAGTACATTAGGTTTTGGAAAAATGTGATAACGGTATACTTGTGTGATCAGTGATGGAGGTACAAGTCATAAACCAAATTAAAAACTTGGACAAGGAAGTCTACAAATTTGTAGGTCGGACAATTTGCGGGCTTGGATATGAAATTGTTTGTCTTTACTTTTTAGACCAGACCTTGTTAGCATGCACATTTTGTTTCCTAATTCGGATCTTGACCGGCTCTCCAGAAAGCTATTGTTTCCAAATTGTCGAATAGTTTCGTGGTTACGGTGAAATTATATACTCAGTAACTTACATTTAACAGGTGTAAATGAAAAGAAACTGCTGACCAGCACATTCAAAAGGGTTATCTATGTCAAAGGTTGTTAATTATGTACCGATCTCCAAAAACTCACGCACAAATTTGTGCTTTTGCTTTCTCTGAGATGTGAGTAAAACTAATCGTGTGAGCCGTTTTTTAATGGTCTACTAAATGATTTAAAGAAAAAGAAAAGGAAACATGGTTTGCTTGACGCACTGATCGCCTTAACGATCAAGCATTAGATAAAATAGCATAACCTGACTCTGAAACGGACTTTTCTTCAACTTAATCGGCACTATGAGTGACGTGCTCGTAAAGAGCATAACTTTTCCGTTTCAAATTAGCTGGCAGTAACACAAAAGATTTGCCCATTAACGTTTTACAGTATTGACTGGTTAAACTGACTTTGAAAAGATTCTTGAGTTCGTATGATTGGTAATGATAAAAATAATAATAGGTGCGAAAAACATTTCACGAGCCTGTGAAATATTTCCGAAAGTTTTCTTTGAGATGCGCATCGAATGTAGTACGCTAATACTTGCATTGATTTAGCATAAGACTGAATATTTTAGTCCGGCGTTATGGTTTTAGCGTTAGAAGCATTATTGCGGGATAGGTCTGTGGGCCATAAAGATCGTGAAAACTCCGGAGGGAATAGGAAACCCTCTGCTTTAGCAGACGACGTCTATGAAGCCCTGCTCAACCTTGTTGAATACGTGTAGCTGCCGTGCGATACTGGAGAGTCGGCGTAAGGATATCATTCAATGAACTGAGACCATGGTGATATGGCACTATATTACGAGGAAGTCGAATGGTAAAATCATCAGAGGTGAACAAAGTAGAAGTTGAAGAATTTGAAAGGACGAAAGAATCTAGTGTGGGGATGATGGCTTTCTCTCTGTGGGACAATAGAGCCGAAAAGGCATAGCCAACGATGGTGATGAGCTAGTAGATGTTTAGTTTGTTTTATACGTAGACATCGACTTATTTGGAGTGAGAAGGGATGTCGAATGTCACATTGCAATTCTTCTTCTTTGTAATTGCAGCCGCAAGTGTGGGGCCTGGTGATGACTAAGATTAGACACAGCTGGGGCGGTAGGTGCCGAGCATTCTGACTGTACAGCGTAACAGCACAACAATTGAAACCAGCGGTCAAACGTTGGGCATGTGCGAGTGGATCAATCTGGCCAACCGTGCACACGTTCAACGCGCAAAATTTTCAACGGAAACATCAAGAATCAACCGCTGTTGCCAAATAAATACAAGAAAAAATATAGAAGTCTGGAAAAGGAATTAAAAGAAGGGAAAAGAAAAACTGGAGACTTTTCAAACAAAAAACTTATTCAAATACCTTATCCTACTGTTAAAGCTTAACTATCAATCCGCCTCTGCGCTTCTAAAGCACAGTGACTTACTCGCTTGTGTGGTTGATCGTAACTTTTAGACAATGTCTGCGACAAAGTCGCAGAAAGCAGTAGAAGGGCTAGACAGTCAAAATAAAGAAAAAGTTTAGACGACCCTCTTGGGTTTATTGTGCTACAAAACACAACTGGCTCTCTTTCTCGATTCTCAAAATAAAAAAGCCATTCTTGATTCTTATTAGAGCGAAGTCTTTTTGGTTTAAGGATAAAATCTAGCTTAACTCGAAGTCATTTACCGTCGTTTCTCTCAATTTTGGCTAATTTTTTCATGCAGAAATTATCATACACAATCAACGGAATACATAATTTCAACTTATACTGTTTATCTGAAGAAGAATACCTTTCCTAACCTGGAAAAAATGCGTTCAAAACATCAGGAACATTAATTTAGCGGACGTTGCTTATTTACCCCGATGGTGACCCAGTGTCGAAAACGTTTGGTTTTTACTTTTCAAATAAATTTTTGCTTTGTAAACGGCTCATTTTGAAACCCGTGCTAAGATTGAAAGGTTTTAAAGCGATTTGTTTTTTGAATTTCTGTCTGTTTGTTCTCAAGGTCATATTTCAGAGTAACCGCCGCGAATTGTGTAGTACCTCTAGGATGTATTGTCGTAATTGAAAAGGGAAATTTCCCTTCTTAAGGCACATCACGCTACATTTACTCTTTCTCAAAAACAATAAAAGGACTCGGTCGGAGAGCAACCACAGTCGTCTTCCTAACACTCAGAACAACTTTCAGGATGAATTCCGTGATGTACTGGCGCATTTCCGATGGATAAATCATTACGCTAATCAGTCTCATTGTGCGCCGCCAAGAAACTTGAATTTCAAGATAGATATATAACAAGACTAACCACCATTTAGATGCATCTTTCTTGACAGAACAAGAAAGATCGCTACATGTTCTCGTTTTCTGATCGAGGTCCCTTTTTAGTACTTTTTTAAACATTGTCACAACAGAAAAGAGGAAGCAAATACCTTCACCAAATACCAAGACGATGGTTCATCGCGGAAAACAAGAACATTTTCCAACCTTTTCGCACAGCCTAAGAAATATCTCTCAAAGTCTAACTTAAAGTACAGTCAAAGGGTTGCATTTAAGACCATTTAATTAATGAGTTTCAAGACTAAGGAAAGTAGATATACTGCGGAATTTTTCAAAAGCCTTCAGCTGCCAATATTCCTGCGTTATCACTTTCGATTTCTTCCAACATACTGTCCACCACAGCTTGTGGTATGTTTTAGAAAACGCTACCGAGAAATTAAAATCAAGTGTCCTATGTATTGAGAAGAAAATGCAAAGAATACGCCTTTATCTGCTGTCGATTAACGGGTTGTATCCCTGAACATAGGCAATGTTCAAATTTATGTAAATTCTGTTTGGAAACAGTTTCCGCTTCAGTTCTTTCACACGTCCTAGATTGTTCGTAGTCTGAAAACAGCACTAGTGGTAATATTAAATTAACTACATCGTTCTTTTACAACTGCTACAATGCTTCCGCAAATTCGGATTTGTCTTCTCATAGATTTCATTAGGATCCCAAGGTTAAGAGTTTTCAGTTTTCATGTCTTTTAAATCTGAGTAAATCTACATTAATAAATGGTCAGACATGACAAATAATTTCGTCTCGTCCGTCTCGTCTCCATGTCTAAATGTAAATGTGGCGGTTTTCAGGGAAACGTGATTGACTGTTTTTAAGTACCGTGATTCGTGATTGTGAAATGTTAAATGCGTGAGCCGTGAATGATATGCCAGTCGCGATGCGTGAAACAAAGATACTATTTTCCGTTATCCGTTATTACTAAAGGGAAAACGCATTTTTTTCCGTGAAAAATTACTTGCTGAAAATCTGAAATCTTTTCACCAAGCCTATTTGGTTAAGGTGGCCGGATTGGTCAGCGTTGTATTGTTTTAGGATCTGTCAGTTTGATGCCAAAAGCATACACATCAGTACGTATGAAGGTTTGTAGCCAATGCTTCTCGGCGTACATCTCAAGCAACTAAAAAAAAGACACTGCTTAAAATCAGCGAGAGAGCCCACAATATGCCATGAATTTTGGTCAGAGGATTCTCTGGCGGAACAGTTGTCACTTTAACATCTCAATGTGGATGCACAGGCACAGTTAAACTAATGCATTGAAGGCTTATTAAATTTAGGACCAAATGTTATTACATTTAGGACTTTATCACGTTTAGGACCAAATGTTATTACATTTAGGAAAGTTATTACATTTAGGACCTCAACAAGGTGTTCCTCAGGGGAGTGTCCTTAGACCAATGCTCTTTAATGTCTTCATTAACGATCTGTTTTATCATGTTACGCAAGCCAAGCTGAATGTATAAGCTGATGACCACCAAGTGTACTACTCAAACACTGATCCAGTTATATTGGAAAAATGTATTTGTAGTGAAGTAGCTAAGGCAAGTCAATGGTACAAAAATAACGCTATGAAAGTTAACGTAACTAAACACCAAGCGCTTATTTTGGGAGAAACTGATCACAATTTCTCTTTCCCAACTAAAAATTCTCTAGACATTCTTGGTATGAATATTGATAACAGGCTCTCTTTCGACAAACATGTATCCACTATATGTAAAAAGATTGACATTCAATTTAAAGTTATGCAAACATTCCGAAAACTCGTCGCCAGAGACACTCTATTAAAGCTGTATAAGGCCTTCATCCTGCCGCATTTTTATTACTGCTCCTCTTTGTGGCACTTTTGCGGCACCCGCAATTCTGGTAAAGTGGAGGCCTACAACAAGGGGATTTTAAGGTTTCTTTTACAAGATTATGAGTCCTCGTATAATATGTTACTGAATAAGGTCAACTTAAAATCTCTTCAAGTCAGACGCCTACAGAATATTCTAATCATATCGTACAAGAGTTTATCTTTTTACTAACTATCCAGGATATTTAAATGATATTTTTACGTTTAGATCTACGTCCTATAACTTACGTGGTAATTATATCTTGTCCCTTCCAAAACCTAAAACTACAACATATGGCTTTTACTCTTTCTCTTACTTAGCCGCTAGCTTATGGAACTCTCTCCCGGACATCCCCCCCCCCCCCCCTCTCCTCCTTGCTTTCTTAAATACAAATAACACCTGTATCTATTGCCACTTTATCTATAACTTTTTAAGCTTCAACTACTTCTGAAACAGTACAGGCAAATAGTTTGTTAATAAGTTACCACTTCTATGAAGTACCCTCATTCCGAAAAGCTCCCCTTTTTTCGGCCGATGATTTTGAGGAAGCGCCCGGGCGCTTATTCGGGGAAACACGCTAAAACGGAATTGGTCGATTAGGTTTGACGGAAAATGTTTTAAATTGAAAATCAAGTGGGGCTTGCCAGGCAACTTGAGTAGATAACATTCTCTGATAGAAGTATCACATTTACAACTAGCTCAAGACCTCTCTGAATTTTTGCAAAGTAGTTTGACGCATTCATATACGCTCAAGAGTCTTAGTAATTCTGCCGTAATCACACTCGATCCTCAGCCTACGGCATTATACCCATAATTATGCCGGTATAATTTATCTGAGCCTATCAGTGACCGTCAAATAGCTTCAATTAAGGTCTTCAGTTTCAGATCTCACTATTTTCCCTGCTCGTCAGCTCTGGATCTCGAGGACTCTTTGGATCTGCTTTAGCAAATCGGACTGCCATCATGTATAAAAGTAACTTATGAAATTAAGAAGGCCGTCGATTTGAGTTTCCATTTACTCTAAAAAGCAATAGTTTGCAATTCTTTCCAATCAAATATTGTCAATAAAATCAAGCAAGCCGTGGAAACTGTCATCGGGTTCTTTATCGAATTCAAGTAATGTTTCGCTTAAGCTATAAACCACGTTCATATTATAACGCTGTAAAGATATTTTGGGAAGATATGTCAGCGAATTAGGGGTGTATCGGAGGAAAATTACTTTTGTGCTGAACTATAAATCATCTACGTTGATCGTCTCTCGCCGTTGATACCTGTGCAAAGGTAGTTTGTTGCCCCTTTGGGTTATTTTCTCCAACTCGGAAATGATTTTACCCGGCACCAACTTTAATTTGACTCCCTATCAAGGAGACTTTATATAACTGTGATAAAAGCGATGCTCACATTTCCCATGTACTGCACCTTTTCGTGTGGCCAATTGAAGTCATTTAAGCTAAGAGGCATTTTCCACTATTCTATATAGAGTTTTCAAGTTCCGGAATCAAAATCTTTATAGTGAACTTGAATCATTTTTAAGGCTGACATCGTTCTAGAAAGATTTTTAAGGAAAAGTTTCAACAGTATTGCGTAAATGGTTTGACGCATTTACGCATAAGAGCTTCAGTTATTATGCCGGAATATTGCTTGTTCCTCCGATTACAGCATTATACCCAAAATTATGCCAGCACAACTATCTAAGCAGTGACCGCCAAACGGTTTCAGTTAAGGTCTTTCAGATCTCCCCTTTTATACTGTTCGTCACAAACAGTTCTGCATCTCGAGGACTCTTTGAATCTGAAGAATGGAAGGCCAGTCTCCAAATATTTCCAAGTATACCTAATTAGAAGTCATTCTCAGTATTACAAGTTTTCGTTCGCTCACATACTCTAAAAAAGTGAAATGGCTTATTTCATTAAAAATGGTTAGGACACACACCATCTTTTCGCTCTTTAGAATGTTTTCTTCGCCTATGAGAGAATCACCCAGACTGGTTGTATATCATCTCCTCCGCGAATAAAGTGACACGTGACGCTGGGATCCTAAAAGAAACGTTATGCTATGTGATTTTTTTTTCATTTAACTCAGCCCTAAGCTAGTCTCCAAAACCGAAACAGTCATTCCAAACAAATTCCAAGAATCAGCGAGTATGCTTTTTGCAGGATTGCTGATTTGAGCAAACAAGAGGCTCCTACTAACATTTCGGTAAGGAAGGACGTCAATTAGCCACAGTTTAATAACCAGGCGTCAGTGTATTATAAAGGACAGCAGAGTTGCCGTTCAATGCATTCTCCATTCTATAACCTCAAACTGAGTCGCTTCCATCCGATTGTGTTGCTAGTGGCGATTGTGTTTTTAGTGGCGATTACTAAAAGCGTGAGAGACGCTTGCACAAATGTAATTAAATGACATGCTCTGATCTTTGAAACCTTGCCTAATATTTCAGTGGATGTTACTGTTAGATTTATTCGTACTACACCCGAGTTATTTCTGAGATAGCGATCAAGATGGGAAAGGAACTCACTAGACTCATATAACTAGAGATCATTCAAACACAACTGAATCAATTCACCTTTTTTTTCGCTTTTACAACTGTCAAGTAAAGTAACTTTTGAAATTCATAAGGTCGTCGATTTGAGGTTCCATTTAACTTAAAACTGAAGCAACTATTTGGTATTCGTTCCAATCTAAATACTGTCAATAAAATCAAGAAAGCCGTGACGACCGTAGCTTCTTGCTGCATTGCAAGTGTTTCCAACAAGTTTTTAATCGAGTTCAACTGATGTTCCGAATCAGCTTTGCGCTCTTTGTCATATACTGTCTGAGATTCCAAGATCGCGGTCTACATATGCATATACCGAACAGACGGTGTGGTTATCATTTCTAGTGATAGTCATATCCAGTGTATGGTTACAGTCAGTGATCGCGTCTGGCAGTTCTACGTTCAATCAATAAAACTTGGCTCTACAAACTGCAAAACTCAGTAAAAATCACCTTTTTGATATGCTTTTTACACAAAAAAAGAGAAATACGATACTTCTTTTTATCGATTAGTTAACTTTAATTTCCTTTCTCATCAGAGACAAAAAACATTGGTCGAGTAGGTTTGAAGGAAGGTTTTTTCGTTGAACATGAACTGAGAATCGTTATACAACTAGCCAAGATAAAACTCTTTGGTAGAAGTATTATTTAGACCGATAATTCAAGATTTTTGGAAATTTAGACTTTTATCATTTTTGTGTCACCGTCATGGATACGAACCTACCGGCTCCGGATAACGGCCACCCCATCCCCTCCCCCCCCTCATTCATCAACGACGACTGTTTCAAATAGCATCACAAATAAGTAAGTCTACACTGTATTAGAGATCATAGTCCACTTCAAAAGTCACTCCCTGCTCCGTGAAATATTTTTTTGCCGCCACTTTTGCAAGAATGGTTAAGATGTGCGCTCTTTGTCATATCGCTGTAGAGATATTTTGGGAAGATGTATCAGCGATGTATCGAGAGAAAATTACTCTTACGCTGTAAAACGTAAGAGTGAACCCCTGGTAATTCAATTCAACAAAACTAACGGTGTTTGTTGAATTGAATTACTAGCCATTGTCCTTTGGCAGACAAAAAAAGATAGGGGTCACAAGTATCTCCCTTAACTTTTTCATGTCTACTCAACACCTATCTTTTGAAACTGTTCACAGATTCCATATACGTCACTTTGGAAAAATTGTGGAAACTGTTGGGAGCCACACGCATGTACAAAGTCAAGAGAAGCTCTCTTGACAGGATACATATTTCTGTAGTTTTGTCAAATTTTGATGAAAATTAGCCAGAATATTCGTCGAAACATTTTCTTTTGTCCAACTTCAATATAGATTCTCTCGGGAGTCAATTGAAGTAACGGAAAAGGTTCATATCCTTTTTAGCCTTTCGTCAGCTGAGGTGACATTATGGGAGGTGACCTGTCCTAGACCTCTCCGCGAAACCGTCGAAAATGAGGTTCCGAACAAAATTTTATTTTTAGAAAGTGAAAATTTTATGACATTGTAAATGAACAGTCAACAAATGGGCAAATTTAGTAGAAATCAATTATATGACAAGATCTCTTGACAGACCTCTTGTTGAAAGATCATGAATTAATGAAATCAATATATTGAAAAAAGTTTTCTTTCTTAGTATACAGATCGGAGCGAGTTTGACAATGATTACCGGAAAGATGGTCGAATGAGCTTATGATGCTGCACATTTGGAGCCAATATTATACTGTACTTAGTGAGTAAGTTCTCAGATATATTGCTTTTCTAAGGTAACTTGAGAAATGTTGATATGATGAAACAGGTTTAAAATAATTCCTTTCTAATCATAAAATAGCCAAACAACTTCTATAGAAGTGTGATAATTCTAGGAGAAAGACCAAGGACGGATGGGGATGACAGAAACCGATAGACATAACAGTAGATTGTACATTGAGCTGACGCGCAAGATTAAATGATATTAATTAACAATTATATGTAGTAAAACAGAACCTTTTGTGACTAAGTTAATTAGACGAATTAAACCGATCCAGGTAATGATTAATGCGCCCGAAACCTATTTAATTTCCACACAACATAGCAGGAAAGTGATACACAAATTAAATTAAAAATAAGATTAACCAACTGCAGTACTCTTAATGTAACTGCATGCTGAGAGAGTGAAAATATTTCACAAGGTTTTTTTACCCATATTTTCTCTCGCACTGTTTTTCCTTTCTTAATCCACATCGTTAATTTTCTATAAACCGTAACCTTGAGTGAGCAATTTTGACAAGATTATGATGTCGAAACTGAGCTCTGGTAAGGACTGCTCTTGGGAGCTAAAAACCACTGATATCCTGAGATAAGATGGGAAAAAGTCTTGGTTCACTTTAACTTACCTGGTTGCTTGGTCTTTTCCTTCCCTATCTTTCCCTACCCACTACCCAACCCACCCCCCTCACCCCCGATACAAGGTCGAGTTTGATTTTGAGACCAAACTCTAGTCCTCGTTTGGCGGATAATGGTTTTTATTAAAAGGAATGGGGAGGGGGGGCGGGGGGAGGATAGATGATGAATGAGATGGTCTATTACTGCTCACTGTGGATTTCTTTCCTCCACCGATTGTATATTTTTCATTTCGAGGTGGTGGACTTCTGCATGAGACAGTTATGAGCCCTCGACTCACTTGTGTGGATGTTACAGTAGTGAATAAAGATTTATGTTGATTGGTACTTACAGGTCGAGGAGATACCGAACAGTGCTGAATACTCCTGGGGGTAAGTCCTTTAATTGATTATGGGATAAGTCCCTGTCAAAAAGAAACATCACATCAGAAAGTTAGAAATGCGCAGTAAGATAAAGCTTTGAACTTGCCCCACCACCCACCTCTATTAGGCGCCCTCATTCCAATGAGCGGCACTTTTTTCAGCCGAAATCTCAAATTCGCGCAGCATGTGGACAAGTCAGCTTTCGGTTTTCCTAGGAAAACTCTTAGCCAAAAACAAGATAACTTCTGTAATTAACGCTTTCCAAACTCTTAAAAGAAAACTGCAGTAGGATTGAGACAATTTGAACTAACTGCTTGCCTGGAACTTAGTTCATCTCATCACAAATACCACATCATGCCATGGCTCCAGTTGTTCAAAGGGCGGATAACGCTCTCCAACGGATAAATCTTAATCCAGCGAATAAGTTTTACTAAAACGTACTGCGCTATCCACCGGATAGAGATTTATCCAGTGTGTAGCGTTATCCGTCTTTCCAACAATCGGGGCCTGGAAAGGCTATATGGGTTACGAGAGACTTTTTTTCAAGATCGCATAAGAGGTGGCACATCGACCGAAAAATGACTGTCCTCATATTTCAGTCAGAGATGCCTTATAGTGAACTTAGAAACTCGATCAGGTTTTTTTCTCCAGACTTGTTTCTTTATCATAGTAAATCCACGAAAACTGAAACGAGCGTTGGTAGGCGTAAAATGGCGGAAATCATTGCCCCGGGTACTGAGGCAAATAAACTTTGCTCATGAAAAGCACAAAAGAAAGCAAGCTCGTATCAATTTGACAAATTTGTATAGGAGGGATTGAGGTATGACTTAAGTCTAAAACGGGACCGTTTCATTTAATTTTGACAGCACGGAACACTTTTAGAAATCACCAATATTTCAAAATCCAAATAATCGCATTTTGTAGCACATTTTCAATTATCATTTTCACCATGCGGTATGACTCGGAATCGGTTCAGATTAAGCTAATGATAAGTGGAAATAGTGTTGTTTCGAGAATATAGAAATTAATTTGGGGCTTTTCATTTCTGCACAGAAAAACCAGGCTGAACCTCGTGAAAATCGCAACATCGTCATATAAGTCACGACATAATCTGATTAGGCACCCCGTGGTTAAATCCGGAATTCCGAGCACATCTTAGAAGTTAGCACCGTGGTCGATCAGGAAATCAAGACAATAAGCTAGCCCTGCATAGCTAACCACGGCAGATTGGTTTTTATCTCTGCTTTCCTTTCAAATTCTCATCCATTTCCCATGGCGGAATTGTTTACAATAACACATTCACTAAGCTAGCGGAGGGCGTCTGTTTTTCTTTGCGGATTCGAACACCTACAAGTCTTAAGAAAGTTGTGGGGTAAACTTGAGTGTCATTGTGGACTTGAAAGAGGACAATTCAATCATTTATAACGGTAAGTCAAATGTTCTTTTCCGACGACGTTGAAGACGGGAAGTAATCTGTGTGTAGATGTGAAACACTGAAGCATTTGTCACGCAAGGCTGAAATTATTTCAATCTTGTTTCCATCTTGTAATTTTACAGCCACGAATATCGATGAAGAGGGTTTTTCTAAAAAAACTTGTTTATGCGATCATTTTTCTTATCAGTTAGTCATTGCTGTGTAACTTGTTAACTTAGCTGCGAGGATCTCATGTAGAGTTGAATGTAATAGTGACATTACTTAGAAGAGCCAATAAGCAGAACACAAAACAACAAATAGTTCTAGAAAAAAAGATTAGGGAAAGGATCAAAGCCAGAGTAAAGGCGGAATACTGGCAAAGTACAAAATGATTGAAATAGGAGAATAATATCAAGTATGGAGCTGGAAACAGAAGGAAATAGATAGGGTGAACTAGACCCGAGGATAAGTGTGTGATAAACAATGTGCCATTTGAAATCACTAATGCCTACAAACAAAGAATCTTAGCTGAGTTAAGAACGTTCTTCCCAAATTGAGAGTTCTGGTTACAAAACTCACGTAAATTTATTGGGCTAGAAACTGTTCTCAAATTAAAACAACCAAGTCGAGAAAAGGTAATTCTTTTGATGACCTTTGATATTTCAGCTAATGTCGTGCCGTAAAGTCATTTCTGAACACCTAAAGACTGTCGGCAATGCCGATGTTGAGGCCGAAATAGATTTAATTTCAGATCGAGCGCCAATTCTTAACACGCTTTCCAGCAATCAGACTAGATGACCAGTTCTGAGCATGTCTGTTTTTTAAGGCGTTGGATGAAGGAGAGGGTCGCAAAGATGCCGTGCATTCTAGAAGAGTTATCCAGCCATGCTAAACTGAGGAAAAACGCGCAGGCCTAATCGCAGAATTAGGAGGGCATTTTTCATAACAATTTTCTAGCTAACCCATTTTACAACTTTTCATTGTTAAAAATTATCATTTCGAGAAATATTTCCAAAATGCTTCAAAGCGCCGGTCTAGTCAAACTGCCAAAATGGCGCTGCACGTTGTTTCGGATATTCTTTAAATTTGTGGTTTGCTTACAGAGACTTGATCGATGTATCAGCCTTCTTAGTTACAGAGGCTGTGGAAAGGAAGACAAATAAGCAGTGGCCGCAAAGAATTACTTCTTACTAACCAAGTGCGAGGGCCGTACTGAGGATTATAGGCCGAAAATCGTGGTCGTATAAAGCGAGCGCAGCGAGGTCCGCACAAAAATACCGACGGCCAGTATTTCCCAATACAGCTCAAGCAAGCGATGTTACTTAGTATTTATCATGGAGTTCGGGAAAACCTCTTTAATTTTAATTTCTCGGCTTTCGCGAACAAAAATTAACGGCTTATGACCACTTTCGTGGAAATGGTCCGTATGGCAGAATCCAGACCAAGTAAGAACTAATTAGAATACTCGGATTTACCTCAAAACCGTCCTGCCAAAAGTTAGAATTCCTGCAGGGAGACGATTTCAAAGCTTTGAATTGATCTATCCATAATTTTTTTCTTTTAGCATAATGTTTTCAGTATCCCTCTATCTAACGATGTCATTTTTTTGATAATAATCACTGCGAAAAATCGTGCCAGTGTCTTCTTCCACTCACGACTGTGTCTGTGCGGAACCTAATTGCCAGCCCCAATTTCCTGTGACACTGAAGACTCGCGTTGTAGAATTAAACGTTTTTAATAATCTTAACAGCTACTCCCTACGTGCTTCTAAAAGCCTGAGTCCTCCTACAGTTGTATCTCAACTTTTCAGTGAAACACTCTTCCAAGGTAACATATTCAATATTAATCTAATAAAAAAGTTTTTAAAAGTGTTATTTTCGTGGCCCAAAAACCGCAATAAGGGAACAATCCAATGTGTTTTTGTGATTGTAAATATCTCGACCTTGCGTGACAAACGCTTGATTATGTTGAATTACAGAAGTATCAGATTCCTTCCAGTTTTCAACGTCCTCCGCAAAGAACATTTGACCTGCCGTTATAAATGATTTAATTGTCCTCTTTCAAGTCCAAAATAAAGCTCAAGTTTACCCCAGAACTTTCTTAGGACTTATAGGTGTTCGAATACGCAAACAAAAACAGACGCCCTCCGCTAGCTTAAGGAATGTGTTATTGTAAACAATTCCGCCATGGGAAATGGATGAGAATTTGAAATGAAAGCAGAGATACAAACCAACCTGCCGTGGTTAGCTAGCAAGGCTAGCGTGCTGTATTGATTTCCTGATGGACCACGGTGTTAACTTGCAAAATGTGCTCGGAATTCCGGATTTAACCACGGGGTGCCTAATCAGACTATGTCGTGACTTATATGACGATGTTGCAATTTTCACAAAGTTCAACCTGCTTTTTCTGTGCGGAAATAAAAAGCTCTAAATTAATTTTTATATCCTCAGAAACAACAATATTTCCACTTATCATTAGCTTAATATGAACCGATTCCGAGTTATACCGCATGGTGAAAATGATAATTGAAAATGTGCTACAAAATGTGATATTTGGATTTTGAAATATGGGTGATTTTTAAAAGCGTTCCGTGATGTCAAAATTAAATGAGACGGTCCCGTTTTAGACTTAAGTAATACCTCAATCCCTCCTATACAAATTTGTTAAATTGATACGAGCTTGCTTTCTTTGCGCTTTTCATGAGAAAAGTTAATTTGCCTCTACTCGGGGCACTGATTTCCGCCATTTTACGGCTACCGACACTCGTTTCAGTTTCCGTGGATTTTCTAGGATAAAGAAGCAAGTCTGGGAAAAAAAACCTTACCACGCTTCTAATCTCACTATATGGTATCTCTGGACAAAATATGAAGGTTTTCAATTTTCCGATCATGTGCCACATTTTTCGATTTTCACTCGGTCAATTCAAGCATTCGCTCCTAAAAGTTCGTCATTTTTATGCAAAGTATATCATCGGACAGAATGCGTGGACGTCAATAATTATTCAATAACGATAAAGCGGCAAATTTGAAATTGAAGAGTCCTAAATTAGAAAAGAATGGGTCAAAATCAGCCCACAAGAGTTCGTAAAACTCATTCTTGTAAGTCTTAGAACTGCTTGCTTCTCGATCAGCGCACGGCTTTTTTGAGATTACAGATGTATCTACAATGTACACCTAAAATGAACGATTTCTTTGGAGTAGAAGAATTGTCATTTTGCTCTTGAAAATACACTAAATTCGGGAATTTTTAGTATGAAAGTCATTTTCGAGAGCGATTTTCTGAAAAACCTTACTACCCTCGAAAAATCAACACACAGCAAATGACAGACTGATAAATCTTTACTCCAGCAGAATCTGTCTTAATTTTGAAAATTGGCCAAGGGAAACCTTTATCCATTTTAGTTTGAAGACGTTTAGTCGAAATTGCGCTAAGAAATGGTACGTTTTGACAATGGGCATTCTGCCCAATGATAGCCAGTAAAGAAAATACAGCAATGTTTAGCATGAAATAGTAATAAAAGAGCCTCCAAAGTAGCTCGGAAATACGATTCGTTCCACAAGAATAAAAGTCACAGCCGCTCACGAAGGCATTATTAGCAATCGCGCACTAGAGAGTCGAAATGGTGTTTACGTCAGCGGTCAAACGTCAGAGAACTAAATCTTTCAAAGAAGAACGATTTTATCGTCAACCATAAATAAGCAGCTAATCAATGATTGCGGCCAGATACATCATATCCGAAACTATGAGCATTGTATACTCAGTTCACGTGACCTCTCAAAATGTAGCATTATGCCTAAAGCGACCAACAGGTAATGATAACAGGGTGTTCAAAGCGGCTTACTGCAACTTCGCACAAAAAATGATCACCTTATTAGACCAAATTGTTAGGCTACATTTATTTATGTCTTATTGAGTAAGTGAGGCAGTAGCCAAGCTTTTAATAAGGTTACTTAGTCTAAAAAGTGTGAGAAGAGTAGTATTGAGAAATGCCGTTTGAAACGTATATGCTGAAAAGGACCCCAAAAACGTCTTTTTCAAATTAATAGAAACGTATTTGACACATTTACGCTCAAGAGTGTTAGTATTCATGCCGGAGGTATATTGATCATTATTCCCAAAATTATGCGGTTAAAAATTTATCTAAGCCTATGGGTGACCTTCAAACGGTTTCAATTCAGGTATTTCAGATCTCATTATTTTACTCTGCTCGTCACTAACAGTTCTGGATCTGGAGGACTCTTTGGATCTTAGAACTGAAAAGTTAGCCTCCAAATGTTTCCAAGTATACTTAATTTAAAGTCATTCACGATATTACAATTTTCGCCCGCACGCATACTCTGAAATTGTTAAATGCCTTTTTTCATTAAAAACTATGAGGAAACACATCATCTTTTCACTTCTTATAATTGTAATGTTTTCTCCGCCTAGCATATGAGAGAATCGCTCACACTAGGTATATATCATCCCCTCAGCGAATAGCCGGCGACGAGTGTCTCTTTAGGATACTATTCCCGCCATAACTCGGTCACAGTCTCCCTCACGGCTGGCCGAGTCGTCAGATTGAGGCTAATACAGCGTGCTTCGCGTAGTTTTCCTTGCAAACTGTTGTTTACAACTTCACACATGACTTCAAGCGATAATTTTAGCAATCTAAATTATTTCAATTCTAGAAACGATCTAAGAAAACTCAAAGTAGAAGAGCTGAGGGCGATCTTCAGTAATGTTGGCCAGCCAACAAGCGGAAAAAAAGAAGATCTCGTCCTGCGTTGCTTCGTTCTTGTCGAACGATCAAAAGGCGGTCCTTTGATTGATACAAACAACTTTTCTGTGCCTTCTACATCCTGTACAGCTGATGTTACTTATGAAGTAATCATTAGGGAAGCTAATAATTGCGTGTGGAGCAAAGACCTGAAAGAACTACCCGCGTTTACGTTTGTCCAGCTCTATGATTATCTTGCGAAGAAGACATTGAAATACAGCAACCTCCATGAGTCAGCAAGCGCTGGATACAAAAAGTTGAAAGCCTTCAACTTTTTCAAAGAGGGCCACATCAAGGATCTTCAACTTTTCCAAAAAGACAGCCATGTATTCGTTAAAGCAGAGGTTCTGGCCTGTATGAAATCCGAGAAATACAGGTCTGTTTTGGTTTCTAATCGAACGAAGAACGATATAGTAAAGACAGCTTGAAAGTGTCATGCGGGGTAAGTACTAGTATGAATTTTTTTATGATTTCAAGATAAAACTTGCCAATTGGGAGCCTCAAATACCTCGTCTATAATGGATGGATTATTCTCTTTCCAAATTTGCAATAGTATTATTAGTTTTTCTTGCCTTTAAATGGTGCAAGTTTGGCCTGGCCCAAAGAATAATTATCTCTTTTCAGAACTTAAGTATTTCTTCCTATTGTTTGCGTTTTATCAATTTTAACAATGAAGTATTTTCTCTGATATTAGTTAAGATGTTGAAGTACATCATGTATAGAAATTGAGGATAAAATCTAAAATTCTAAAATGTGGACTGTTTTATATTTGCTAGGAGAGGTGAGAATGGAATGCGCCGATGTAACCACATTGGAGGAATTATATTTGCCATAGAGGATTTCAACCGCTCTGGCCTGAGAGAAAAGGACCAACCAGTATCATGCACATCAAAGTTATGCAGCTGGAATGTTTCCAGGAATATGAAAGTGGAACCAAGTCCAATTGAAAAGATAGTATTTCAGAAAATAAGATATGGCAAAGCCACAACATCGAGTGCCAAGATCACAAGTTATGACCCACGTGCCCGAGCAGATAGGGATGTAGACCCTCAAGCTTTGGCATTAATAGGAGAAAAACTGTCTAACTTTTTACGAAGCAGCAGCTATTTTCTCTTTCACAGTATTAAGCCATCAGATTCTTTTTCAATTCAAATTGAGAGTATCTGCGAGTCCATAAGTCCATTCCCAATGATGCAACTGATGTAAATGAGCTTGAGCATGCTAAAGTTTGTTACTGAGATGTTCCATTCAATGATGACTATAACATTAATAGCAAAGCATTTAAGCAAATCATTGACTGTTGTGTTGAAGGACAAGAAATATCCGATGAGGAAATGAAATAAATTGAAAGGGAAAGTATAGGTCAGAATGAGAACTATGCATTAAAAAAGTTAGTAGAAACCGTTCTAACTGCCTCCAACTTTAAGAAAGCTATTATTAGAAGGAAAGAGCCAGACCTCCTTCTGAAAGATACAATGTACATAAAAGAAAAACAAGAAGTTGTTCCATCACTTGACTATGGGATACAACATGAAAAGGATGCTGTGGAGTGCTATGTTGCTCTTCATCATGCAGCAGGCAATACCAAGCTTACAGTGACTGAAGTGGGTACATATATATCCAACAAAACACCAGGTCTAGGAGCCAGCTTAGACAGACTGGTGTATGATCTCTCCTCCACAAATGGAACAGAAGGAGGACTTGAAGTTAAATGTGCTCACTCCAAGCGTGGTATGAGTGTCACAGAGGCTTGCTTGCAGTGATAGTTCTATCTCAAACTTGTAGAAGGACACCCAGTTTTAAAAAGAGCGCACGCATATTTTTATCAGATCCAAGGACAAATGTATGTTTGTAATCTTCCATGGGTAGACTTTCTTGTGTGGTTTGGCCATGATGATGTTGCTGTCCAAAGACTTAAATTTGACCGTAAATGGTGGCTAAAGGAAGCAATGCCTGCTTTGATGTACTTCTACAAGAGGGCTTTCTTGCCAGAGGTTTTCACCAGGCGAGTGAAACGAGGAGTTCCCCTGTACATACATTGTGGCTGGTCTTATTATGGACAATCTAAAAGACTAAGGTCCTCATAATTAGTTAGTTTAAATAAATTAGAGTCAAGACACTTAAAAATTATCATATGCAATCATTTTCTTGTTGATTAATTGGTGATTTCTAATAGCTTGCTTGTGAACAGATCTTGGATGAAATGTTTGCAAGTGTTCTTATATTCAGTATAAATATAACTTTTGCAACATTTGTGTTTGGATGGCTGATCAATAAATATTTATGTTTTAATTAATATTCAATCTAATATTTTACAACAGTAAAGTAAGGAAACATTTTCAAAATAAGAAAAATTCCCAAAATCTTCTTCTCATTTTAATACTGTAAAAATGTTTTATTCAAAGGATTGCAGTCTAAAAAATAGTTTTTTCAGTGATTGATAAATAATAACTCCACTCAATGTTTATGTTTGCAAGCGAATGATTAATAACTATACCCATACATTACAATGGTGAAAATTTCTATTCAATGTTTTGTGATTATGGTAATTATGAAGTCTAAGAGTTCACATTAAACCTGTGAAACAAACATGGTTTCTGGACATATAACAACATTGTTTTTCACAGCTGTTCAGTCTGAACACTCATTATCACAATGATCAATGTATACTTAGTAGATAGGTTTTTTTACTATTATTTACATTTCCAATCCTTTGATATATACTGTATCTGAGTTTCTTTGGCATAAAATATGAACAGAGTGCTATACATAAAATACTTAGTATAGTGTAAGCAGAGAAAATCAATAGTCCTACCTCTAAGCAGCATCCACAAAGTATACCATGGCTCAAGTGTTCAAAAGGTATTGCGATGAAGCATTAAGTGTTTTTATGTGTTATCGGTGTGACCTGGCTCAAGAAGTGGTGGTAGATAGTTTGTCAAGTAACTGAAAACTGTACAAATCTGCTCTGCAACATGGGCAACATTGATTGGCAGGACTCCATCAAGTATCCGGTATTTCTTTATTCTACCGATTGCTCTTTCGACATGATTTCTGACGGAAGAAATCTTGGCTGTTTCCTCAACCTCTTTTGCAGTCAACTGCTGCCTTGTGCCTTTGAAGGGGGGAAAATTCAGATCCACGCCTGGTGGTAAAATATCCTTTATAGTAAATCCTCTATCAGCCATTAGAATGTCTCTAGCATCAACCAAATCAAGAATCCCAGATTGCTGAGAGATGACTTTATCAGAGACTCTTCCTCCCCACAGTTTGAAAATAAAGATAACTTGGCCATTGGGAGACACACCTACAAGCACTTTTAAAGTGTCATGGCGCTTATAGCTCGACCACGTTTCTGAATCAGATTTCATTGAAGATAGCACTTCAATAAACACTTCTGTGCAATCAATAATGACTCTAGTGCTTGGAGAGCGAGAAAACTCTAATGGCATGTTCCACAACACATGGGATTGTGAACGAAGGAAAAAATCAGTATTAGTTCAAGACACAGAAAGCTACTCCAGGTAGTAAGATTTTTTGAAAAGTGTCCAAAAGATATGTCAAATCTGTCGGACAGGTCTTTGACGAATAGACCAACCTTGAGACGAACTAGTACCATAAAATATTCCTGTAGGCCATTAAGGTTTCTTTTTGGTCCAGGTTTGGATTGAGGATTTTCCTGATAGCTACGACTATCAGGAACAGTCTTTCATGTCCAGCATTGTCATTTACTCACTTTCGGATCAAGGTATTCATACACAGTCTTTAAAGCTTTGTAGTTTGGGTAGCCTGTATATAGCTGTATGGCACTGTCGTCGTCTTTAAAGTTCTCCAACCTGAATTTCTTTCTTTCATTTTCATCTAACTGTTTTTTTAGGCATCCCACTTCTTGCTTTAGAGTGTTAATCTGAAGAGATTGTTGTTCAATCCTCTCAAGTATTTCTATATAATCTTGCTGCTAGCCAAATGTAACCTTGGTACTAAAAGAAAATGAATACGAGTGCTCTTCCCAGTCATCTATGCATGATTCAATGTCCGTTTGAGCTCCTTTCACCATTACTTTGTGATTCTTCTGGACGAATGTCAGACAACTCGTCCCCTGGACAATTAGCCCCAGACGATTAGCCCCCATTCTTAGTTAATGTAAAGGAGAAGTTACGTTCATCTTTATGTCATTGACTTTTATGAGTTTGTGGCTCCTAAAGAAGGGTTTTTTTGTGAATGGTTATCTTTATCAAAATTTACTTAGTTTAATTTACATGGGTTGCACGAGGTGAGGACAAGCCTCCAGAAGTTCATTTGAGTTCCTTTGGTCGTCTTCATATTGAGTCCAGAGGTCGAAGAGTCTTCTCTGCATTGTTCGGATAGGTTGACCGCTGTTGTCTCTCCAGCTTTTGTCTGAAACCAGACGGATCTGCATGTTGACCAATGTAGCTTCCTGGTGAAGTACCTGGATCAGGATGTACAGGGGCAGCTGTGATCAGTTATTGCTGAATAAGCTAATACGAGTATCCACAATTGAAAAATCTCTTTTATACACATCCCAAGGATCACGAATTTGACTTCGAACGAAACACGCCATTTGATTGGAGGAATCGTTAATTTAGAAAATAATGAGCACTGAACTGGGATGAATGAAATGTCTCACGTCAAATTTACATAAGTTCGCACGTTTCGCGTGGGTAATTGGTAAAAGTTCGCGCATTTTGCGTGGCTTTGAAATAAACAACAAGGAATAAAATTTCGCACCTTGCGCATGGGTTTGAAATAAGCAAACAAGAATGAGTAAACGTTCGCACATTGCGCATGGGTTTTCAGTAAACAAATAAATAATAATTAGTAAAAGTTCGCAGAATGCGCGTGGCGAGTTTGAAATAAACAAACCTCCATTGACACTAACAAGTAGTCGCTAATAAGTTAAAGTTTCGAAGTTTCGTTCCTGGTTTCATTCCTTTCCCCTTTAAGTTCTCGAAATAAACATGACGAAGAAACATTCGCAGAATATGTAAAGAGAAGGAACATAGTTCACTTATGTAAAACATACTTTATAATTCGACACGCACGGCGGAGAAACGTTCGTAAGAAGCAAATCACAAGACCCTTGTTTATTTCAAAATACATGAAAGGGAAACGTTCGTAAAGTAAACAGCAAGAGCATAGTTTATTTCAAGGATGGTGGTTTGGGGGCTAATAGTCCAAAGACTGGGGGCTAATCGTTTGGGGCTAATTTTCCAGGGGTCGAGTTTTCCGGATACCTTCTGGAATTTCTGAACTTGCTCCTAGTGTAATGTTTATAGACGACGAATTACTTGAGCGTGATAGCCACACATCGTCAAGACTTTCTAGTTCCATTTGCTCTTCATCTGCATTACTCAAAGAAATACTCGCCTTCTGGCCTCTGACGAACTAACATGTGTCGTTTCGGCTTTGGATCAGAAGTAGTCTTCCATGGGAAGATCAAAGGCTCGGTGCCATTTTTGAGGCGCGATCTTGTGCCGCCGGGAGGCTTGTACATGTCTTCACGTCTGAAATGTTCTTCGCAAATCACTGTAAAGCTATGAACATAAAAACCATCTCTTCCATGCTTTCTTTTTATCAAGTTACACCATTGATCTCGTTGTGGATTCCTTTACGGGAACTTCAACATGCTAAGTCCGGTTGAAGCGCCATCTTTCTGAGAGTATTGTAGATTTGAGCACCCAAAACAAGCACAATCTCGGTCGAAACCCGAAATTTTTCTATTTCTTCATTGCGCCATAGCTTTCTTAGACTTATTCCAGCGCAGAGCGAAGTTTTTCAAGCTGCTTTTTTAACTTAAAAGATCAATATTATACACGATATACGAATTTTCTCACTTTTCTTCTCTTTCTACGTAAACATTACGATGCGTTAGCCTCGTTTCCAGTCCGCCCGCAAGCATTTTTCAGCGGTCCTCCAAATGAAAACTAAGAACTCGAAAAGGGAGTATTGTAATGTTTTCTTCGCCCAGCATATGAGAGAATCGCCCACACTGGGTGTATATTATCCCCTCAGCGGAAAGCCGGCGACGAGTGTCTCTGGGATACTATCTTATTTTTTAAGATTATGGGATACTATCTAATTTTTTAAACTGTGGGATACAGTACTATCTTACTTTTTAAATTAACTCAGCCCTTAGCTAGTCTCCAAAGCCAAAATAGTCGTGATTGACAAATTCCAGGAATCAGCAAGACTCTTTATTTGCAGGATTTCTGATTTAAGCAAACAAGAGACTCCATCTAATATTTCGGTAAGGAAGGGTATCAATCACCTACAATTTAAAAACCAGGCATCAGTGTATCATGAAGGACAATGGAGTTGTGGCGGTTTAGATCTCCACTGATGAAATCGCTTCTGTCCGAATGTGTTGCTGAATAAATGACTATCGCTAAAAATGTAATTTAATGGCATACCCTGATCGTTCAAACCCGGTGTAACATTGTAGTGGATGTCACTCTCAGGTTATATTTGTACGGCACCCGAACTAAATTATTTCTGAGATGGCGATTAAGATGGGAAGGGAATTAACTGGACTGAAATAACTAGAGATTATTCAAATACCACTGAACTGAATTGACCTTTTCTTTCCTTGCAGCGGTGCAACTGAGTGTGTCCACCAGGTTTGCTGAGTTCAAGTGATGTTTTCCAGTGGCGGATCCAATGGTTTTATAATCGATTTGAATTTGACTTCCAATCAAGGACACTCTTTATTCAACTGCGCTCACACAATGTTCACATTTCCCAAATTAAGCTCTCAATGAAGAAAGGTTTCTGACGCGAAACATCAAAAACGCAGCTCACCGGTAACTTTCAAATGATCAGTTTGAAGTTTTTTCTAGATCTTACCATTTTTACTGCTCGATATAAACAGTCCTATATCTCGCGGAATCTTTGGATCTAAAGACTGAAAAGTCAGCCTCCAGGCTTCTTATTATACTCACTTTTCAAAATGCCATTCTCAATATTACAATACTCGCCTAAACGCATAATCAGAAAATGTTAAATGGCTTATTTCACTGACAACTGTGGTTAGGAAACATTCTATCTTTTCCGTCTTTAGAATGTTTCCTTCGTCTAGCATATGGAACAATCGCCCACACTAGGTGTATATCATCTCCTAAGTAAGTCAACTGACACAATTCTTTGACAAAGTAAATGAATCAAAGAAACCTTACACTCCTTTACTTTTTAAATTTTCTAAGCCGTTACTAGTCCTCAAACCCGAAACAGTCAAGACAGGCTAAATCTGAGAGTCAGCTAGATTTGTTCGCCGGACAGTTGATGTCGGGTAGCCTCCGAAAAAAGCGTGCCAGTCGTGCTTCTATAAAAGAAATCATGAAAAACTACCTATCACGGTAAAGCTAGCGCTTATAGCGTATAGATTGCGAAAATAATAAAAGCTTTGATTGGTTTTGTTTCGGTAGGCACGTGCAAGCCGTTAAAGACAAAACTGATGGTGTTTGTTTAACTGAATTACCAGTCTTTGCGTTACCGCGGACAACCAATCAAGTTGGACTGTATCATTCAGCAGACGAAAGGCTAGAAAAGGGTGTGAGGCTTTTCCGATATTCCTATTGGTTCGCGAGAGAATCTTTATTGAGGTTGGGCAAAAGAAAATAATCAGTCGGTTCAGTTAAAGCCTCACACATTTTTGTGCGTTAGCTAGTATCCAATGAATGGTCTGACCAAGTTTCATCAAAATCCAACAAAACTACACACCCTTGCAATTCGTAACTCGCGTGAAAACAGACATCAAAGTTTCGGCCTTCAAAGAGATTGAGTTAGGTTTTTGTCGAGGGTCAAGGGTAGTGGGTAAAATGTCAAGGGTTCAAAAAAAGTTAGTGGTATCTATCATTCATTCATTTACTTAATTATTTTTATTATTTTACTTGTATCCTGTGGTCAGAAATGTCCGCAAGTTAACTCGGGTGTTTCCTCCTTTTATCACTTTCTCGCACTCTTACGCGTGTTTCAGTGCGTTGTAAAGTTCGTGGGGGAAGGACTTTTGACTGCGTTCTCCTTCCAAAGTAATCTCTGTTTCGATTTGTTGGATGTGTTTTGAAACATGCAATGCCAGATATGGAAAACAAACTCGAGCATTAAGGGCTTAAAGTGACATTCAATCCATCTGAGGACGGGGATTGCTTGTATTCCTCGGCTACACAGGCTCTAGGCATTGAAAGTCAGAGCCTGAAGAACGTGATGTTCGAGTACCTAAAGAACGAAAGTGCAAAAGCGAGACACTGATATCAAATGTTTTCGTTAAAGCTCGATTGTCGCTCTTATTTTGAAGCCTTATTTTCTCTGAACAATACTTCTGCCGTCGAAATTTATCGCCAAAACATTTCTTGTCCACTGAAACGGCCGCCAGATATAACTCATGGTTCGTTTTGCGTGATCTGGGTGCGGATGTCGACAAATTTATAAAGGTCTCCGCGCTCCAGGAAAAATAAGTAATAATCAATAATAAATCGAGATCCCCGGACAAAAGTCCGGGAAAAACCGTCAACCATCTGCTGGAGACTTTCTAAATCATAACACCTTTCACTATTCGGTACCAACTACCCTAAAATGATAATGGTCACCATATTTTTTTAAATGCCTTTTTTCATCCTATATAATTTAATTCATTTATCTTATTTTTTTGTTTTTGCAATGCGCACTCGGCCGTTTAGTCGGTAAGGGTCTTTCAGCGGTCCAAAGTCCTTTTCAAGAGAAAAGAAAATCCGTTTGTTTTCCTACACCATTTATTCTCGTTTGCAATATGTCACCTTTTGTTCCAGCCCGTACACATGATTCTACTTATTTCATTTTTGTTGTCCCTTTCCGATCAAGGGGTCGATAATAAGAGTCATGAGAGTAGTGTCCTTTAAGTATTTCTTTGAGTATTTAGAATGACTTGGGCGTCATGCTGTCACAACATTTTGTTCTTTTCATTTTTCTCCACCAAGTCTAGGTTTTTCAAACGTCTGAACGATATTCCCGACAGATTTTCACCCTGCCGAACAACCAGCCAAAGCATTTTAGAAAAACTCCCACTATCTATTTAGATTTGAAGTGCTTGATTTGTTTTTACCTAAATCTCCTTGCGAAATCAAAAAACGCAGTTGTTTGTTCTGATGTTCCATGTTCCCTGACATTCCAGAGCTCATTACTTTAAAGAATCTGGAATTAATTCCAGATTCTTTAATGTAACTTTTTGAGGCAAGGATGGTAATATTCCAAGAGAGAATATTTCATTTAAAGCTGGATTGATTTTTCCGAAGTTAGGGGGAAACAGTCAAATTTGAATAAAGCTATATCGCGGAAGCGAAAAAGGCTGGAGATTGTTTAAAAGAAGAAGCTAAAAGGGGGGCAACGCCATTAGAGAACTAACCGTAACGTTGCGCCACGTTGGTTGCTATAGAAATAAGAGACCCAACATCATGTTGGGAACGAGGTGATTCCATCACTAACAGAGTCGGCTTTTTCGAAGAAAACCTACCAGTTGTGTAGTGCAAACCCCTTTATTGGATAGAAGTATATCGGATGAGTTTAGCAAACACTGCATGAAATGCCAAATATAAGGAAGTGTAATGAAGCATTATACATTGTGTATACGCCGGGAACGATATACTGATGTATAATGACTTTGTTGAAAAAGGATTGTATACTGTTCGGTATATTTCTCTTTCTTATCCATGTGTGTACTGAAAATTATACTTTCCTTGCACATAGTGTAAGGTGAATTATACAAGTAATTTAACATACTTAGATAAAAGCTCTTAACTTGACATATTTAGTATATGTACACTGTAAAATGAGAAGAGCCAAATGATCCCAAAAACCAAATTGGTCCTAATTTATCGAGGGCCAATTTGGCCAATTAAGGTTCGTTTTCGACTATTTGAACCAAAACGGGTGAGATAAGTACCATTTCGACCCTTCCAAAATCTGAATTGGCCCCTATGAATTCTACTTTGCGGGAGCTTTTTTTCTATTTGGCCCTTCAAAGAGCCAAGTAGGATTTACCAATTTGGCCCCAGAAAGGTGCAATAATTGTACACACAGTGAACAGTGTTATTACTTTTTGCTCAGCTTTATGCTGTGAACGTTTAAACGATTAAAAGTTTGTTATAAAAGCGATTCCCCTCCAAAATTCGTCCCTCTTTAGCTAGCTAGTGCGTCTCAGCAGCTTCTTCTTCGTATCTCATTAGCCGAACGAACCTAGCTATAGCTAGACTTTGCGCGTCGGACTCAATAATGAACTACAGTAGTGAGGAGTGTGTTTCTTTCCTCCAGTCGCATGGATTTTCTCAAGAGACTTTACAGAGGATAGGTAAGCTAAATAAATTTGCTTAACAACACATTTGATTGCAACTTTATCTACACAAACTTGACTCCTCCACTAATCTTTGTTCGTATCTCATCTTGCAGAAAAGGACGGTTTCGATGGTGAAGATCTCCTTGGCACTGTGAACCTACACGGATGGGGCGATTTCTTCGTCGGTAAGATAATTAATTTTCCCGCCTAAGAATTTGACACATGCGTGGGTCCCCTGAGTCTCAGCGGCTTCACAAGTAAGGTCATGTGTTCTCATTTTGTCGCCAAGAGACAGAGACGGTTACAATTCGAATACTGCATTTGCACAAGATGAACTTGATTTCTTTTAAGACTCTGATTTTAGGACTCCTCACTCCGAATTCTTAAACTTTTCCTTGAAGAAATTAATTGATATTTTTATGTCCATGTCTTAGTTTGTCTCCACTTAAACTGAATTCTTTGCTCTTTCTATTTTAGTGTGCAGAATCAAATTCTACGAGCAATTCGTTTTGCTTGTCGATTAACGATTCACAAAACAGTAGCGACGATGAAAATTGAAAACTAACATCAACACCTAATAAAAAGGGAAAATCGCCCAAGGATTTCGGAAGTGTTTTTTCTGCCAGAAAGCCTCAAAATCGCTCAAAGTTCGGCGGTTAATTCGGCTCGCTCTCCCTTGTGAAGAAATGCGACATGGCAAGCAGCTTAGGCCTCCAGATCATACACCACCTCGTATTCGAGACAAAAATGTTTTACCCTCTAGGTCTTATTTTCCCACCGAGATTCAACTGGCCACAGAAGGATTATCTAACTGTTACGGAGACTCGCTTTTGAATCATTCTATTCAACGGTTTACGAGAAAATGGAACACAAAGTCCTAGATTTGGAGCTCCTCTAGGGATCCGGACATGAGGGTAGTCTCCCTCGCAGCCGTTTTTTTTTTGGATGTCACGCAACGCTCCCCCAAAAGAACGGCTACTGACAACCGAACTACATTCCTTTCTCCGAATTGGCCAATCACAGCTCGGTTTCCATTTTCAGGAACCTTTTCGCGCCAGACTCACATTTTGAGACTCGTCCAATCAGATATCGTTTTCTATCGCGATCCTCATGTGGAAAACACAAGACAAATGGCGGTGCTTGAAGGAGCTTTTCGCAAAGCGTCGTCAAAGTTCAAAATTTTCGAGCTTAATGCTCACCAGAAGCTTGCAATTAGAAAATTTTTAGTCGAGTAAGAAGATGTTTTTGTTAAGCTGCCTACAGGATCCGGGAAATCGTTAATATATCAGGCACTCCCGCTCGTGTTTGGCCATGTTACCGATGAAAGTGGTCATATTATTGTTGTTGTTGCGTTGTACCAACGTGCGGAAACACTCGATAATTCGGGCCGATTTCCTGTACCGGTGATAAGAAGCCACGAACAGAACTAATCGGGTTCACTCTAACTAGCAGCGGACTGGCAAATGAAGAAGTACAAGTAGTGTAGGAGACGTTGGCCGACCTAAATTGCAGTGTTCTCGAAGCCCTCGCCCGGTTTGTTGACGGCAAGCACGCGCTTTTTTTCTCCTGATCTCCATCTGTAGGTCGAAGCAAGCGTTTAGCCCTTGGCCTCGATTGAAAGGCGTCTGGTATTTCGTTTTGATTATTGATGTAATTTACTGTTCCTTATATATTCTGACTTTTATAATCTGTAGTAACCTCTTGAAGTAGTGCGAATAAAGAGTTTCAGTTCAGTTTTTAGCCTCTTCTACTTTCTCAGTTGCTCGCTGAAACTTTAATAACCGCTCAAACAATCTATCTTTACCAGGGCACAACGATGAACATGTGAAATATTTTGAGCTCTCATTGACAAATTTCTTCAGTGTTTCTCCCGACATGATAGCTAGATCATCTGCCACATCCGCATTTTCGCGTGAAACCTTACGTCATTCAGATTTTCTGGTATGTGATTGGTCTGTTCAATAGACCGCGAAAAAACCGCAAGGACAATGAGAAAGGAATGTAGTTCGGTTGTCAGCAGCCGTTTATTTGGGAGAGCGTTGCACGACATCCAAAAAACGGCTGCGAGGGAGACTAGACATGAGGGGTACTCAAAGAAATTCCAAACATGCGTTTCGGTATCGAGTTTCGGACCCAGCCACCCTACCCGAGGTACAAAAAATTTGAAAAATGTGAAAAATTGTATTCCCTGTTGGGACCCCAAGGGCGCTACTTTGTACTTCCGGCGGATGTCGAAAGCCAAAATCGACCAATAAGTATAAAGCGCTAAGAAAACGTGTCTGCGGTTTGCCATAATTCAATTTCAGTGAAAAGTTACAGAACATTTTTGAAATAAGATTAAAAAAATTTGAAGTGATCATACAAAAATTGCTCTTGGAAAAGAAGTACTTAGAAATAAAAAATTCGCAGAAAATTTTCGTTGTTTATATGTAAAACTAGCTACTGTCAAAATTTGAGAGCAATCGAACAAATTTCCTTTGACTTGTAGCTCTTAAAGGTGATTCGGGCGCTCGCATGTAGAAGTCGTAAAAAACTGGGAACTTCATCTTTTTCAAAGTTTTTGGTATAGTCTGATAGCCAGTCCTATAAGCTTTAATTTGATATGGAGTTTAGACATCTACAGTTTAAACCGGACGCGCTACATCGCTTGCACGCGAGACACCAACTGAAGGTGAACGGTAACCTTAAAAGGTCTTCAATTTTTGTTCTCTTCATGCAATTAATATAGAGGGCAAAGCAGATGAGCTAATGTCGAGCTAAACGGCCCTAAACCAGCAATGAAAACTCAAAGATTGCAAAGGAACGGTTGAACCCCACTGCGATCAGTCTTGCGACTGTGCAGTTCAAAGTGTGCTACCCAAGTGGATTTATTGTCAGATTTTAAATAGAATTTTAATATTACGAGTGTGGTGGTTGGCAAAATCGACTTCGAGCCCCAATGTTTTCAACACTAACGCCGATAACAGATTTCGGCAACTGAGCAATTTAATTCGTATTACGCAGCGGCGCACTGCACTTCTCAGAGGGAGGCGGTTACAGACGGAATCCCTCATTTATCGCTATAAAAAGTTACGAGGAATAATATTTAGGCTATCAACGTCATATTCGGTTATGAAATAAAATAATTAAAATATTTTTATTCAAAGTTAAGTTGGACATCTATATGGGTGGGAAAAACAACGCTGGTTGACTGTGATAAAATCTGAAACTTGCACTTCTTAACCCTACATTTTTCTCACTTTAGCAAAGTTGAAGTAGGAAAACTCTTGGTCGAATATGAGCCTTTTTGTTTCAGTACAATGTACACCAAGAACTCTGTAGTAACTTTTCGCTTTTTAGCTTTTATTCCTCCCTTCAGTTTAATCAAATTGCTTCTTAAAATGGCCATAAGTTTTTGCTATTTTTCTTCAAGTCAATAGTCCTTTTTACAGTTGTGGGCTTGGTGGCCAAGCCTTTGAACAGTAGTGAGGCTAAGGGTGACCCTGTTGTGATAGAGACCTGTATATAGTTAGCATGATAACAAAGAAACTTTCTTTTGAAAAGCAGCAACATCTCTATCATAACAAGGTCACCCTTAGCCTCACTCCTGTTCAAAGGTTTGGCCACCAAGCCCACAACTGTACAAAGGACTATTGAGATACAGTTCTTATCAAAATAGTGACATTTAAAAAGATAGGGCATCGTACTCGTTTAACAGAAAATTACGATTTACATCATTAGCGAGCCCTCTGCAAAATAATAGTCTCCATTTTATTTAATTTTGCGCGCTACTCTTGCGTGAAAAATCATGCGGAAAAAAGATCTAAAATGTACATGTAATACAAGGGAATCACCTTGAGGATTAATTCAAGGATTAGTCTTTGTTTCACGAGCTTTAAACGAGTTTAGCGTTTCACTTGTTTGATAAAACGCAAGAACGTTTAAAATCTCCGTCATCTGATGTGTCTTGCATCACTGAGAATATTCGCTAAAGTAAACTGGAACCATCAGGCAATTTTTTGCGTCATCCTCACTATTCTTCAAGTGCGCGTGAATTACATTAGATTCCTCCGCTGACTTATTTCTAGAAACATCTTCTCTCTTGTCTCCTTTTTTCTTTATATAAACGTTTCTTTTATTTTGTTTTCGTGTTCTGGTAAGAGGTGATCTGAATTTGTCGGTCTAAATTGTTAGTAGTTCTCAATTTCGCCACTGTGATTGGTTTCCTCACCGTTCAACGAAAGATAGTTGCATTTACAAAAAAAGGCAGTAAACCGAATTTTAGAGGTGTTAAGGGAAAAATAAGGTGACAAGCCTGTTGTAGTACGTTACTTTGTAATTATTCATTTCTATAAATGATCTGAGTTGGCAATTGTTTTGTTTAAGTCTTGTGCCTGTTTGAAATAATTTATGGAGAATGTAATGTAAATTTCAAGTCATTTTATTCATATATGATCACTGTATTTAAGCTTATACATTATGTTCTTTTCAAGAACAATAAAGGAACAGTGCTACTTACAGAAAGAACACAACAAATTCAAGGTCTTTAAAAGCTCCCTCTGCTATTTCTTCCAATTGATTGCCGAAGAGATTCCTATAACCATCAAATCATGAAAAAAAAAGCGTTAGCCTCGAGCTGTTTGGTAATACCAGACGGAATTTTATTTTTATTCACCGTTCCACTTTCAACGCCACTTTGCCATATTAACAAAGTGAAGCTCGAATATATGCGATGGTAATTCCTTGCAGACCAGGGGATATTACGGACGGAAAACGGAGCAACAAAATGGCGGAGCTGAACGATCCAAAATTTGATTTTCTTTTTTCAATTTTTTAGGCTTCTCCTTTTTAATCCTTTAACTCCCTTTGATGATCAGGACAGAATTTCTCCTTAGAATATCAATACAGTAACAAGCAGACAAGTGCTGAGAATAAAGAAAATATTAATTAGGGCTGATGGAATAACAAATCCTCCAAACTGACATCGTAAGAATTATAGAGAAGACAGTCAGGAGAATAACTAATGAGATGTTGGGAGTGAAAGCGTTACGAAAGCGACTTTTTAACTGCATTAGCATTATTAATTGGTCATGAATAACACTTTACTGATGTCACTTGTGTTGTTTTCGTCGTTTGTGCACGCTGTACGCGATCAGACTTTCTTGTTCTGACTCCGAAAAAGGAAAGGTTTTTTATTACAGAATCTTAATTTTTTCTGTGCGAGTTTTCCCGCGCGCGTTAGTCTATCGCATCCTATTTAAGTTGAAATAAAGTTATCGAAATTTTCCAAACTTAGTCGGTGGTCATATCATAAATTGCTCATTGACCGAATTAGGGGATCACTCACAGTTTCTGGGCAACGAGTCGATTTTAAATCGTCACGATTTATAAGTCACTCGATAAACGATTTAAAGCGAGACTCGTTTGTTTGTGAATAGAAACGAGACTCGTTTATAGAAACGAGACTCGTTTGTAGAAACGAGACTCGTTTGTAGAAACGAGACTCGTTTGTAGAAACGAGACTCGTTTGACAAAACGAGACTCGTTTGACAAAACGAGAGTCGTTTTGCGAAAGAAGGCTCGTGTGCCAAACTTTGCTCTTGGCGCATGCGCAGAAGTATAGTTTTTTTTCCAGGGTAAAGTTTTAGGTTCAAGATAAGCTGGGATTTTGCTGCAATTTGTTAAGGTAATCTCTATTTTCTTTTTCTTGGGATTACAAAGTGCAGGGAAGGCCTAAACCGATATTTTTATAGAGCTTCTGGCATAAATTTCAGCAGATAAAGTAGCACTGGATATTTGTGTCGAATTAAGTTCAAAGCTTGAATCGGATCCTATCCCATTACTAAGGTTACTTCATTTTTCCACAACAAGAGGGAAACCAGAAATTAAAACCATGAAAGATGTACATTTTGATAAATAAAAATTAAATGCAGAAACTTCATATTCATTATGCAAGGAATATTTCATCATATTTTGCTGTTTTAGACTTTTTTTCCCTTCAAGCAGACGCATAGCTGTTTGAACTTGGGCTTTCTCTATCGCACATCTGGAGTTATCTTTAGGAGACTGCCCTATTGCCATTTGTGCTGTCGTTACGCAATTTTGTCATTTCCAATCATGGATAAATCTACTTGTTTTTATTTTTGCCTGCTGGAGTGTAATGAATGTTGTTATGGTACTAGACAATAATCAAAAAAATATATTACTATATAGCAGTAGGTTCTTACAGATGCCAAAGGTTGAAATTGAAAAAAAAAAAAGCCGAATTTATTTCGGGCGTTTCCTTCGGAAAGCCCGAGTAATTTATGAAAACTGTATTCATAGAATACATGATCTAAAAGTACATGATCATTTCTTTCTTAAAATGAATTTTTTCGTCGTAAACTATCTTTTATCTCAGGGATCTCATCAAAATAAACGCAAATCAAAATGACAAATCTAATTCGCTATAAAAAAATGCTCTGACATGTTTATGTTTAGGAAAATTTTCTAGATTATTACAGAGATGAGATTGCTTCGGTAAGGATATTTTTAAGAAAGAGAGCTTTGATTTAGTGATTGTTTGTGAATTTTTAAGAAACAGATAACGAGATTAATAATTATGTACCTAGCAGCTGCCATCCTGGGGGTCGACCCTGGGGTCATACGGGGGAATAGACTTTCGTCGCCAATTTTGCATTGAAGTGCATTTGCACCTCCGAGACGAGACGCATAGGAAAACACCCACTGGATTTTTACCATTGCCGCCATCTTGAGAATAAAAGATCCTTACCATGGTGACTGGCTATTACCATTGATACCTACAGATGTAAAAAAACTACTACTACTACTACTACTTTTTCCAGTTAGTCGCCGGCAAAAAGCCACATAGGATGTTTTTAACTTTGAGCCCTGTATAGCCCTGTATAGTAAACACAAGCTGAAGTAAGTTTTAGTTTGTGGCAAATAACATTCTTTTGGAGCATTACATTGTTTGAGTTAGTAGAGCATACTTCTTTGTCCCCAGGGGAAGGGCATTGGTAGCTTTATATTGAACAATGTTATTGTTGGTTAGGGGGCTTAGGAAATTCCTTTGCAAATGCCCAGGGGTTCCCCGGGGTCACCCTCTCCCCCCCTGGGACGGCCGCTGATAAGTGCATAATGACCATAATGACTGAAACAAAAACTTTTGTTATCAGTTGCATATAATTATAGCTCGTTGACCTCTTTGCCTCTGGAAAATGTTGTCAAATAATACCATCTGGCCCGATTACAGTCGACTAATACATATTGGAAAACTTTATATCATTTATTCTCATCACATTTGCAAAGATAACTTTTTGACAGGTATTGAAAGAAAAGTTAAGGCTATTTCAATATAGAAGACATTGCATGATAATTTTTGCACTTATTAATAACTTCATCTACACTTTAACTAGGTTTTTCGTTTCCTTCTTGCTGAGATTCATTATTTTTCTTCTTTCTTCTCTTTCGGGTCTTCTTTTTCTTCCTTTCTGGTTCTGTGAGGATAGTAAGAAGAAATTGTTGTCGTCAGTTGTTTATAGGTTTTTGGTCATGCAGGATTGGCCTGAATTTCCCATTTTGGAATGCTTTGAGCAAATTAGAAAACTGGAGAAATTCTTCAGCCATGAAACTTAATGAATTTTGTTTGTTAAATCTTACCCTCACTTAAAGTTTTCCTCTCTTCAATGTCATGTCTTTGCCCTCCCATGTCCTTGTCATCTTTAAAGTTAAAGGGAAAGGCCTTGATTTTTTTTCTTCTTGCAGTTGGCAGTTAAATTTGTATTATGCATGAGTCTATAAAAACATAACTTTATAAAGGTGATTTCTTGTTACTTTATGTAAAGTTTGCTATGTTTAGAAGTACAGAAACAAATAGGTTTACAGCTTCATTTTTTCATTTTTAATTTTTTAAAATTCTGTAAAGAAAATTTTTCCACTTACCAGGAATAGTGGAATCAAGGGATTTATCAGTATCGGGCTTCATACACGAGTAAGTCCCTTTAGAACTTCTGCAATAGAACCTTCTGCTATCACATCACACTCTACACACAGTTCCCGCAAGCCAGCATCCTGGAAGCGTTTGCCAGTGTTGGACAACATGGTGCATGCTGTGTGGAATACTTCCATTTTCATAACCATATCTTTCAATTTTGCGCTTTGTTTCCATTGTCCCTCGCTTGCCTTTGCATACAGTGTTAAGTCAATGACGAAGCCGATGCTCTTTAAGTTGAGCGTGTTCTTTACCTTGAGAGACTGCACTAGAACCTTGTGAACGGTAGCCATGTCATTAGCAGGCACATCGATACTCGGGAGATACCTGTTGACAGCCAGTGAGATAGTTGAACCTCATTAAGGACAGAAATGTTAAATCCATCCTAGCCACTGGCTTTTTGGTTCCTGCACCAGAAAGGGTCTCCTCCAATCTATCTATAATACCCCACGGGAGTGTTGCTTTGATATATGGCTTGATAGTTTCAGGCAAAGGACCGATCTCATGCCCCAATCGGTGTGGCATCTGGATAAGTTGAACATTGTTCGGCATACGGTAACAGTATTTGCTTGGGTGGTTTTTGTACTCCTGCCGTAACTCCTTAAATAATGTCCTGGCCAAAAGAGGTAACAAGGCGCCGCACGCGATCAGAATATTCCGCCGAGATGTGTGTGTGTTGCCAGTTTAGAGTATAGAAACGCATCTAGTTCTTCTGAAAGTTTGACTGCACTATCACATAGCTCGGTAGGTTTCGGAGGCCATGACATCTTACTAATATTTGGGTGAAGTGCATCACAGAAGTACAGGCCAGCTTAAGATTCATATATAAATATGAAAGGAAACCCTCTGTATTAACATCTGAAGTTTCTTCTCGGATTACCCTAGACGTGGGTGTGATGGATTTTCAGAACGGTTTACTTTTAAGTGTAAACAGATGCTGAAAGTGTGGCCTGAGAAAGGCTTTGAATGGCGACGCACCTCATTTCTGTGTTTTCAAACATACAACCATTTTTCGCGATTTTCTTTACATATCAAGAAAAACATCTCGATTTCTCCTTTGATGCTGATCATGATCACAGACTTTCTTTTTTTGAATTTGTTATTTCATGCTATTCTGACATCTTACTTTTCTACATTTACATATCCGCTCGCTTGCACCGGCTCTACAATCTCTTCTTTTCTACTTTTTATTCCAAACAAGTTAATGAAATGACTTATATCTACTTGTACGTCTTTGGCAGGAACAACAGCAATCCATCGTTTCATGAAAAACATCTTCCCGTCATTGCTTTGTGCAGTGGCTTTGGTTGGATGTTTTCCACGCATCGAGTGGCAGTTTGGGAGTTTACAATGGAAAAATTTGATTAAGACAAAAAAAAAAAAACTGTTAAAACATCGATCGATCCCTTCAGAAAAACACACTTTCTGTGTTGAGTCCATCACCTTTTCAATCAACCAATAAAAAAAATTCAATTGCCGTATTCTGGTTCTTGCTCGCAAGAAAGTTGAGAAATCTCCAATTAAATCCATATATAATTAAACTATACCCGTGTGTTTTGAAAGGTAGAAACCAAAGAATTTGCTACAATAATATTTCTTCTGATTGGAAATTATTGAATCAAGGTACTACTCAAGGTAGCGTAAGCGGACACTAACTATTCCATATTTTTATAAATGATCTAGAGATCTATTTAGATACCCTGCCAGTGTTATTCTAGTATGCTGCTGTTTCACTGAAATATCATTGCTCCTGTTTACAAAGTTAAAGACATGTCTGAGACATTGGTCAAACATTTCTTAGAGTGGATAGAAAAAATGGAATGTTATTTAACCCCAGCAAATGTAAGGAGCTTACAGTCCTTGAAAGGCAATCATGAATTGTACCCTCCTGTGTTAGGGATCCCTAGTTGTACTTATGTGAGCATTCTAGGTGTCACCTTTCAGAGTGACTGTAGGTTCAATACACATGTTAAAGTGCACCTAAACCCAAAATTTTTTTTTCGCTTAACGAAATAAGCTTATTTTTTGGAGTATTTCTGTGCAAAAATTTTTTAATTTGCTCAAATCTTTAATTTTCTATGCCCAGTCAAAATACGGAAAATCGGCCGCCATCTTGCCCCACGACCGAGTTTAAAGAAGAATGGCTCTAGCGGGTAATGTGACGTCAAATCGAGAACACGAAAGTCTGCATCTCACACATTTTCACTTGTTTGGGAAGATTGTCGTCGATATTGTCCGAAATATGCCGACTAGGTGTGTTGTATGAAGAATGTATGAAGCGCGATACCCTCTTGCAAATTTCGCAAGTTGCTACATCCTTCTACAACACACTTAGTCGGCATATTTTCGGACAATTATCTACTACAACCTTCCCAAACAAGTGAAAATGTGTGAAATGCAGACTTTCGTGTTCTCGATTTGACGTCACATTACCCACTAGAGCCATTCCTCTTTAAACTCGGTCGTGGGGCAAGATGGCGGCCGATTTTCCGTATTTTGACTGGGCATAGAAAATTGAAGATTTGAGCAAATAAAAAAATTTTTTCGCAGAAATACTCAAAAAAATAAGCTTACTTCGTTAAGCGAAAAAAATTTTTTGGGTGTAGGTGCACTTTAAATGCCTCTATGTCCTTAGATGTCTACGTAAAGAGGGGTATAAGCAGGTACAAATAGACTTTCTTTTCGATTCCTTAGTACTTCCCCGATTTCACATATGCCCATATGGAGCATCAGACTCCGACCTCACCCCACTACAATGTTTTTTTCGATCGTTGGAAACGGAATTTTATTACAAGAAATCACAATTTACGATCAATTTTACAGAAGCAGCGTATTTTTAAAAAGGTTTCTAAGGCCGCCAATCACCCCTGTCGCTTTTTATTCCGCTTGTAAAGGCCTGCAGCTACAACTTACGGACTACGTCTGGCACCAGAACAAGCATCAAAAGTAAACGTTTTAAAAATACATTCGTTGGTCGTTTAATTTTTAGACATAACCTATATGACAATTTTTAACTGTAATCAAGTGGTAAATTTAATTTTGTGGAATTATTAACCTTTTAACTCTTTTAACTCAAATTGCTTGTAACATTAGGACTGTATTTTTCTGTTTTGAATCAATAGAGACCATTATTATTATTGTTATTACTATTATTATTTATCATTATTAAGCGCGCTTATTTAAGGTTACTTCCTACCTTCAGAGGCTAATTTGTTTTGGGACTAGATTGAAGTTACACTTTTTAACTAGTGTTTGCAAAAGAAAAAAAATTAAAAATTTCAAAAAGCGTCCGACTTATTTAAAAAAAAGTATTTTCGAATAAAAGTTAATAAATCAGGAAGGTGTCATAATCTCGTAAATGGGCGAACCCCCTGGGGGAATATTCGAATATTAGGAGGAATATTACATCGCGCCCTTGACAAATTTCATACGTGGAAGTAATCTGCTCGTAGAAAGTCTTTTCTCGTGGATATAACACAAAACTCAAAATTAGAGAAGAGTCCTTGGGTAAAGAAAAAGAGAAAAAGGTCCAAAGAAGAGAGAGATGGCAGCATTTTGTCAAAAAAAAAGAAAAAACAAAACAAAACAAAGCGACAAAGGTTCTTGGTTTGGCCAGGAGCCGTCGACAAGCTTGGCATCCACTGAAGATCGACAGCATTCAATTATCCTTGGGGCAAAGAGCGGAAAAATTAAAGTCAACACCACAGAAGGTTGTAAACAAGATTCTTCGTTGGAATCTGACGAAACCGATGGAGAAAAAGAAGAATGCGACAGATTTACCCTTTCTGCCGAGGGTTTTCTCTTCGCCGACTTTGTCCATTACAAAACGATCAACAGGGCGAGAAAAAAAAAAAAAGACTGCTACACGATACTTTTCCCGGGACAATCTTGATCCATTGTCATTGACGGCGGGTCTCGTCTTTCTCATTGATTTGCGGTTTCGGGAGGCGAGATAATCTCCTGGTGTGGCGCAAGTTGTTTACAAACCTTTGGGAGCTAAAATCTCGCATTTGATTTTGAGAGGAATACATCCACTTTGAACGAATTTATAGGGTATGTAGATTTGACCAATTTTCGTGAAATTTCGCCAAAACATTCCCGGGATGATGACGAACAAAAGTGTGTCAGGAAATTTTGATCTTTTAAATATTTTTTACGTGGTGTCCATTTACGCAAAACGCTTCGCATATTTTTCGCTACTCTAACTTTAGATGCGAATATCGGGCATTGGAGCAATTAAACGTTGTAGGCCTTTTGTTAATCGAACCACGCTTGAGTCCGTTTTCAATGTCTTAGTTCAACCGTACTTTAATTACTGCAGCGAGGTCTGGGGGAATTGTAACAAGGGTCTTTCGAATAAGCTCCAAAAGTTGCAAAACCGGGCTGCCCGTATTCTGACCTTCTCCAGTTATGACACAAGCGCTGATCCTCTTTTTGTGCAACTTAACTGGAGACGGTTAGATACTCAGCGACAAATACAAGTGGCCACCATAGTCTATAAATCTATACATGGTCTTGCGCCCGACTATCTTGGTTCTCTTTTCACTAAATATGATCCTCCATATAATCTAAGGAACTCTGAAAACAAACTAGCTGTTCCATTGCCCCGCACCAATTTCCTGAAAAATAGCTTTAGCTATAACGGTGCGGTTATCTGGAATAGCTTGTCCCCTGAATTGCGGCAAGCAAAATCACTTCAATCCTTCCGAAATGGTTGTCGCAATTTCTTCGTCTGAATCGACAAAACACACACGGCATCTATGTAAAGCAGAATTTCTTTATTTTTTTTTCTATTTCACTTTTAAATTTTAGATCATGTTTATATAGATTAAAATAGATTGTAACTGTAATAATAGATTGTAATAATATTATCATTTTATCTGATAGATTTACCGTGTCTAAATAAAAATAAAGTTCAAAGTTCAAAGAATATTGGAAAAGCCTGACACATTTTTGTTGATTGATACCTTGTGAATGAGACTAGGCAGCCATTTTTCTCGTGCCGCGGGATCCGATACCTGATAAATTCAATAGAAAAAACACTCGATCGTTTCACGCCTTTCCGGCTCCTGACACTTCCTAAGTGAAAAAATCGCCGAAATTATATTTCTATCGTAAATTGCATTTATTAACCTTTGTTTTGATGTCTAGTTTGTTAGGGTTTTCTTCCAACTAGCGCGCGTACGAATTTTCTCCCGAAGGACATCCGCGAAGGTAGGAGGTAACCTTAATTTTTGGGCTTTCAGGTTGGGCGCTTATTTGAGGCTGGGCGCTTATTTGAGGCTGGGCGCTTATTTGAGGCTGGGCGCTTTTTTGAGGCTGGGCGCTTATTTGAGGCTGGGCGCTTATTTGAGGCTGGGCGCTTATTTGAGGCTGGGCGCTTATTTGAGGCTGGGCGCTTATGGTAACCCATTCTCCCTGAGGTCATACCGCTGACAAACGCCAAGATGCCCCTAGGCTCGAGATTGAACTTTCCCACGCCGGCAAAGGTCCTTGAATCAAGCGCAATGTCATTCAAATTTTTACTTTGCCATCAAGGTCGTAATTTTACATCTTAGATTTACTGGCTTCGTTCACGCCTTCAGCCTTATCTTTTTCTCCCTTCGATGTTTTTTTTAATTTTTAACAAGCACAGCGTGTTCCAACTTGATGTGGCAGCTTAGACTTAGTTATGGCTTAGAGAGGAAACCAGCAGCTACAGCCACAATGGTACGCGTGTGTCGAGAATGGCAGTCGTTTTAGAAGTTGCTTAACGAGAATGTAGTGGAATACATCACATAAACAATCCATTTCTGTTACATGATGACACATCTATGCTTTTGAAATGATACCGGTTGCTACGTTGTTTACAAGGCAAGAGTCGAGAGTCGGGTAAGTACGTGACTAAATTCAGCTGAATTTTATAAGTTCACAGTTCAACTTATGTTACAAGTAAGCTAGTGCCACGTATTCTTATTACAGTATCATACATGCCAAGCAAAGGTTTTGATTACCCTCCTGTCCAATAGCCAAAGGGTTTTTGGGCGGAATTACGCGAAACAATTCCATGTTTAAATAAATTTGGCCCCAGCGTTTCATTATTCAATAACTATTTACAATCAGGCTTGTTTACTGGAGGTTTGAGATGGATCCAAAAACGAACGCAGCTCCTCTAAGGATTTGGGAAATTTTTCTTTATAAAGTTCCCTGTGAAATCTGTGTCACTACGTTCCGAAAGTAAAGATGACCCATGATCTGACCTTGAACTGAGTTCACTTGCAAACGAGGATACGTTCTTAATTTACGTTGATTTGGAGTCTGGCCCAGTTACAACGCCGAATTTTTCTAGGACACGAAGAAGCTAATCAACTACTTTAACCAAGTACGTCAAAATATCGATTTTTAACCCTGTCATGTTGGTTCGTTCCGAAGATTACCTTTTTCTTGGATTGAAAATTAAAGCTAATTTTAATAAGTAACTGGCGTGACCAAGCAACTATCATTATGCATTGTTTGCGGTATTATTTGTCTCCACATTTCTTATTCAATAAACAATTTAAAAAGAAAGCTCCTAACTGGTTCAAGGCCTTTTCTTGTTATTTCCATAATATTAGGTCAATCTTAGTCAGTAGGGCTCAATGTTTTGACCCTGTGAAAAGGTTATTCACTTGAAAAACGAGTGTAAGGGTGGCCCCTTATTTTTTTCAAGGTGAGAATTAAGTACAGTGATCTATGTATGCTGTTCCTCGGTGAAACCAAAAGTTGACCTTTTCATTTGCCAAATATTGTTTATAAATTATTGTAATTCATTGTGAGGTCCAAACAATGGATGCAAGTTCAGAATCTCAACCACTGAACTTTATCATTTGGTTAGAGCCATTTGAAAGACAAATTACCAGATGAAGTAAAAGGAAAGAAAAATAGAAATGTAATGCCACATTAGCCATGATGCGTGGAGGTTATGATTTTGATGGATCTTCATTCATTTATCTCATGCATTATGAAGAATTAAAACAACTCAGAAGGCAGATATGTTTCTGTACTTTCCATTTCGTATTTATTCGCTCAGGAGAAAAGGCACAGAAATTTTAGCAATCTGTAGTAATTTAACCATATTGCATAACCAAGTTATAAAGGGGAAGAGCTTGAATATCCAGCCCAGGAGAGGTATGAGATGACTTGGCTTAGTAAAAAATGTATTATCAAAAACCAGGTAATTGCCAAGTCAATTAGGTAGTGGAATTATCACAACCTTGGAAATATGTTAAGAGTTCATTTATAAATTTTAAAATAGGAAGAACATTGTTTATCCTGAGATCACTCTCTCCGCTGATGGGAAACATTGAAATCAAGGTTAAAATTCAGAAAAGGAGTATTTATGCACCCATTATCAACAGCTATTTTTTTATGAAAGGCAAGTAAAGCAAACAGAATCAACTTCTTAAAATAGTTTCCACTTGATTAAAGTTCAGGGTGATATTTAAAAAATTATACAGCCCTCAATGGTTCCTTTTCACTCTCATTTAGATTTTTTCCTCATTTAGTGGTACCAGTGGTACCACCAGTATCATTTAGTGGTATTTGTTCTTTTACAGAAATTTGGACAATTCCCCTGGAGCTTTATTCCAAAGGTTAGTATGATTGTCCCTTATTTTGTATCTATAGTTCAACTTGCTTATAATACTAAGACTCATAGTGTTTAATGGAATTAAATTTGCTGCAAATCTAAAGCTATCACTTGTAGAGGATCCATATACCTTGACTGGCCCCAAATTAAATGCTTTCTTTTTAGCTTGTTTAGGATACTGCTCTTAGACTTGCTGAGGATACTGGTCTTTGACTCACTGAGGATACTGGTCTTTGACTCGCTGAGGATACTGGTCTTTGACTCGCTGAGGATACTGGTCTTTGACTCGCTGAGGATACTGGTCTTTGACTCGCTGAGGATACTGGTCTTTGACTCGCTGAGGATACTGGTCTTTGACTCACTGAGGATACTGGACTTTGACTCGCTGAGGATACTGGGCTTTGACTCGCTGAGGATACTGGTCTTTGACTCGCTGAGGATACTGGTCTTTGACTGGCTGAGGATACTGGGCTTTGACTCGCTGAGGATACTGGTCTTTGACTCGCTGAGGATACTGGTCTTTGACTCGCTGAGGATACTGGTCTTTGACTCGCTGAGGATACTGGTCTTTGACTCGCTGAGGATACTGGGCTTTGACTTGCTGAGGATACTGGACTTTGTAAGTCTGGCTCATTGAGAAGAAGTCTGGTTGACTCGCTGAGAATAATTCTGGTTGGCTCGCTGAGAACAAGTCTGGTTGGCTCGCTGAGAATAATTCTGGTTGGCTCGCTGAGAATAAGTCTGGTTGGCTTGCTGAGAATAAGTCTGGTTGGCTTGCTGAGAATAAGTCTGGTTGGCTCGCTGAGAATAAGTCTGGTTGGCTCGCTGAGAATAGGTCTGGTTGGCTCGCTGAGAATAAGTCTGGTTGGCTCGCTGAGAATAGGTCTGGTTGGCTCGCTGAGAATAAGTCTGGTTGGCTCGCTGAGAATAAGTCTGGTTGGCTCGCTGAGAATAAGTCTGGTTGGCTTGCTGAGAATGAGTCTGGTTGGCTCGCTGAGAATAAGTCTGGTTGGCTCGCTGAGAATAAGTCTGGTTGGCTCGCTGAGAATAAGTCTAGTTGGCTCGCTGAGAACGAGTCTGGTTGACTCACTGAGATGTTTGGTATTGCTATAATAAAAAATTATTTCAGCCAAATTTTCTGAAATAGGGTTAGTTGTAGTGGGAGTATGTCTTTCTGTCATTAGAAAGACATACTCCCACTTGTTTTTTGCTCTTTTTTTCCCCAGTACAACTTTCTGATGTCAAGTAATGGATCTTTACATTGTAACAATGAACCTGTGAATGAATAGAAGTGGTAGGTGTGAATGATTTAAATCCTATTGTGGAATTTTAAGGTAACATGCCCCACCTTTCCTCCCCCCCCCCCCAAAAAAAAAAAAAAAAGGAAATAACCAGAATACTAAACGCCAAGTTGTCAGCCCTTTCTCTTACAAGTTAGTTGATTTAGTTCATAACTTCCTCTCCTTTTTCTTTAATTCCCTTCCTTGCCATGGTTATAATCACTGCCATTTCTGGGTTTACCTTATTTATCATTTTTGGCCTAGAGTTCCTTCTTGTCTCTTGGAAGTCAAATCATCCATCTAGAAGGCCTTTTTTAGTTGAAGATTGTTTCATCTTTCTATTACCCATGCCTGTCATCTTAAATTGACTTTCACTCAAAATTCACACCTAACTCTTTGTATTTGTTTCTCTTCCACAGTTGATGACTGGGATGGGAATTCACAGAAATGCAAACCAATGATATTTATCATGTGTTAAATAAATAAATCTTGAATATTAATAAAAAATCATCGAAATGTACTGGCTGACTTATGCAAAATAGTTATTGTAGCATGGAAAAAAAAAAGGGAGATAATAAGAACCATCTGAATTAAATTAAGTAAGTTTAGATCCTAAAAGTGATTACAGTGAAGGAACAATGTCTGATTCAGTTAATAGCAAATCAGTTCTTGAAAATCTTGTAAGAAATAATAATGAATGCACAGGGTTTTCAATGAGGTTTTCAGTTCTTTTTTTATGACATGTATTTTTAACCCACTAAAAGGTCAAAATATGTGTATTGCCTCTTGGTATCTAATGAAAGTCAAATCCCTCTAATTGAATATACTAAAACTGTAAATAGTACAACTTCTCTTGTTGTGGCCATCAGCGATATTCAATATTCAGACATTTTTCTATTAAAAACAACATGAACTATTGAAAAGTAATATTGCTTCAATCAACTGATTTGTGAAAACTCCCCTTGGGTGAACATTTTGCAACAAACTTTGATTCGATATCAGTAATAGATAAAAAATTCCCTTCTCCTTGCAGTTAAAGGCAAGTACATTACCTACTCATAGTTCATAAAAGCCTTGAAAGTCTTTGAAGATGCTTGAATTCAAAAATTACAAATTCAAGGTCTTGAAAGTACTTGAATTTGAGGACTAGAACTTGATTTTTGCAATGCTTTTTCTCAACAATTTTCAAGTAAAAAATTGCAGTACTTTAATAGAAAAGCTGAGAAATAATGTTAAATAATTTTTAAACTTTCTTATGCAAACCTTTCCAAAAGAGGTCCTTCAATTTATCTAAAACTTGGCAAAGTCATTGAAAAGCCCTTCAATTTCAACCTTTAGCACCTGTAGGAACCTACTCCTATTATTTTGATTATTGTCTAGTACCATAACAACATTCATTACACTCCAGCAGGCAAAAATAAAAACAAGTAGACTTATTCATGATTGGAAATGAAAAAAATTTCGTAACGACAGTAACAATGGCAACAGGGCAGTCTCCTAAAGATAACTCCAGATGTGCGATATAGAAAGCCCAAGTTGAAGCAGCTATGCGTCTACTTAAAGGGAAAAAAAAGTCTAAAACAGCAAAATATGATGAAATATTCCTTGCATAATGAATACGAAGTTTCAGCATTTAATTTTTATTTATCAAAATGTACATCTTTCATGGTTTTAATTTCTGGTTTCCCTCTTGTTGTGGAAAGATGAAGTAACTTTAGTAATGGGATAGGATCCGATTCAATTAATTAATTAATTAGTTAATTAATTGGTGCTACTTTATGTGCTGAAATTCATGCTAGAAGCTCTATAAAAATATCGGTTAAAGCCTTCCCTGCACTTTATAATCCCAAGAAAAAGAAAATAGAGATTACCTTAACATATTGCAGCAAAATCCCAGCTTATCTTGAACCTAAAACTTTACCCTGGAAAAAAATATATATACATCCGCGCATGCGCCAAGAGCAAAGTTTGGCACACGAGTATTCTTTCGCAGGATCACTCACAGTTTCTGGGCAACGAGTCGATTTTAAATCGTCACGATTTATAAGTCACTCGATAAACGATTTAAAGCGAGACTCGTTTGTTTGTGAATAGAAACGAGACTCGTTTATAGAAACGAGACTCGTTTGTAGAAACGAGACTCGTTTGTAGAAACGAGACTCGTTTGTAGAAACGAGACTCGTTTTTAGAAACGAGACTCGTTTGACAAAACGAGAGTCGTTTTGCGAAAGAAGGCTCGTGTGCCAAACTTTGCTCTTGGCGCATGCGCAGAAGTATAGTTTTTTTTCCAGGGTAAAGTTTTAGGTTCAAGATAAGCTGGGATTTTGCTGCAATTTGTTAAGGTAATCTCTATTTTCTTTTTCTTGGGATTACAAAGTGCAGGGAAGGCCTAAACCGATATTTTTATAGAGCTTCTGGCATAAATTTCAGCAGATAAAGTAGCACTGGATATTTGTGTCGAATTAAGTTTAAAGCTTGAATCGGATCCTATCCCATTACTAAGGTTACTTCATTTTTCCACAACAAGAGGGAAACCAGAAATTAAAACCATGAAAGATGTACATTTTGATAAATAAAAATTAAATGCAGAAACTTCATATTCATTATGCAAGGAATATTTCATCATATTTTGCTGTTTTAGACTTTTTTTCCCTTCAAGCAGACGCATAGCTGTTTGAACTTGGGCTTTCTCTATCGCACATCTGGAGTTATCTTTAGGAGACTGCCCTATTGCCATTTGTGCTGTCGTTACGCAATTTTGTCATTTCCAATCATGGATAAGTCTACTTGTTTTTATTTTTGCCTGCTAGAGTGTAATGAATGTTGTTATGGTACTAGACAATAATCAAAAAAATATATTACTATATAGCAGTAGGTTCTTACAGATGCCAAAGGTTGAAATTGAAAAAAAAAAAAGCCGAATTTATTTCGGGCGTTTCCTTCGGAAAGCCCGAGTAATTTATGAAAACTGTATTCATAGAATACATGATCTAAAAGTACATGATCATTTCTTTCTTAAAATGAATTTTTTCGTCGTAAACTATCTTTTATCTCAGGGATCTCATCAAAATAAACGCAAATCAAAATGACAAATCTAATTCGCTATGAAAAAATGCTCTGACATGTTTATGTTTAGGAAAATTTTCTAGATTATTACAGAGATGAGATTGCTTCGGTAAAGATATTTTTAAGAAAGAGAGCTTTGATTTAGTGATTGTTTGTGAATTTTTAAGAAACAGATAACGAGATTAATAATTATGTACCTAGCAGCTGCCATCCTGGGGGTCGACCCTGGGGTCATACGGGGGAATAGACTTTCGTCGCCAATTTTGCATTGAAGTGCATTTGCACCTCCGAGACGAGACACATGGGAAAACACCCACTGGATTTTTACCATTGCCGCCATCTTGAGAATAAAAGATCCTTACCATGGTGACTGGCTATTACCATTGATACCTACAGATGTAAAAAAACTACTACTACTACTACTACTTTTTCCAGTTAGTCGCCGGCAAAAAGCCACATAGGATGTTTTTAACTTTGAGCCCTGTATAGCCCTGTATAGTAAACACAAGCTGAAGTAAGTTTTAGTTTGTGGCAAATAACATTCTTTTGGAGCATTACATTGTTTGAGTTAGTAGAGCATACTTCTTTGTCCCCAGGGGAAGGGCATTGGTAGCTTTATATTGAACAATGTTATTGTTGGTTAGGGGGCTTAGGAAATTCCTTTGCAAATGCCCAGGGGTTCCCCGGGGTCACCCTCTCCCCCCCTGGGACGGCCGCTGATAAGTGCATAATGACCATAATGACTGAAACAAAAACTTTTGTTATCAGTTGCATATAATTATAGCTCGTTGACCTCTTTGCCTCTGGAAAATGTTGTCAAATAATACCATCTGGCCCGATTACAGTCGACTAATACATATTGGAAAACTTTATATCATTTATTCTCATCACATTTGCAAAGATAACTTTTTGACAGGTATTGAAAGAAAAGTTAAGGCTATTTCAATATAGAAGACATTGCATGATAATTTTTGCACTTATTAATAACTTCATCTACACTTTAACTAGGTTTTTCGTTTCCTTCTTGCTGAGATTCATTATTTTTCTTCTTTCTTCTCTTTCGGGTCTTCTTTTTCTTCCTTTCTGGTTCTGTGTGAGGATAGTAAGAAGAAATTGTTGTCGTCAGTTGTTTATAGGTTTTTGGTCATGCGGGATTGGCCTGAATTTCCCATTTTGGAATGCTTTGAGCAAATTAGAAAACTGGAGAAATTCTTCAGCCATGAAACTTAATGAATTTTGTTTGTTAAATCTTACCCTCACTTAAAGTTTTCCTCTCTTCAATGTCATGTCTTTGCCCTCCCATGTCCTTGTCATCTTTAAAGTTAAAGGGAAAGGCCTTGATTTTTTTTCTTCTTGCAGTTGGCAGTTAAATTTGTATTATGCATGAGTCTATAAAAACATAACTTTATAAAGGTGATTTCTTGTTACTTTATGTAAAGTTTGCTATGTTTAGAAGTACAGAAACAAATAGGTTTACAGCTTCATTTTTTCATTTTTAATTTTTTAAAATTCTGTAAAGAAAATTTTTCCACTTACCAGGAATAGTGGAATCAAGGGATTTATCAGTATCGGGCTTCATACACGAGTAAGTCCCTTTAGAACTTCTGCAATAGAACCTTCTGCTATCACATCACACTCTACACACAGTTCCCGCAAGCCAGCATCCTGGAAGCGTTTGCCAGTGTTGGACAACATGGTGCATGCTGTGTGGAATACTTCCATTTTCATAACCATATCTTTCAATTTTGCGCTTTGTTTCCATTGTCCCTCGCTTGCCTTTGCATACAGTGTTAAGTCAATGACGAAGCCGATGCTCTTTAAGTTGAGCGTGTTCTTTACCTTGAGAGACTGCACTAGAACCTTGTGAACGGTAGCCATGTCATTAGCAGGCACATCGATACTCGGGAGATACCTGTTGACAGCCAGTGAGATAGTTGAACCTCATTAAGGACAGAAATGTTAAATCCATCCTAGCCACTGGCTTTTTGGTTCCTGCACCAGAAAGGGTCTCCTCCAATCTATCTATAATACCCCACGGGAGTGTTGCTTTGATATATGGCTTGATAGTTTCAGGCAAAGGACCGATCTCATGCCCCAATCGGTGTGGCATCTGGATAAGTTGAACATTGTTCGGCATACGGTAACAGTATTTGCTTGGGTGGTTTTTGTACTCCTGCCGTAACTCCTTAAATAATGTCCTGGCCAAAAGAGGTAACAAGGCGCCGCACGCGATCAGAATATTCCGCCGAGATGTGTGTGTGTTGCCAGTTTAGAGTATAGAAACGCATCTAGTTCTTCTGAAAGTTTGACTGCACTATCACATAGCTCGGTAGGTTTCGGAGGCCATGACATCTTACTAATATTTGGGTGAAGTGCATCACAGAAGTACAGGCCAGCTTAAGATTCATATATAAATATGAAAGGAAACCCTCTGTATTAACATCTGAAGTTTCTTCTCGGATTACCCTAGACGTGGGTGTGATGGATTTTCAGAACGGTTTACTTTTAAGTGTAAGCAGATGCTGAAAGTGTGGCCTGAGAAAGGCTTTGAATGGCGACGCACCTCATTTCTGTGTTTTCAAACATACAACCATTTTTCGCGATTTTCTTTACATATCAAGAAAAACATCTCGATTTCTCCTTTGATGCTGATCATGATCACAGACTTTCTTTTTTTGAATTTGTTATTTCATGCTATTCTGACATCTTACTTTTCTACATTTACATATCCGCTCGCTTGCACCGGCTCTACAATCTCTTCTTTTCTACTTTTTATTCCAAACAAGTTAATGAAATGACTTATATCTACTTGTACGTCTTTGGCAGGAACAACAGCAATCCATCGTTTCATGAAAAACATCTTCCCGTCATTGCTTTGTGCAGTGGCTTTGGTTGGATGTTTTCCACGCATCGAGTGGCAGTTTGGGAGTTTACAATGGAAAAATTTGATTAAGACAACAAAAAAAAAAACTGTTAAAACATCGATCGATCCCTTCAGAAAAACACACTTTCTGTGTTGAGTCCATCACCTTTTCAATCAACCAATAAAAAAAATTCAATTGCCGTATTCTGGTTCTTGCTCGCAAGAAAGTTGAGAAATCTCCAATTAAATCCATATATAATTAAACTATACCCGTGTGTTTTGAAAGGTAGAAACCAAAGAATTTGCTACAATAATATTTCTTCTGATTGGAAATTATTGAATCAAGGTACTACTCAAGGTAGCGTAAGCGGACACTAACTATTCCATATTTTTATAAATGATCTAGAGATCTATTTAGATACCCTGCCAGTGTTATTCTAGTATGCTGCTGTTTCACTGAAATATCATTGCTCCTGTTTACAAAGTTAAAGACATGTCTGAGACATTGGTCAAACATTTCTTAGAGTGGATAGAAAAAATGGAATGTTATTTAACCCCAGCAAATGTAAGGAGCTTACAGTCCTTGAAAGGCAATCATGAATTGTACCCTCCTGTGTTAGGGATCCCTAGTTGTACTTATGTGAGCATTCTAGGTGTCACCTTTCAGAGTGACTGTAGGTTCAATACACATGTTAAAGTGCACCTAAACCCAAAATTTTTTTTTCGCTTAACGAAATAAGCTTATTTTTTGGAGTATTTCTGTGCAAAAATTTTTTAATTTGCTCAAATCTTTAATTTTCTATGCCCAGTCAAAATACGGAAAATCGGCCGCCATCTTGCCCCACGACCGAGTTTAAAGAAGAATGGCTCTAGCGGGTAATGTGACGTCAAATCGAGAACACGAAAGTCTGCATCTCACACATTTTCACTTGTTTGGGAAGATTGTCGTCGATATTGTCCGAAATATGCCGACTAGGTGTGTTGTATGAAGAATGTATGAAGCGCGATACCCTCTTGCAAATTTCGCACGTTGCTACATCCTTCTACAACACACTTAGTCGGCATATTTTCGGACAATTATCTACTACAACCTTCCCAAACAAGTGAAAATGTGTGAAATGCAGACTTTCGTGTTCTCGATTTGACGTCACATTACCCACTAGAGCCATTCCTCTTTAAACTCGGTCGTGGGGCAAGATGGCGGCCGATTTTCCGTATTTTGACTGGGCATAGAAAATTGAAGATTTGAGCAAATAAAAAAATTTTTTCGCAGAAATACTCAAAAAAATAAGCTTACTTCGTTAAGCGAAAAAAATTTTTTGGGTGTAGGTGCACTTTAAATGCCTCTATGTCCTTAGATGTCTACGTAAAGAGGGGTATAAGCAGGTACAAATAGACTTTCTTTTCGATTCCTTAGTACTTCCCCGATTTCACATATGCCCATATGGAGCATCAGACTCCGACCTCACCCCACTACAATGTTTTTTTCGATCGTTGGAAACGGAATTTTATTACAAGAAATCACAATTTACGATCAATTTTACAGAAGCAGCAGTATTTTTAAAAAGGTTTCTAAGGCCGCCAATCACCCCTGTCGCTTTTTATTCCGCTTGTAAAGGCCTGCAGCTACAACTTACGGACTACGTCTGGCACCAGAACAAGCATCAAAAGTAAACGTTTTAAAAATACATTCGTTGGTCGTTTAATTTTTAGACATAACCTATATGACAATTTTTAACTGTAATCAAGTGGTAAATTTAATTTTGTGGAATTATTAACCTTTTACTCTTTTAACTCAAATTGCTTGTAACATTAGGACTGTATTTTTCTGTTTTGAATCAATAGAGACCATTATTATTATTGTTATTACTATTATTATTTATCATTATTAAGCGCGCTTATTTAAGGTTACTTCCTACCTTCAGAGGCTAATTTGTTTTGGGACTAGATTGAAGTTACACTTTTTAACTAGTGTTTGCAAAAGAAAAAAAATTAAAAATTTCAAAAAGCGTCCGACTTATTTAAAAAAAAGTATTTTCGAATAAAAGTTAATAAATCAGGAAGGTGTCATAATCTCGTAAATGGGCGAACCCCCCGGGGGAATATTCGAATATTAGGAGGAATATTACATCGCGCCCTTGACAAATTTCATACGTGGAAGTAATCTGCTCGTAGAAAGTCTTTTCTCGTGGATATAACACAAAACTCAAAATTAGAGAAGAGTCCTTGGGTAAAGAAAAAGAGAAAAAGGTCCAAAGAAGAGAGAGATGGCAGCATTTTGTCAAAAAAAAAGAAAAAACAAAACAAAACAAAGCGACAAAGGTTCTTGGTTTGGCCAGGAGCCGTCGACAAGCTTGGCATCCACTGAAGATCGACAGCATTCAATTATCCTTGGGGCAAAGAGCGGAAAAATTAAAGTCAACACCACAGAAGGTTGTAAACAAGATTCTTCGTTGGAATCTGACGAAACCGATGGAGAAAAAGAAGAATGCGACAGATTTACCCTTTCTGCCGAGGGTTTTCTCTTCGCCGACTTTGTCCATTACAAAACGATCAACAGGGCGAGAAAAAAAAAAAAAGACTGCTACACGATACTTTTCCCGGGACAATCTTGATCCATTGTCATTGACGGCGGGTCTCGTCTTTCTCATTGGTTTGCGGTTTCGGGAGGCGAGATAATCTCCTGGTGTGGCGCAAGTTGTTTACAAACCTTTGGGAGCTAAAATCTCGCATTTGATTTTGAGAGGAATACATCCACTTTGAACGAATTTATAGGGTATGTAGATTTGACCAATTTTCGTGAAATTTCGCCAAAACATTCCCGGGATGATGACGAACAAAAGTGTGTCAGGAAATTTTGATCTTTTAAATATTTTTTACGTGGTGTCCATTTACGCAAAACGCTTCGCATATTTTTCGCTACTCTAACTTTAGATGCGAATATCCAGACAACCAATCAGAATATTGGAAAAGCCTGACACATTTTTGTTGATTGATACCTTGTGAATGAGACTAGGCAGCCATTTTTCTCGTGCCGCGGGATCCGATACCTGATAAATTCAATAGAAAAACACTCGGTCGTTTCACGCCTTTCCGGCTCCTGACACTTCCTAAGTGAAAAAATCGCCGAAATTATATTTCTATCGTAAATTGCATTTATTAACCTTTGTTTTGATGTCTAGTTTGTTAGGGTTTTCTTCCAACTAGCGCGCGTACGAATTTTCTCCCGAAGGACATCCGCGAAGGTAGGAGGTAACCTTAATTTTTGGGCTTTCAGGTTGGGCGCTTATTTGAGGCTGGGCGCTTATTTGAGGCTGGGCGCTTATTTGAGGCTGGGCGCTTTTTTGAGGCTGGGCGCTTATTTGAGGCTGGGCGCTTATTTGAGGCTGGGCGCTTATGGTAACCCATTCTCCCTGAGGTCATACCGCTGACAAACGCCAAGATGCCCCTAGGCTCGAGATTGAACTTTCCCACGCCGGCAAAGGTCCTTGAATTAAGCGCAATGTCATTCAAATTTTTACTTTGCCATCAAGGTCGTAATTTTACATCTTAGATTTACTGGCTTCGTTCACGCCTTCAGCCTTATCTTTTTCTCCCTTCGATGTTTTTTTAATTTTTAACAAGCACAGCGTGTTCCAACTTGATGTGACAGCTTAGACTTAGTTATGGCTTAGAGAGGAAACCAGCAGCTACAGCCACAATGGTACGCGTGTGTCGAGAATGGCAGTCGTTTTAGAAGTTGCTTAACGAGAATGTAGTGGAATACATCACATAAACAATCCATTTCTGTTACATGATGACACATCTATGCTTTTGAAATGATACCGGTTGCTACGTTGTTTACAAGGCAAGAGTCGAGAGTCGGGTAAGTACGTGACTAAATTCAGCTGAATTTTATAAGTTCACAGTTCAACTTATGTTACAAGTAAGCTAGTGCCACGTATTCTTATTACAGTATCATACATGCCAAGCAAAGGTTTTGATTACCCTCCTGTCCAATAGCCAAAGGGTTTTTGGGCGGAATTACGCGAAACAATTCCATGTTTAAATAAATTTGGCCCCAGCGTTTCATTATTCAATAACTATTTACAATCAGGCTTGTTTACTGGAGGTTTGAGATGGATCCAAAAACGAACGCAGCTCCTCTAAGGATTTGGGAAATTTTTCTTTATAAAGTTCCCTGTGAAATCTGTGTCACTACGTTCCGAAAGTAAAGATGACCCATGATCTGACCTTGAACTGAGTTCACTTGCAAACGAGGATACGTTCTTAATTTACGTTGATTTGGAGTCTGGCCCAGTTACAACGCCGAATTTTTCTAGGACACGAAGAAGCTAATCAACTACTTTAACCAAGTACGTCAAAATATCGATTTTTAACCCTGTCATGTTGGTTCGTTCCGAAGATTACCTTTTTCTTGGATTAAAAATTAAAGCTAATTTTAATAAGTAACTGGCGTTACCAAGCAACTATCATTATGCATTGTTTGCGGTATTATTTGTCTCCACATTTCTTATTCAATAAACAATTTAAAAAGAAAGCTCCTAACTGGTTCAAGGCCTTTTCTTGTTATTTCCATAATATTAGGTCAATCTTAGTCAGTAGGGCTCAATGTTTTGACCCTGTGAAAAGGTTATTCACTTGAAAAACGAGTGTAAGGGTGGCCCCTTATTTTTTTTCAAGGTGAGAATTAAGTACAGTGATCTACGTATGCTGTTCCTCGGTGAAACCAAAAGTTGACCTTTTCATTTGCCAAATATTGTTTATAAATTATTGTAATTCATTGTGAGGTCCAAACAATGGATGCAAGTTCAGAATCTCAACCACTGAACTTTATCATTTGGTTAGAGCCATTTGAAAGACAAATTACCAGATGAAGTAAAAGGAAAGAAAAATAGAAATGTAATGCCACATTAGCCATGATGCGTGGAGGTTATGATTTTGATGGATCTTCATTCATTTATCTCATGCATTATGAAGAATTGAAACAACTCAGAAGGCAGATATGTTTCTGTACTTTCCATTTCGTATTTATTCGCTCAGGAGAAAAGGCACAGAAATTTTAGCAATCTGTAGTAATTTAACCATATTGCATAACCAAGTTATAAAGGGGAAGAGCTTGAATATCCAGCCCAGGAGAGGTAGGAGATGACTTGGCTTAGTAAAAAATGTATTATCAAAAACCAGGTAATTGCCAAGTCAATTAGGTAGTGGAATTATCACAACCTTGGAAATATGTTAAGAGTTCATTTATAAATTTTAAAATAGGAAGAACATTGTTTATCCTGAGATCACTCTCTCCGCTGATGGGAAACATTGAAATCAAGGTTAAAATTCAGAAAAGGAGTATTTATGCACCCATTATCAACAGCTATTTTTTTATGAAAGGCAAGTAAAGCAAACAGAATCAACTTCTTAAAATAGTTTCCACTTGATTAAAGTTCAGGGTGATATTTAAAAAATTATACAGCACTCAATGGTTCCTTTTCACTCTCATTTAGATTTTTTCCTCATTTAGTGGTACCAGTGACTTGGCTAACATATTTGTTCTTTTACAGAAATTTGGACAATTCCCCTGGAGCTTTATTCCAAAGGTTAGTATGATTGTCCCTTATTTTGTATCTATAGTTCAACTTGCTTATAATACTAAGACTCATAGTGTTTAATGGAATTAAATTTGCTGCAAATCTAAAGCTATCACTTGTAGAGGATCCATATACCTTGACTGGCCCCAAATTAAATGCTTTCTTTTTAGCTTGTTTAGGATACTGCTCTTAGACTTGCTGAGGATACTGGTCTTTGACTCACTGAGGATACTGGTCTTTGACTCGCTGAGGATACTGGTCTTTGACTCGCTGAGGATACTGGTCTTTGACTCGCTGAGGATACTGGTCTTTGACTCGCTGAGGATACTGGTCTTTGACTCGCTGAGGATACTGGTCTTTGACTCGCTGAGGATACTGGTCTTTGACTCGCTGAGGATACTGGTCTTTGACTTGCTGAGGATACTGGGCTTTGACTTGCTGAGGATACTGGACTTTGTAAGTCTGGCTCATTGAGAAGAAGTCTGGTTGACTCGCTGAGAATAATTCTGGTTGGCTCGCTGAGAACAAGTCTGGTTGGCTCGCTGAGAATAATTCTGGTTGGCTCGCTGAGAATAAGTCTGGTTGGCTTGCTGAGAATAAGTCTGGTTGGCTCGCTGAGAATAAGTCTGGTTGGCTCGCTGAGAATAAGTCTGGTTGGCTCGCTGAGAATAAGTCTGGTTGGCTCGCTGAGAATAAGTCTGGTTGGCTCGCTGAGAATAGGTCTGGTTGGCTCGCTGAGAATAAGTCTGGTTGGCTCGCTGAGAATAAGTCTGGTTGGCTCGCTGAGAATAAGTCTGGTTGGCTCGCTGAGAATGAGTCTGGTTGGCTCGCTGAGAATAATTCTGGTTGGCTCGCTGAGAATAAGTCTGGTTGGCTCGCTGAGAATAAGTCTAGTTGGCTCGCTGAGAACGAGTCTGGTTGACTCACTGAGATGTTTGGTATTGCTATAATAAAAAATTATTTCAGCCAAATTTTCTGAAATAGGGTTAGTTGTAGTGGGAGTATGTCTTTCTGTCATTAGAAAGACATACTCCCACTTGTTTTTTGCTCTTTTTTTCCCCAGTACAACTTTCTGATGTCAAGTAATGGATCTTTACATTGTAACAATGAACCTGTGAATGAATAGAGGTGGTAGGTGTGAATGATTTAAATCCTATTGTGGAATTTTAAGGTAACATGCCCCACCTTTCCTCCCCCCCCCCCCAAAAAAAAAAAAAAAGGAAATAACCAGAATACTAAACGCCAAGTTGTCAGCCCTTTCTCTTACAAGTTAGTTGATTTAGTTCATAACTTCCTCTCCTTTTTCTTTAATTCCCTTCCTTGCCATGGTTATAATCACTGCCATTTCTGGGTTTACCTTATTTATCATTTTTGGCCTAGAGTTCCTTCTTGTCTCTTGGAAGTCAAATCATCCATCTAGAAGGCCTTTTTTAGTTGAAGATTGTTTCATCTTTCTATTACCCATGCCTGTCATCTTAAATTGACTTTCACTCAAAATTCACACCTAACTCTTTGTATTTGTTTCTCTTCCACAGTTCATGACTGGGATGGGAATTCACAGAAATGCAAACCAATGATATTTATCATGTGTTAAATAAATAAATCTTGAATATTAATAAAAAATCATCGAAATGTACTGGCTGACTTATGCAAAATAGTTATTGTAGCATGGAAAAAAAAAAGGGAGATAATAAGAACCATCTGAATTAAATTAAGTAAGTTTAGATCCTAAAAGTGATTACAGTGAAGGAACAATGTCTGATTCAGTTAATAGCAAATCAGTTCTTGAAAATCTTGTAAGAAATAATAATGAATGCACAGGGTTTTCAATGAGGTTTTCAGTTCTTTTTTTATGACATGTATTTTTAACCCACTAAAAGGTCAAAATATGTGTATTGCCTCTTGGTATCTAATGAAAGTCAAATCCCTCTAATTGAATATACTAAAACTGTAAATAGTACAACTTCTCTTGTTGTGGCCATCAGCGATATTCAATATTCAGACATTTTTCTATTAAAAACAACATGAACTATTGAAAAGTAATATTGCTTCAATCAACTGATTTGTGAAAACTCCCCTTGGGTGAACATTTTGCAACAAACTTTGATTCGATATCAATAATAGATAAAAAATTCCCTTCTCCTTGCAGTTAAAGGCAAGTACATTACCTACTCATAGTTCATAAAAGCCTTGAAAGTCTTTGAAGATGCTTGAATTCAAAAATTACAAATTCAAGGTCTTGAAAGTACTTGAATTTGAGGACTAGAACTTGATTTTTGCAATGCTTTTTCTCAACAATTTTCAAGTAAAAAATTGCAGTACTTTAATAGAAAAGCTGAGAAATAATGTTAAATAATTTTTAAACTTTCTTATGCAAACCTTTCCAAAAGAGGTCCTTCAATTTATCTAAAACTTGGCAAAGTCATTGAAAAGCCCTTCAATTTCAACCTTTAGCACCTGTAGGAACCTACTCCTATTATTTTGATTATTGTCTAGTACCATAACAACATTCATTACACTCCAGCAGGCAAAAATAAAAACAAGTAGACTTATTCATGATTGGAAATGAAAAAATTTCGTAACGACAGTAACAATGGCAACAGGGCAGTCTCCTAAAGATAACTCCAGATGTGCGATATAGAAAGCCCAAGTTGAAGCAGCTATGCGTCTACTTAAAGGGAAAAAAAAGTCTAAAACAGCAAAATATGATGAAATATTCCTTGCATAATGAATACGAAGTTTCAGCATTTAATTTTTATTTATCAAAATGTACATCTTTCATGGTTTTAATTTCTGGTTTCCCTCTTGTTGTGGAAAGATGAAGTAACTTTAGTAATGGGATAGGATCCGATTCAATTAATTAATTAATTAGTTAATTAATTAGTGCTACTTTATGTGCTGAAATTCATGCTAGAAGCTCTATAAAAATATCGGTTAAGGCCTTCCCTGCACTTTATAATCCCAAGAAAAAGAAAATAGAGATTACCTTAACATATTGCAGCAAAATCCCAGCTTATCTTGAGCCTAAAACTTTACCCTGGAAAAAAAAATATATACATCCGCGCATGCGCCAAGAGCAAAGTTTGGCACACGAGTATTCTTTCGCAAAACGACTCTCGTTTCGTCAAACGAGTCTCGTTTTTAAAAATGAGTGTCGTTTCTACAAACGAGTCTCGTTTCTAAAAACGAGTCTCGTTTCTAAAAACGAGTCTCGTTTCTAAAAACGAGTCTCGTTTCTAAAAACGAGTCTCGTTCCTAAACGAGTCTCGTTTCTATTCACAAACAAACGAGTCTCGCTTTAAATCGTTTATCGAGTGACTTATAAATCGTGACGATTTAAAATCGACTGGTTGCCCAGAAACTGTGAGTGATCCCTTTCGCAAAACGACTCGTTTCGTCAAACGAGTCTCGTTTTTAAAAATGAGTGTCGTTTCTACAAACGAGTCTCGTTTCTAAAAACGAGTCTCGTTTCTAAAAACGAGTCTCGTTCCTAAACGAGTCTCGTTTCTATTCACAAACAAACGAGTCTCGCTTTAAATCGTTTATCGAGTGACTTATAAATCGTGACGATTTAAAATCGACTGGTTGCCCAGAAACTGTGAGTGATCCGGTATAAGTATAAACGATGGTTGGGTGGATCGCCTCAGGACAAAATTATTAACCCTGACGATCATAAATGACTGACAGAGCCTTCCACACTGTTCATTCAGTCATGAACGGAGCCGAATGAAAAATTCAATAACATATTGAGGATGTAACTTTCAACACCACTAACTAAAGTTGGTTTATATACCACATCAGAGAATAATGCTTTTCGTGCGCGAAAATTGGCTAGCGGTTTGGAAGTGAATAGCAAGTATTATTCACCTCCACTTTTGTGAATAATTGTCGATCATCAAGCTTATGATCATTCTTTTTTCCTCGCAAACCTTTTCGGGTTCCACAAGGTTTCACAAGTAAATTACATGTGACGGAGCCGAGAGAAGAATGCTGATGACAAAAATGAGTAGGTTCCTTTAATAGCAATTCGACCCCTCTTTTTCCAGCTTCGCGGCCTACTCTTCAAATATTCAGAGTAATCTGCAAATAATCAGGTTCATCATCCTCACCAAGTCCTTCTTCTGAAAAACTGGTTTAAAACATAATAAACTAACACTTAAAACAATGAGCGGAATTATTGTCAATTGTGAGTCTTGTAATCAATTAAATCTGTCATCAAAAGACAACGCCAATTTGCTAAACGAAACACGCACAACCGTCAAGGGACACCATCATCAAAAGCCAACTTTTTTTGTAAAATTATATAAGTTACGATCCCCTTATTGAGTTCACCATGAAGAAAAGTGATTTAATGACTGTTTATGATTAGTAATACTAGACTTGATCTATGTATTTCAGTTAGCATATTCTACTTTAGATAGTCAGATTAATAAGATACTGTTCCCTCACAGGTAACGATAAACTTCGCTTCCCAAACGCCTTCCTTTGCCTATGTTTCTTGTGCGATTGTAATGAGCCAGGTTTCAGGCAATATTCTGCTTCTAAGCTATGCTGATATTCTGAAATGCTCCAAAAATAGCTTAAAAGGCTATCTTCGATTCGACTTCTTGTGCGCTGTCAAAAAATTTACGAAGCATGCTCGTTGTATTTAAAGAGCTCTGTTATTTCGTGATAGTCCCCTGACGTACTTTTGTGCGCTCCAAAGTGTTCTTGAACTTTTCGGCCTGTAGCGACGAAATTTCAGATGATTAAGGATTAGTTGTTGCGTCTCAAGCGACGTCCCAAATGTTGACAACAAGGAAAACGCAAATAGCTATCTGACTGAAATAAATTGAACTTTCTTGCTGGTTTAGAGGCTTTGAGACATTCTGCATGTGCATCAAACTAAGTACATTGCCGGAAAGCGGTCATGGTATATTCACGGCCACATTGCATATTCGCCCCCTACCACCTTTGCGAGGTCACCCCCTCAACGTGAAACGATTGTCCCCCCTAACAAAAGACAAGTTTTCCCCCAGATTTTTCGACTCATTTCCCTGCACAGAATGAATTCTTTTCATGTCGAATCTATGATATTTTTGCGACGAACATGAAATTTTCACTTGCAAATTAGTAGTCGTGTTAAATGCGCACGACTAATGCATGAGTAATGCAAAGCTGCTACTCTACCCAAGTCTTAATCTAAAGAGTTTGACGCAGTTTTGCGCTTTGTTGAGCAGCAATTTTTAGTTAAGAACAAGTTATCTCGCCCTACTTTTGAACTTCGCGCTAGCCCAAAAACTTCAACAGCTTTACAAACGAGTTTTTACTATTTGGGAGCGAACTGGTAATGGTGGGGGCGACCTCGTTATATGTTAGGTTGATAGACAGAACATGTATTGGGGCGATTTCACCAGTTACCCAGGATAGCATATTGTTTAAACTGTTCCACAGACGCTTTCCTTTCAAATTTTAATTTTGTTTTCGCACAAATCGCACGAATCGCTTCGTGATTTTTGCGATATGAGTTTTCGCGAGCAATTTCATGGGATGACCTTCTTCAGGTAATTAATTTTCTTATAGAAACGTTCAGCTACAAATTTGATAAGCGTGGGCTCTTTTCTGCCTTGACAATAAATTCCATTTTAATATACTCAGACTTAGACTCGCCGAGGCTTTTGAGCAGTTTTATTATCGCAATAAAATTAAGCTTACTATAGAGCAGTACTTAGTTGTTTATCTGTGGTATGTAGGTGATTATATGTAAATAAGTGTTTTTCTTGAAAAGTTCTGCTCTTTAAGAGGCAGTGAGTGCTTGTTTCCAATTGTTTAATTTCCTATCCTTCTCCTGATATCTGAGCACGAACTACTCCAAATTGCTGCAATGGTCCGCATCAACTATGCGACGAATAACAATATCATTTTCACTTTCGCTTCACTGTGGGATTCTTGGTGGAGAAACTTATCAAATGTCTCACTCAAGAAGCTACCTGAAGACGACAGCTGAAGGGAGCAATGACGACCCTACCGGGGTGACGAAGTTCGTTCGTATGTCATTCACATTTTGTGACCAAGCTCCAAGCGCTAAAACGCTTATGCAAGGGCTTGAGTCAACTTTAGGGAGCATTCACGTCTCCAACAAGTCGATTGGGGATTGCAAACTCACAGTTCTCCGGACTTCTTCACCACTGGTTGGCAAAGTGTGAGTCAACCTGTCAGATGGCTTATCTACAGAGCGCATGAGAAATGATAACATCGAAAAACATTCTGTAATGACTTTATCTGCTTACCTGCACTGAAGCTAGGCAAAATTTTTAAATATTCTTTCACGACTTTTAATTCCCACTGTCTTATCGCCGGGTCCTTCTATTTACGATTAGTATGGTGCGGGTGACAAAAGGTTTGTGAAACAAGACAATCGTTCGCGCCTTTTTCCTCGGTGTAAAAGAAAGCGATGATCACTTTGAACCAATTCTCTCCAAAGGAATGTTTGAGCAGGCCGAGTTCAAAATCGGTGATTCCCCACTTCAAAGGTGAAATGACTTTAAAACAACACTTCTCTTGCCATAGTTTTAGAAACAGATTCCGATCATACGCGATCTCTCCTCTTCACTTCTTAAATACAACGAGGCATAATGAAGTGAAACATCGTGGACTGCGAGACTTGTGACGGCGGAACGCTGCTTTCTAACTTTAGGTTTCTTCGTTGTCATACATTAGTAACAATTACGTTTGGAAAAATTTTGAACTATTTTACCAAGAGGTATCACTAAGCGAAATTACGTCTGGGAGAGTAAACCACTAAGAGAAGTTCAACGATCAAGTTTTCGGTCCCATTGATTTGATACCAAAAAAAGAACGCGTGACAAAAAATACGAGCAGATAACAACTTACTGCTGATTCAGTTGTTTTAATGTTAAACAAAGCTGCAATAGAGACACGTTGTGTCCGTTTGAATGGTTTCCAAAAAGCATTAGGTGAAAACGCTGATCCAAGGATGTTAACGCTTCAACAGAGTCTTGTTGGATTGACATAGGATTTGTACTCTTCCAGGGAATAAACAGACTAATTAAGTCCAGTTGCTGCTCATCAGTGGTATCCAGAACTAAATGACTAATATTTTTCCTGTGCCCGTAAGCCAGTCAGCTCAGATCATCAAGTTTAAAGGGCAGAACTCTATTCAATCAAATAAGGCGTGACTATATGTACTTGATTCCGGTTCACTTCCCATCCACGTTCACGGAACGTTTGTCTCAGAGGATGACATATTTCTTTCGATGCTTCTCTTCACGCGGACGATCACACCCATAGACGGGTAAATTTTCATGATGTCCTCACTATTAGGGTGTGCACGATTATAGAAACAATGGATTTTTTATTGCAGAGAGAAGGGTGGACTCTAATTCTACGTCGTTTGGTGGTTTTCCCCACATATTCCTCGCTGTCATTTCTTTAAGTAACATCTTATGAGTATAAGAGAAGTTAGTGCGGCATCTATCCACCCTAACTTCCTCTGATGTCATCAAGACACTTACCTGTGTAAGTTGTAGACCTTGATCTACTTTAGTTTTCTTTAAACAAATATTAAATCAAGGTTAAGGAGTCTTACTTACAGAGTCAGATAAGAATCTCGAGAGAAATAATGGCCGGTAAAAACTCCTGAAGATAAATTATTTAATTGGTTGTTGGAGAAGTCCCTAGAATAAACAATTACCATAAGAAAATGTAAGCTATGATCCGTAAGATAATGTTCTGCAATTGTTTGATTATGCATATTCCTGAGCTGCACTTGTAAAGACAAGAGCACCTAAAACTATTGTCTCCAGGTATGAAGTCACTGCTACATATATAAAATCCATCGTCTGTAGGAATGACGCAAAAGAACGTATAATAATATGATTTATGCAGCTGTTTCCGGTACATTAGAATCTTAAAGATTCATTCTAATGGCTCATCCAATTCTAAAAATAGTTCTACTTTCGACACACCATTCAATCACAAAGCATTATAAATTTGTCGGTACACAGGTACGTGAATCGATAAGAAATCGCGCTAATTGTAGCTCAGACGAGCTCACCGTCAGTTTGTAGTGATTCTTTCGTTTTCTCATAAACCTTAATGGCTCTTGTAAACAGTCATCCGCTATTAATTCTCTATCAAACTTATTATAATGCGAAAAAGTCAAAGAGCCAGTTAAGAATGGGGGCCAAAATTGATTTTCAAAACTAAGTAATCATCTAGTTCTAGCGAGTTCGTTTGCTGTATTCCGAAAGAGGTGTCATGTTGCACTTGACAGCACAATTGCCACTTAATCAATAACTTGCGAGGCAATTTACATGAATCAAAATGATTGCAAGATATACGGTTCGTCCGTTCGAACCTTGTAATGAAACTCAGGCTTTTAGAGTGGAGCTCAGGGGTTATCTTCTGAAAGCTTATGTTTTTACCTTCTTGACCAAAACATGTCAACACCTTATTATAATGAACACACACCACAGGCCACGAAACATCATACGTTAAATTTCATCACAGAAACACTAAACAATCAGCTGTTTTTTCTCAAAACATAGTCGCACTGTATATGTGCACGATCCTTCGCAGTAAAGCACTATTTGAGCAATAGTGAAAATCAGACCTGAAAAAAATTTCAGGCCCGGACGGGATTCGAACCACTGACCTCTGCGATACTAGTGCAGCGCTCTACCAATTGAGCTAACAAGCCAACTGGGAGCAGGCCATCAAATTAATTCGACATAAACCCGTAGATGATAAATCAAACAACAACAAACATATGAAACATGTATGAACTGCGGTTATGAAACGCAGGTCTGATTTTCACTATTATGAAACGCAGGTCTGATTTTAACTATTGCTCAAATAGTGCTTTACTGCGAAGGATCGTGCACATATACGTTTCATAACCGCAGTTCATACATATGTTTCATATGTTTGTTGTTGTTTGATTTATCATCTACGGGTTTATGTCGAATTAATTTGATGGCCTGCTCCCAGTTGGCTTGTTAGCTCAATTGGTAGAGCGCTGCACTAGTATCGCAGAGGTCAGTGGTTCGAATCCCGTACGGGCCTGAAATTTTTTTCAGGTCTGATTTTCACTATTGCTCAAATAGTGCTTTACTGCGAAGGATCGTGCACATATACGTTTCATAACCGCAGTTCATACATATGTTTCATATGTTTGTTGTTGTTTGATAGTCGCATTGCTCGAACGCGCACTATAATTAGCGTTTAAAAAGTTATCATTGGAATTGATGTATACCTGGGGGATAAGTTCTCTCAGTTTATTTTCTCTTGCCTGAGGCCGAACATTTTTGTTCAATTAGTATTTTCTGAATTTGGTAACATCTGCTAACAATTACAAATCATGGAAGGACGATTTTTGTTTAATTGGCTAGAACGAAGGGAAATTTGAAATTGAGAGAAGTATATATGAAACAGGTTATTAAACCAACTCTACGTGCTCCCTTTTAACTTCTGTTTGGTCCTTCATTCAAACATCATAAGCTGAAGAATAAAACCCTCTATTTCAATATCTTAAAATTTCAACGCACCAGGGCAGTTTCTAATTTCAGTTACTAATTTCAGTGATTTATTCTTTTCTTTAGAGAAGTTTGTAACATCTGTTTATCCCAGTAGACCTAAAAATTTCAAAACCACGACAGATGATTTTCGCATAATTGGCTAAAGCCTCGGTGAAATCTTAAATTAAATTTGATAAAAGTAAATTAAAAGTAATAAACAGACTGTTAAAGCATCCTTTATATGCATCCCTTTTAACCCCCACCCCTGAGGTATTTTATGTCAAAATCTAAGGCTAAACAAAAAAGCACTCTGTTTGAAAATAGCTTAATTTTGGTTCACTGATTTAAAGTGTCTCAGAAGCAGTAATGGTTGTGACGCAGTAAACATTTTTGTAATTTGAATTTTTCCTCATAAGACTAAGATGTTTTGCAATGTTCAAGTTACTGCTCCTGAGACAAATTCATGTAATACAATTGGTCTGCTTATATAATCTTTATAGTCCCTCACCATCTGGTTATCTCTTTGAAAAAAATAATTTGGATATATCAACAAAGTTAAAATGGTAAGTTGGCCATCGTAACAATTCCAAAAGCTGACGTTTCGAGCGTTAGCCCTTCGTCGGACAAGGGGCTAACGCTCGAAACGTCAGCTTTTGTAATCGTTACGGTGGCCAGTTTACCATTTCAACTTTGTTGATATATCCAAATTATTTTGTTACTCCCACCGACGCAGCCCCAAACAGTTTTTTTTTTTTGAAACTATCAGCCTTTATTCTTTAAAAAAAAGATCGAATTGTGTTTGATGAGCTTCATTACATAAGCTTGATAAAACTCGGGTATTTATAACCTTAAAGAAAAATCATCATTATTGAGCTGTCCGTTATCTCTCTGGTCACACCTCTTGCACCTTATGAACTCTTACACAACTGCGCAAGATAATGTGCAGTGGATATCTACTGATATTAAAAAATAATGTTAACATGTACAATATGACGGAAAAAATGTTTAGCTACTGTCAACCCTTATTGGCGCTTTGTGAAGCAAGAGACTGTAAGGGATCTTACTAGGCAGTTAGGGGTCAGTCGTACAAAGATGACCGCTGGTGGATGTTGTCTCTGTCTAATGTCTGGTATACATATTTACTGGTTTTTCATTCTTCCATCCATGTTGAACGACAAACTCAAACTGAACGAAGGCAAGACCGAAATCCTCATTATTTGGACACCACAACAACTGGTAAGTTGGATTACTAAACGGTAAGCTCAAACTGAACTAAGGCGAGAACGAAACAATCATTATTGGGACACCACAATAACTGGGAAGCTAAATAAATGAACGATAATTTCAAACTGAACGAAGGCGAGACCGAAATCCTCATTATTGGGACACCACAACGACTGCGAACAGTGTATAACTGTCAGTACTCATGTTGGTGACTCGAACATCAAACCTGTGCCAGCGCTAGAAATGAAACTTAATTCCAGACTGTCTATGCCAACAGACATCGCAAATATAAGCAGCTTTTCATTGATTTCTACAACATTATATTCACCACATTCAAAAAATATCTCTCACAATAGTCAACTGAGGCCCTCATTGGTTCGTTCACTATAATCCGTGAATATGCTGAGTAGGCTACGGCAGTAGTCTTCTGTATTTATCACCAGTTTGTGTTATAACTAAATTGCAGCGGATAAAGAATGCTTGATCTAAACTGATCTTCAGAGAACAAAAATTGTGCCACAAAACCTCACTTATTTTTCAATTACATCGGCTACCGATAAGAAACAGAGTCGAGTTTAAAACAGCTCCAAATACTTTCACGATTCTTTAAATCATAATTTTTCGGCCCCCTTCTACCGAAAGATGAAACTCAAAAGTCCTTCTTAGTAATACCTGTCTTCAGTCTAAAGGTGAACAATTTCTACTGTTCTGTCCCAAAATCCCACTAATGTAGAGAGTGCAAATATCATCGAAATCTCACCTTTCTCAGATGGGTGTTTTTATCCTGGCTTTCTATCGTAGAACAAATTTTTCTTTTAATTATATTGCAGTCTTTGTGGTGACTTGGTATTCATACTCCCATCTCTTTACAGTTTTGGTTGATTGTACTAGTATTTCAACTCTAAATTGTTACGCAGATTTGAAAATTTCATGTAATTCTGCGCGTCATCAATTTATCATGATTATCATTATTAATATTATTGTTATTATTATTAGGCTTTATCCTTCTTATAATCCTCACAAACTGTCCCAGTCTCCTCTGGGTCAAGGGGTGCCTTGCACATGTATGAATGTCATCCACCAAAGGAGGAGCAGAACTCCGAAACACAATCGTACAAGGTCAAAAGGATCATTCACATTTTTTTCTTCAAATAATGTCAAATTCGCTGGATTGGATGAATTTTGTTGCTTATATTTGTGTTGATCCCGGCACTTGCTACCGAGCGTCCGGAGTGTCCTCCCAAACTTACATGCCATTTAATCCAGTGCGACGGTACCACAGCTTAACTAAACAAAGCAGCTAATTATAAAGAGGGTTTTGTATTGTTTACAATCAGGCCGTACTTTCACAGAACAAGGGTAGGAGTTCTGAAGGGCCAAAGCAGGATAAATTTTGACACCTAACACATGAACATCGCTCAAAGAATAATTTTTTTTTGATATTTGTCTGTTCAAAAAGCCAAACCGAGATAAAAGAGAGGGAAAAGCTCAAAAAAAACCCTTTCTTCAAATCTGCTAATGGAGGAACTAGAGTAACGCAATAGAGGCTGACACATTGGCTGACACTGATAAGATATAATTTCTTGTTTCGTTTCAAAATTATCAAATGACAACAGCTGTTTCGGTCAGTTTTTCTATTGTAAAACATCAACAGAAAGCTCCAGCGCAGACACGTACTATCGATTTGAGTCGTTTGAAATCGGCAATCGGAAAAACTTTTACAAACAGAGTAATTGAAAGAAGCCATACCATGCTTCAGCGCACTGATTGGTTCACATATTTTTGTAAGATTTAAGGCGTTCGAAGCGGCGACGGCAAATAAGTTACCCAGGTTCTCTTTAAAGAGCGTTATGTTAAAGAGTAATGTCGAGTTAGTCCGTCGTAATTGATATGAATTATAATTCGGATAAAAACAAACTCGGCTAGGACATCTTCATAATGCATGACAAAGTAGATAATCTACAAAATCTTGACACGACATAAATTATGGGCTGCTATTTTTAACGTCATCGAAAGTATCTTCACCTCCACCACTGAAATTTAATTTGGCTTTACTAATTTTCAATGAACCTGAGACCAAATTGTATTGTTTATTCTGTCTTTTCTGAGGTTGATAAAATCTGCACATGCAAGTAGCAGTAACAATTTGAAAGCCATGAGGCGTGGATTTCGATGAATTGGCTGGAATTATCCAGTTGAAATGTACAGAGGTGGCAAACAGCTTGTTAAATAAACTATAGAGCTATTCTTTGACCCTCTATGGTCCATTATTTAAACATCTGAAGCTGTTTACCGATTTGACATGGATAATAAGGATAAATCGTTACTTGCGATCGCCATAAATTTATATGCTATCTTCCCTTTACATTTACCCCATCAATAGTTTTTAACCGTCTTGTTTTCTTTTGAACTGGGCAGATTTTGTTTGCTGGACAGGTCCTTACAATCAATATGGCACCAGAGCGAAGCGTGAACTCCGCTGCCTAAAATAATGTTTTCCTATATTTGAAAGCATACCGTACTTTTTCAAGATACTATGGACGTCTCCTTTTACCTCAAATTCACATTAATAGATATTAAATTAGTTTGTCTTTTCTCTATCCTGGAGATCCTGATGCAAAATAAAATCCCTCAATCAGTTGGCCAACATTTCAAATCATCTGGTTTTCTGAGCAGTGGCACAATTTTCTAAGAGGGCTAATACTTCAATCAGATGCATTGTTTGACGAAAACTCGACAAAATCACAACTTGAAAAGAAATTGAGGACAAATTTTTAAATCATCTTTTGTTAAAATCGTTCCAGCCTCGCTGGTCATATATTCCAACCGTTTAATGAAACACGAAGTGACCAGGAGTAAGTCGAAAGCGCAAGTATTCGGAGTTGGTAGAGGTCGAACAGAGGAACAGTATCGTAAATATTAGCATATGCAGTAAAATAGCGGTTGCACTAGAGGTTTTTCAGTGGCGGTTGTCCTAATGTGGGCTTCGCAGCGTTTTAGTGGTTGTGCTCTAGCGATTCGGAGCGTTTTTGTGGTAACTGACTTTGAGCTATCATCGGCGGCGTTATAGCGGTTGTCCTCCTCCTTAACTTTTTATCAACGGCTTCCACTGGTTGTCTTGAAGCGTTCACCAGCGCTTCTATAGCGTTTGTCTCCCGGCCTTCGTCATCCCTGTTGAAACGTTTGCATTCAACCGTACCTGAGAGGTTTATTAGCTGTTGCTTTCGAGCGGTCTTACAGCGAATGCACTTCTGAAGGTTTTTTTCTCTTTTTTTTTTTAACGGATCTCTTATAACGGTAATGAGCAGTGTCGTGACAATTGTATTCAAGCATAAATCAGCGGATGTACTCAACCGTTTTTTAGTATCGTTTTTATGGTTGTAATTCGAGCGTTCATTAGCGCCGTGGTTGTCGACTTACAGCGTTCATCGGGGCGTGTTCAAATGTGGTGGAAGTCTCCAAGAGTTCACCACCGGTGATACAGCGCTTCAACTGTTCTTGAGAGTTTCATTAGTTGTCACCTGCTAGTGGTGTTACAGGAATACGCCTTTGAGCTGTTTTGTAGAGGATGTCTTTAGATGCTAATCCCTGGAAACTCCTTTCACTCATTCTGGGGCATTTTTGGATGGTTGTATTGCAATTGCTACGATACCGCTGATGAACGGTTTAAGTCTGTCCATAAGAGGACTGGGCAGGCGTGACACATGCTATCTCACAGATTTCTTTCAAACTTTCACAGATCTAGTTCGAACTCTCCGCTTATCCTGAGTTATAAGAGTTCCCACATCAAATCCCTAAATTTAGCTCGAAAAATGCACTTTTAACGAATCTCTCTCACACCAACAAAATGCGATGGATTTTAATCGCATTTTGTCTAACGGGTTTTTGAATCTTTTGAAAATGATCGCTTAAATTTGGAATAATTTGATATATCAGGATATCACAGATTTCTTTCAATCTTTCACAGTTTATGAGGGTCACTAGTTTATTGAAGAGGCCAGATTTAGTTCGAACTCTCGGCTTATCCCTGAGTTATCCAATCCATAAATCAAGCTCGAAAAATACACTTATCAACAAATATTTCTCACACTAACAAAATGCGATGGATTTGAATCGTACTTTGTCTAATAGTTTTTTGAACAATAAAAAAACGATCCCTTAGAGTTGGAATAATTTGATATATCAGAATATCATTTCTGCTAATTTGGAGTAGTTAAATCACGGTACTGGGTGGCCAACTATTCGAAAAAAGAAATAGAAAATAGGTTTTTGTAATTGCAAATATCTCCCGTGGAGAATATTGTATGTTGTGCAGAACAATATTTCTGAAGTTGTCCTAGTAAAAGAAACTTGCCTTGGCCCACATTGTACGCTTTTGTTAAGCCTTCATAGGCCATCGAAGTTGACCTTTATATTACCTCTGCGAAGAAGACGAAAGAACAATTTTTCAACGGGTCACTATTCAAACTAAAACATTACAAATATGAAGAAATTTGTATTTTCGTTAAAAAAAAAAGAACCATCTGCTATCGCACAAAATTTAAAAGCGATATTTCATCGTGTTGGGGCGTACGAAGTTGCGGAAGTTGCATATTCTTTCATTATTTTACGGAGATGGGGGGGGGGGGCAACACCCATCTAGGCGCATTTTGAACTTGTCGATTTATAGGAGAAAGCGCGATAGAATCTTTTGATAATTTTTGAAAAAGGTTCATCAATAGGTCCTTTAGGAAAAATAAAATGAACTAACAACTAACTGTCAGCGTATTCTCGATACTTATGGTCAGTGGCTCTTAAGAGTGCTGGTCTGAGAGCTTGGAAAGCGTACATTGTGGTGCACATTAGCTCACATCGTACGCTTGCCGAACAAGGGCAAGTGTTTTGTTTTGTTTTGTTTTTTTACTGGCACAGCTTCGAAAATATGGTTCTCAACGAGTTTTAACAGAAAAAATTTGTACTTCTTAACTGAGTGGTATATTAGGGCATGACTGGAAAATTTTGGCTTGAGGTCACGTGCGACATCCTCGCGCCATAATCACGTGCCAGTTATTTTCCCGTCTGTCCCGCCCAAACTCAGTCAGTGAGCATTTTATCATATGACCGCTATGTGTTCAAAATTGCAAAAATATTGTTTCAACACGATAGACGGATTCACTCAGGACAGCTACAAAACCTAAATTTAGCATTTTACCTCAAGGATTTGATGGGGGAACTCTAATACTCCAGGGATAAGCCAGGAGCCTGAACTACTCTGGACTCTTGAGTAACTTAGTGACCCTCCTAAACTGTGAAAGTTTGAAGGAGAAATCGGTGGGATGGCATGTGTCTGATGAACGCTTTAAGACATCTTCTTGAGCTAATAAACCTTGAACGCAACCGTTGTAACAGTGATGATGAAACGTTTGTCTACAACAGCTACAACAGCGCTAATAAAAGCTGGAACACATCGACTACATGTACAAGACCACTGATGAACGATTGAATACAACCGCTAGATACCGCTGAAGCTAATGGCAGAATGCAAATTCTCTGACACGAACGGGCTTCCAAACTCCTCGTGTAGAGCTTTTTGTATTATTATGATCAGGCCGGTGAACTGACTCGGAACAACATTCCTGAATTACAACATGAAGTACCGAGTTTGTGAAAACAATTAAGCAATCGTGCCTGTCCAAATTTTCAGCTGAGCCACTGGTATCTGTTCATTTTACTTATTTATGTGTAAACTTCCAGACTGTTTTAAGCTCTTTCAGAGCTCTCAAAAAAAATTTAATAACACGTCGTACACTTACTAAATTTTCATTTGAGCCACGAAGACAAATTTTATTTTAGCTGTCAGCTATTAAAGAATGAACCTTTGCCCAGTAGCTCCCCTTCATGAGTTTTTCATCCGAGTCTGATGGGATACATCAAGATGTGACAAATGACTTTTATTTTAGCCAAATAAAAAGAAATCACAGCGTTATCATTGTGTACTCAGAAGCGTTAATGCCTGCAAATACTCTTGGTGGTAGATACTGTAACTTGTTGCTGGACAGGTCCCTATAGTCAACAAGTCAACCGCAAATAAGCGCATTCTTAAAGATGTTGTAGAAACTGATGCTTTGTTGGAAGAATATATACTCTTATTTCTTGAAGGTCCCTGTAACCGCCTTAGGCTTAGAAAACCCGACTTTTTCATGTCCCTAAAATTCCAATCAATGAGTCATTGATTATCGGGCTTTGGGGATTATCTATAAGAGGCTTGATGTCCTTCCACGATTTGCTTTCGACCCTCTTGACATTGTTCACAAATATTAATGTTCAAATAAAAACTTCGGCCATCATGAAGATGGCTTAGAACGCAGCTTTGCTAAACAAAGCAGCTAAATTCTGTTTAAATAACCTGCGTTTTAAATTCGATTAAAAAGCTGTATAAAAAGGTGGTTCCTGACCCTTCGCCGAACAGGGGAGGGGGTTCTTAAATCCTGCTATTTTGTCTGTTAAGAGAGATAAGACAAGCTACTAGAACACACGGAAATACTTAGAATATACAGTTTAAGGTGGCTGAACACAGTTTTTGATACCTTTGTTTCTTTCACCATTTTCTCTAAAACCCTCTATCTCTCGGTCGCCAGAACTGGCAGCAAGCAAGTTAACAACATAAACTTTGGTTCTTTGAAAGTTAAGCTGACGTATGTACCGTTTTCATGGCGACATGAATAGATATAAAGAGGCAATTAAAATCGGTTTTGTTTCTTTGTGGAAAATCTAGTCGTTAGATTTTCTTTATAACTTTCATGCAACGAGCTTGTAACGATACTCACATGCTAACACCATTTTGATAACAATTTAATAGAGAGATCTTCCATTGTCCATTGTTGAAGGTTCACTCGATTTTCTAGAGTTTCATTTGTTTAAAATCAATTTTTTCAATACTCCAGTTACTTATTTCCTTAAGTATTTCCGTGCCAAATTTCGTGAAATTCTAATGAGTGGTTCTCAAGAAATGGGCATATTTCCGAGAAAGCAGTTTTTCACTCAATCGCAATTCTTTTACTTACTGCGCATGCGCTGCATTTAACTAGGTTTTTTCAGTAACGACGAAAAAGCTGAGAATTGCTGGGTTCTTTGCACCGTAAATTTATTCTAACATATCTTTGAAAGAAAATATTAAAGCCCTCAATACACTGCGCCAGCTATAGAGAAAAATAGCACAGACAGTGTGAGTACGTAATGTGTAAATAAAATGACCGCTCTATTGACGGCATGTTTGTTTTTTACAATCCTTGTTCGCTCGCTGAGTTGCACCAGCAAAAGCGCGCGCGAAAACTGTGTTCAGCCACCTTAAGGGCCACTCCCGCTAGAAGCGGGTCCTCTCGACTGCCCAACCAAAACAAATTTCCTTAATTTTTTCCCTATGAAAAGGGTTTAGGACACAAGTATTAAAAATAATTTGATTGTTTTCCAATTCTCTTTCTTTTTGCCTCACCACAAGCGAAAATGAGCTTTTGGCTAGACCACCCGTGTAAACAACGATCAAAAGTGTAAATTTCACGGCTTTTGTCGAGCGCGCTGCGACTGCGGTAGTGTAGCTCACGGAATTCTCTCTTGCTTCAAGTTACTAGCTATAATCTGTCAGTTCACAGACAAAATATGGAAACTTCCCCTGAAATCATTTTCATACCAACGTGATCCGAAGAGACCCTTCCCTTCGAAATTAATTTGCATCTCAGAAATGAACCAATTTAAAACCAGGAATTCTCAAGATTTAGGCTTAAATAGGGCTAAAAATACATATCGGAGGATAGTTTATACACCAAGGAGGTCATCAATTGTTTCCAACCTGCGGGTATCTCTCTAGCTTTCATCCACCATCATCTTGAAAACAACGCAAATCAGTGTCTTTACTTCATTGCGCACGTGTCAAAGTTCATTTGCATAATTCTAAAAAATGATGGATACGTCTTTGACCGTTTAAACTTCGTTTGTTTGTCTTCTACGCTAATTATCTTAGGTTTTCATAACAATTGGATAGAAATAAATTGTGAGTCGTCTTGAAACGTTGCATAAACGTGATCAGTCGTAACGCTTGCGTGAAAAAGTAAGCAAAGGGCGATCAGAAGGCGCTTCCTCGATAATTTTCCTTGAATCAGGTCAATAGCCACGTACAGAGTGGAGAAGATCAAAATTAAATAATCCAATTTGGCATTCTGGTCATTTCAGACATAAGGTGTCGCTTAAAAGGACACACAAACAAGTTAAAACATGTATGTTACGTTGTTACCTACAAAACAACCTTCTGCAAGAGTTCTTGCTGTTTCTACCAAGGTTTAGCACACGGAATGCAATCAAAAGGCCCTCTTTTCTGCACATTTGCTGCCATAATTAGACATTTTACGTTGTTACAGTGCACAAAATTCTTGAGGGACAAGCTTAATCATTCCTTAGGAGGCAAACCCAGCCTGGTATGCTGCGTGACGTGACTATGCTAACTTGTCTATTTGTTCCATGACTTGTTACGCGGATATGTAAATTGAAACTTAAAAGTAATTCATGTAACGAATTAGAACCAAAAGTTATAGATGGACTGAAATGAAAGAATTGGGGACGGTAATTGAGCTTGCATTGGTCTACCTCCCTCCCACCCTCCCCTGAAGGTTCTAGCATACCTCGATCCAGCCCTCTCGCTTTGGATAAGTCTTTTACTCATGTATTTGTTTAGCGGAGAGGAGAGGATCTTCAGTTATTGATATGTTTTGAGAGATTTGTCGCACAAAAACTTCTACTTGTTTCATGGAAAGCAAAGATTGTAGTGCATGCGGGTATATAAGCGAAGCTTCAGTCCCGATATCTCTACTGGAATGCCAGGACGACGTATGAAGTCATTTGCAGTACCATCTATCCAGCGAAATCCTCGAGTACGAGTCAATTTTGCGTCGTACCGGTCATTTTGGCTCCGAAAAGGAAAAAATAAAACGGAAGTTTGTATGTTCTAAACATCGGAACGTTTTGGAAAAACACCGAGAATGCGGTAAAAGTGCTTGTCAGTATCTAGAACACAAAGGAAAATACGAGGCAGTAAAAAGAGGTCGAATATTCACCGCCAGACTGGCTAGAGATGTTTTCGAAATTTTCCGAATGATAGTTCCAGTCGGATCACGTGAGTACTATTTTCAATTCCTTGAATGCGAAGGTTATTATTTTATTAAAAATTGATTTGTGAGGGCCTAGCTACACCAGCAGGCAGAGTCTCCACAAGATTAAAAGACAATTTTTTTCATGACAAAATTTTCTCTTTTTTTGCATCCGCTCAAGTTTAATGCGGCTTTGTTTATTTAGTCAATTTTGTCCAGTTTTCACACGGCTTTCTTTATTTACTCCATTTTGTCCAGTTTCATCCGTGAAAAATTTGTCGGCGGTGTGGTGGGAAATTTGCCCACCAGAGCCAAATTTTTTTAAGTCGAGACAAACTATTCGCAATTGTAAAGTGTTGGTGATGACAGAAAATATTTCGAGATAGACAACTTTTATGTTGGTGCGGTAGGCCAAAAAGTGTTTAAAGTTAGAAGCCGTTTTAAAAGAAAAATTTAATTAAGCCTTGCGATTCAAATAACGCTACTAACGTTTGCAACAGAGTGAAAAACTGTCCAATTATTTGCTCTTGATACAATTAATTAGAGAGGAACAGAGGTAAGAACAAGAATAGGGAAAGGATGTCCATATGAAAATTACAACGAATGTAAAGGAATAATAAAAAAAAAGCGAGAGAGAGAGAGAGAGACAGAGAGGGGGGAAGCCAGTTCGTCAGTTTCGTTCAGTTTAAGTAACATAACAATGCGCAACATAAAAAAAAAGGCGTTCATTTTAAAAAGATGAAACAACGACGATAACTGTATCAATTAAGATGGCAACCAGAGAATATAAACAGTTTATAATCTTAGGGATGGCAATGACCATAACGATACTTTTGCGTGTAAGATTGTCAAATTAGGTGGCACTTGTAAGAATAACTTTCTTGAGATAGAATAAATATATGAAGTTGATATATATTGAACTGCCGTATTAGATGCGTATGGTGCACGATCCTCGCAGTAGATAGCGCTATTTATGCAATAGCGAAAATCAGACCTGAAAAAAATCAGGCCTGTACGGGACTAGAACCACTGACCTCTGCGATACTAGTACAGCGCTCTACCAATTGAGCTAACAAGCCAACTGGGAGCAGGCCGTTAAGTTGGTTCGTAATAAACCCGTTAAAGTGATAAATGAGATAGAATAAATATATGAAGTTCATATATTTTGAACTGCGGTATTAGATACGTATGATGCACGATCCTCGCAGTAGATAGCGCTATTTATGCAATAGCGAAAATCAGACTTGAAAAAAATCAGGCCTGTACGGGACTAGAACCACTGACCTCTGCGATACTAGTGCAGCGCTCTACCAATTGAGGTAACAAGCCAACTGGGAGCAGGCCGTTAAGTTGGTTCGTAATAAACCCGTGAAAGTGATAAATGAGATAGAATAAATATATGAAGTTCATATATTTTGAACTGCGGTATTAGATACGTATGATGCACGATCCTCGCAGTAGATAGCGCTATTTATGCAATAGCGAAAATCAGACCTGAAAAAAATCAGGCCTGTACGGGACTCGAACCACTGACCTCTGCGATACTAGTGCAGCGCTCTACCAATTGAGGTAACAAGCCAACTGGGAGCAGGCCGTTAAGTTGGTTCGTAATAAACCCGTGAAAGTGATAAATGAGATAGAATAAATATATGAAGTTCATATAATTTGAACTGCGGTATTAGATACGTATGATGCACGATCCTCGCAGTAGATAGCGCTATTTATGCAATAGCGAGAATCAGACCTGAAAAAAATAATAACTTTCTTGTGTACATTTCAGCCATCTGTAGCAGCTGCAGAAAGTTACATAACAGCCGGTTAAAGAATGAGTGGCTTTTGCTAAGGACATCAGAGGAAGAAAAACGAAATCTAGCTGAAGATAAGGGTTCTTGTGGCATAGCATACTTGTCGAGGTACGTATATTAATAACTTCATCTGTCCCACATGCAAGAGATCTCTAATGCTTAGCGCAATCAGTCCTACGGTGATAGATGTTATCAATTACTGGCTTCCTCGCCTGATTTTGACTTTTCAAGAATCAAAAAGGGGAGGCAAAATCAGCAATGTTTTCTACTCCAGATTTAGACGTTGAAATATACAATCGGGATTCCAGTTGGACTCCTCAGGAAGTGGCATGAAATGACTGAGACTTTGTCAAACGGTGACTCCTCAGATGAAGAAGAAGCCGATGGGCACGTGTTAAAGACCTACAATGAGGTTATGACAGGGACTGCCTCACTCACAGGACAAAAAGTAGAACCGGTTTCTTCTGGGCTTTAAAAGGAGTGGGAATAGGTAAAAACAAATGAAAAAGCCCTATGTTTGGATCACGTGGAAGAGACATGTCGCGCTGTTTGCAATTTAATCGCCCCAAAAGACAGCGAAGAGTTATTGCAAAAATTCAAGGCTCCAATAACAAATGAAGTTTGCTTGGGTGACTTGAAGTCGCTGATAGCCGCATACAAACAGGCACCTTCGAGGAACCTGAAAACACAGATCTTGATGATATATGCAGCGAGCTATTCAGCAAAATTCTTAAAGAAAATGCGCCAGCCATTTGAAAAACTGAGCGATCGATAAACTAAGAAGGCAAGGGCTCATGCCAAAAAATGTCGAAGCTGGTTTCAAAGTCAACAAACTTCCACACCGCAGAGTCCGAATCGACCTAGTGAAACTTGATCATTTTCTGTATTTTGTAGACCAACCATATTTTAAAAAAGTGTGGCCTATGGAACAAAGACTTTAAAACTTGACTCTAGGGATCGTCTTGTCCTGCCAAACGTTGTCCGAATTTTTGGACGATCGACAATAATTGAACAATCTCTAAGTTAAGCACTGTTGCGAGGAAGTCTTTGACCCCCTCGGAAAATCAACGCTTTATAGAATTTTGCAAGCAAGAGAGCCCTCTGAAAGGCGATTCCTTCAGGGGCTAGACAACACTGCTGCAAGCGGAGCGGAAGAGTTTGAGGCAATGCACAAGATCGTGGAGGAATTGGAAGAGGGCTGGGCAACTGCAAAGTGGTGTGAGGACGTTCGGAAGAATCTGAAGGATGCAAAGCAATACCTGAAGACAGCGTATGGGATGCACTGTCAGGAGGATAGCAGTCCTTGCCTTGACCATTGTATGCGTGTATGCGTTTTTCTCTAAGCGATCCCCAAAACCCCGAGTTTCAAGGAAGTTGTTCTCATGAACCTCAAGCTAGCTGTGATAGTTGCGAAAGTTTGAAATCCGTGATTCAGGCAATTGGAAATGAAACTGAATCTCCTTTGATAACTTTTGACGGCACAGAGGAGAAAGAAGACCTGAAACACGACCATGGTTAAGCCAGAGGAGCGATTCTTTGTGGAAGGCGCATAAGATGTGGAAAAGGAATCAAGAGAGAATAAAACAGAACTTGCTCGCGTCCCTCCGAAAAAATGCCTCCTTCATTATCATGCTGGGCCATCAAATTCATCGAACTAAAATACAGGGAGAAGCAGTCTGAGTGGTTTGGAAAGAGAGGAATAAACTGGCATGTCATTTCAGTTATTAGGAGGAATGCAGAGGACAACGGCCTTGAGATCATGTCATATGTTCATCTTTTTGAAAGCTGTGCTCAAGACTGGAACACGGTTTACGCAAGTCTGGAAAACCCTCTCGGTAACATCAAGCCTACAGTAAATGAAGTATTTTTGCGATCAGATGGAGCAGGCTGTTACCACAACAAGAATTTAAGTGTAGCTGCCACTAACGTTGGTTCACGCGCTGGAATCAAGATGATGAGTTAAGATGAAAATGCCTCTTGATTACAACACGAAAACATTCTTTCAAAAACATGCAAACTCATAGCTTGATCGGCTTCAGAGCTTTTAAGTTAAAACTTTCTTGCTGTCTCTGTCCATTATAGTAACTTCTATTTCAGAGCCGATGCAAACAACGTTGATCAAACTCTTTTGATAATGCACCGCAGGAACATAATTATCCTCTTCACCCTTTAAACGTCGCATACCGCCGACCCCCCTGCTTAAACGCAGATTAAAACGTTTTTTCATGAACCTCTCTAGTTCACATGCTATTGCTATACGCACAATACGTGTAGCGAATGAATGCTTACTTTCTCAAAGGACATCCTGAGAGAGTTCAACTGCGCAGGTATTTATTAATTGCGGAGTTGCCCTTTTATTGCTTCCTCTTTAGAATCGTTAAAAGTACTATTTCATATTAACATTTTCATGATGAGTGGAATGTGTTAATAGAAGCAGGAGAATACACTAAGCCTACCTAGTAACATCTGTATTAGTATGGCAGGTATTGATAGATCAGTTATTCTAACCGAGATACTTCCTTTTCTAATTCTCAGGGTGTGATTTTTCTCAACCACAATCTGGCAAGGATGTTTGCGATCGCATCATCAGTCCAATGAAAGGGGCAATTCGTAAATATTGCAATGAAGACCATAACATTTTGACGGCAGCTGACATGCACGTAGCATCAAAATTGAGACAAGTGATAGGAACGTCAGCTGCTGTTTGCGAAATTGTTAGTGATAGAAAGGAACTCAGAATTAAGGGCATCAATAATTTCAGCTTTTTCCACAATTTTGCGTATGAAAAGGATGGTCTTCGGCTCTCAAAAGCCAATGAGGTCGGTAAGGACAAATTAGTACCATGGCCAGAACTCATCCTTGAGAAGCAAGACCCCGTTGTGTCAAGGGAAGTAGACAATCATGGTTTCTTCGTCACAGCTTCACCGGCCATAAAACAGAATCGCAATCATAGCCAAAGTTCCAGTGATGATAAAGAGGACATGCTATTTCACTGCCCAGAACAAGATTGCTGCTCTTAGTTCACTTCGTCAGAAGAACTCTAAGATAATGTGCACCTCGGGGAGCACAGGAAGAAAGAGGCATCAGCGAGCCTTTACGACGGCCTTAGACGTGATTGGGCAATGAAATTTTCCTCTCTAACTCTTGAATGAAAGATAGCAACACCCGAGGTGACGGGCGAGGTTGAACTGACTAAAGTGTGCAAGATGGGCTGGGCCCTTCAGAGACCGGAGGGTAGTGGAAAGAGATTCACCGAGAAAGTGAAAGGGTACCTTTCAAGTAGGTTTCAAACCGGTGAAAGAATGGGCGGAAAAGCCGATCCCGTTCAAGTTGTGGCAGAATTGAGAAAGGCGAGAGAGGCAGATGGTACAAGAAAATTCACCAGAAATGAATGGCTTATGAAGAGCCAGGTTCAAATCTTCTTTTCGAGGCCTTCTGCTTTGTAACGAGGAAAAACCACAGTCCCAAAAGATTCAGAACAGGATGCAAACGACGACGATGACCACGACGAAAGTCTTATCGAGGAAGAAAGCGGTTACCTTGAAGACAAAGCAAGGAAAAAGCATGTAGCGGGTGTTATTTCCGAAGTCGGACTTGCTCATCCAATATTATCTCATGAGCATAATATTTGCGAACATGTTACAAATGACACGTTAGAGAAGTTTAAAGTCACCACTTTGAAGGAAATCTGTGCATTTCTTGAAATTTCTTTCAAAGGCAGAGATTTGAAGGCCACCCTACTCAAGAAACTAAGTGACATGGAAACCGAATGAAAATGTTTCCAAGAGATTTAGGAAAGCTACTTCTAACTCTGTGCCTCATTCCATTTCATGACTTTCGACCGCTACATGAACTAGTTTTCAGGTATTTTATATGCGGAGATAAGTTACATTCGCTGTGGGGATAGTAAGTGGAAACAGGAGCTAAAGGACCTGTCACCATTTTATAGCTGGGGTAGAGGATTTTGTGGGGATCACGTGGTTGTTAAGGGAAACGATAAGTTGTCGCCAAGAGAAATTAAAGGAGGACTGATGAAGATAGACTGCCTATTTACTGCCATTGTGAGGTGGGGGTTACACGAATATCACAGAGCCTTAAGGCGGGTTTAGGTGGAATTTATTGTAATACTACCAACATCCTCCGATTCCCTCCTGTACCCCTCCCGGTTTATAAACAATGACCGGTCTCTAACTTATAAAGGCTGATAGTTTCGAAAGAAACTGTTTGGGGCTGCGTCGGTGGGAGTAACGAGATAATTTGGATATATCAACAAAGTTGGAATGGTAAATTTGCCACCGTAACGATTACAAAAGCTGACGTTTCGAGCGTTAGCCCTTCGTCGGAACGAATAGAGGAATTGTGGGTTGTGTGTGCTTTTAAAGGCAGAAAATGGAGCTACGTTTTTGGTGGGAACATGGCAACGAGAGAAACAAGAATAAATCAGTGGAATGAAAAGCGTTCGTTGATCCCTGTGGGATTTAGACTGCCAATCTCTAACTTAGACTGATTGCATCGCGAAATGCCTCATACATTTCAAGACAAAAGTATTGAGACAAAACGATTTAGCCTAGTAATAATGGGAAATTTGGCGGGTGGATTACTAACGTTTCGCTATTATTAACTGCTTGGATATCCTTATCATCAACAAATTACCTTAAAGCTGAGAAGTATGTCACGGAAAGTCTGAACTACCATTTACGAAATTATCTTTATGCAGGAGGTTCTTTTGTAAATAACACGGTAACATACGTGTATTTTAACTTGTTTGTGTGTCCTTTTAAGCAACACAGTGTGTATGAAATGACCAGAGTGCCAAATTGTATTCTTTCATTTTGATCTTCTGCACTTTGTACGTGGCTATTGACCTGATTCAAGGAAAATTACCGAGGACCTTCTAATCGCCTTTGTTTACTTTGTCGTGCAAGCGTTACGACTGATCATATTTATGCAACGTTTTAGGACGACTTCCTTTTTTTTCCATCCAATTGTTATGAAAACTTAAAATACTTTACTTAGAAGATAAACAAATAAAGTTTGAACGGTGAAAGACATATAGATCATTTTTCAGAATTATGCAAATAAGCTTTGACACGTGCGCGATTAAGTAAAGACATTGATTTGCGCTGTTTTCAAGAGGATGGTGGATGAAAGCTAGAGAGATACCCGCAGGTTTGAAACAGTCGGTGACCTCCTTGGTGTATAAACTATCCTACGATATGACTGTTTAGCCTGATCTACACCTGCATTTTGAGAATTCTTGGCCTTAAATTGGTTAATTTTTTATATGCAAATTAAGGTCGAAGGGAAGGGTCTCTTCTAATCAAGCTGGTATGAATAGGATTTCAAGTGAAGTTTCCATATTTTGTTTGTAAACTGAGTAAACATAGCACTTGAAGCAAGAGAGAATTCCGTGAACTATAACATTGCAGTCGCAGCGCGCTCGACAAAAAGCTGCGAAATTTACCCTTTCGATCGTTCTCTTTTCAATCGTTCTCTTTTGGTCAAGCCAATAGTCAATTCTCGCTTATGGTGAGGCAAAAAAAGAGAATTGGAAAACAACCAAACTATTTTTGAAATGTATGTCCTAAACCCTTTTCATAGGAAAAAAATGAAGGAAAATTGTTTTGGACGGGAAGTCGAGAGGACCGCTCTTAGGGGGAGTGGCACTTAATTATGCTGATAAAGGAACTAGAGTTGGGTGATCAATGGAACAGTGACTGACATTGTGAAAAAAATGGTTTCTTGCTCTGTGTCAAAACAGATGATTCAGTCAGGGTTTTTTATTGTAAAACTTCGACAGAAAGCTTTGGTACAAACATGCTCTGTCGATTTAAATCGTTCGCTGGCGGCAATCAAGAAAAACATCCACTAAGGGTTTGAAAGAAACTTTGTTACAGCGTGCTGAATTGTTCATGCACGTATTTTTGTGAAAATTCGGGTGTTCGAAGCGACAGCAAATAAATCCCAAAGGCTCCTTTTAAAAAAAAATAATGCTAAAGAATAATGTTGATCCGTAGTGATTGATATAAATTGTAATTCGGATAGAGAGAAACTCCACGACTATAACATTCGCAAAATGTATGACAAATAAACAATTCACAAGCTCCTGATAGATATAGTCTATGCGATGCTATTTTTAACATTATCGAATGTCTTCATTTCCACTTCTAAAATTTAAACCAGTTTTACTAATTTCCAATGATCCTAAGGCGCAATAGCATCGTTTATTTAGTCTTTCTGTGACTGAAAACATCTGCACATCTAAGTATATCTGTAGAAGTAATAATTTCAAAACCATGGGGCACGGATTTCGTTGAATAAGCTGGATTTATCAAATTTAAAAAAGTGTTTATTGATATATTAACATAAACTTTAGGCGCTATCCTTTGACCTCCGTATGGTCCATTATTTAACATCTGAGGCTGTTTATGGAACGAACTAAATGGAACTCGTGTATTGAAAACTTGAAGAAATATTTGAAATCATCTTTATAGCGAGTATTCTGCCAACCTTTCTGTTCACATATTTCAACAGTTACCTTGTGAAACAAGAGGCTTTATGTGATCTTATTTGAAGGAGTTTGATACAGTTAGTAAGCAGCGGCTCCTCGGTGATGTTTGGCTCTTTAGTTAGCCTCTGGTCAATTGATTGATTTCCCTTTTTTTCTTTTATTCTTAATCAACCCTGGCTTACAGTAAAAGAGGCTTACTTACAGCTTTAAGCGCCCCCATTCAGAAATCCTGATGCCGGCAAACACTCCTGGCGGTAAATCCTGTAACTGGTTGTTGGACAGGTCCCTGAAATCAATACGGCACCTCAGCGGGGTGTGACTCTGCTGTCTAAAATAATGTTTTCCATGGACAATATCTTGAAAGCATACGATACTTTTTCAAGATATTATGAACATTTTCTTTTTCCCCAAATACACATTAATGAGTAGTTATTAACTTTGTCTTTTCTCTACCCTGGAGATCCTAATGCGAAATAAAATACCTCAATCAAGTGGCAAAAATTTCACATTTCGCATTCGTTTTCTGAGCAGTGGTACATTTTTTAAAGAGTGCGAATACATGCAGTGCTTGACGAAAATTCAACGGAATCACAACTTGAAAGAAATGGAGAACATTGAACTTTTTAGATCATCTTTTGTTAAAATCTTTCAGTAGCTTAGCTGGTCCTATCTTCCAACCGTTTAATGAAACGCGAAGTGACCAGGAGTAAGTGGAAAGGGTAAGCAATTAAGGACTTAAGGGAGTCTTTCGGAGTTGATAAAGGTGGAGTAGATGAACAGGAACGTAAATATTAGCATATGCAGCAGGAATATCGGTTACATTGTGGGTTTTTTAGTGGCGGCTGTTTTCATGCAGTCCAGAGCAGTGTTTTAGTGGTTGCTTTCAAGCGATTTTGAGCGTTTTTGTGGCAACTGACGTTGAGCTTTCATCAGCGGCGTTAACGCTGTTGTCGTCTTTCTTCGACTATTTATCAACGGTTTTCCACTGGTTGTCTTCAAGCGTTCATCAACACTTCTAAAGCGTTTGTCACCAGGCCGCTTTCATCGCTGTTGAAGCGTTTACATTCAACCGTACCTAAACGGTTTATTAGCTGTTGTCTTCATGCGGTCTAACAGCAGATGCACTTCTGAACATTTTTTTTTTTTGAGAGGAGTTTTCAAAACGTTAATCAGCAATGTTGTAAAATTGTATTCAAGCGTAAATCTGCGGACGGTGTTGAAGCGGAGGTACCCAACCGTTCTTCAGAATCGTTTTTATGGTTGTAATTCAAGCGTTCATCAGCGCTGTGGTTTTGATACAAGATTCACCAGGCGTACTGTAATGCAGGTCTTCAAGCGTTCACTAGCGATAATGTGGCGCGTTTTAGTTGTCGCCTTCTAAGGGTGTTACAGGAGTGCACCTGTGAGCTGTTTTGTAGAGGATATCTTTAAATGCTAATCTCTGGAAGTTATTTTTACTCATTATTAGGGTAGTTTTGGATGGTTGTATTGCAATTGCTACGATACCGCTGCTGAACGGTTTAAGAGTCTGTCCACGAGAGTGCCGGGCAGGCGTGACACATGCCATCTCACAGATTTCTTTCAAACTTTCACAGATTTAGTTCGAACTCTCGGCTTATCCGGAGTTATAAGAGTTCCGACGTCAAATCCCTAAATTTAGCTCGAAAAATGCACTTTCAACGAATCTCTCTCACACTAACAAAATGCGATGGATTTTATTCGCATTTTGTCTAATGATTTTTGAACCTTTAGAAAACGATCCCTTAAAGTTGGAATAATTTGATATATCATGATATCATTTCTGCCAATTTGGAGCAGTTAAATGTACTGGGTAACCAACCATTCGAAAAAAGAAATAGAAAACAGGGTTTTTGCAACTGTAAATATCTCCAATGGGAAACATTGTATGTCGTGCAGAGCCATATTTCTGAAGTTGTCCCAGTAAAAGAAACTTGCCCTTGCCCATATTGTACGCTTTTGTTAAGCTCTCAGGCTCAATGAGAAGGTTTTCGAGGCTTGGATGCCAGCTATACAGTGTTTCTTCATATTTTAGAAAGAGTCTTGAGTTTGTAGCACCCTTTCGCCACCCCCCACCCACCCCTCCCTCCGTACTTTTCAGTTGAGGTCTCTGTGGCATTGTTTAAGTCGTTTCCACCTTTTATGAATCGCTTCATTTGACTTATAAGTGTGGCAAGAATCTTTGCTGGTTTGGAGATCGCTGAAGTCGCACATATCTATCTTTTCCTAGACGAGAAGCTGCAATCATCTCTGATAAATGTACGCAAACTTGGCTTGCCGTGACATCCATCCTGTGCGCTTGTTGCTTTAAAATCCAGTTATCCTATTTCCCTACCGAAGCTTTCTTAAGATCTGATTTTTGTCATAATAGCGCGAACTCTTTTCAACCTGGACGCACTGGGGCCAAGATAGAGAATCAGAGGAATTCGACTACAAGGATAAAGCTTTAAGATGATGTATAATTTGATCTGTAGAAATATATGGCAAACCCCTTTATAGGCCATCCAAGTTGATCTTTATATTACCTCTGCGAAAAAAAGGACCATCTGCTATCACACAAAATTTGAAAGCGGTGTCTCATCGCGTTGGGGTGCACGAGGTGGCTGAGGTTGGATAATTTTTCATTATATAACGGGGGGTGCAACAACCATATAGGCGTATTTTGAACTTGTCGATTTATCGAAGAAAACAAAGCACGATAGAACCTTTTGATGATTTTTGAAAAAGGCTCTACGAAATTTTGTACCTGTCGACGGTTTCTTGATATTTATGGTCAATGGCTTTTAAGTCTGGTGGACTGAGAGCTTCGAAAGAGTACAATGTGGCGCACATTATCTCACAGTGTACGCTTGCCGGGCGAGGAGGAAGTGTTTCTTTTAACTGGGATAGCTTCCAAAATACGGTTCTCGATGAGTTCCAACAGAATAAAATTTGTACTTATTAACTGAGTGGTAAAGCCGGACGGGAAAATTTTGGCTTGAGGTCACGTGTGACATCCTCGCGCCATGACCGAGTGCCAAATATTTTCCCGTCTGTTCCGCCCAAACTCAGTCAAAAAGCATTTTATCATATGACCGCTATGTGTCAAAATTCCGAAAATTTTGTTTCGACAAGAATTGGACGCGATAGACGGTGCACTCAGGACGACTACAAAAGCTGAATTTAGCATTTTACCTCAGGGATTTGATGGGGGGTGGGGGGGACTCTAATGCGCCAGGGATAAGCGAGGAGCCTGGACTACTCGGGGTTCTTGAATAACTTAGTGACCCTCCTAAACTGCGAACGTTTGAGAGAAATTGGTGAGCTGGCCATGTGTCTGATGAACGCTTTAAGACATCTTCTTTAGCTGATAGACCTTGAACGCAACCGTTGTAACAGCGCCGCGGAACGTTTGTCTACAGCAGCAACAACACCGCTAATAAAAGCTGGAACACATCCACTACAAGACCACTGATAAACAATTGGAAAGAACAGCTACAATACCGCTGAAACTAAGGCACAATGCGAAGTCTCTGACACTAGCGGGCCGAGCTCCTCGTGTAGAGGTTTTGTATTATTCTGATCAGGACAGTGAACCGACACGGAAGATCATTCCTGAATTACAATATGAAATACTGAGTTGTAAAAGAAACTAAGCAATTGCACGAGTCCAAATTTCCAGCTTAGCCAAATATCTGTTCATTCTACTTATTTAGATGTGTTAAGAGCAAATGTGACCAACGGTCAAACATTTAGTGGCAACAGCCAAGAAATCGATTCGGCTCAAATTCTCAAGTTAGGTAGGCCTTATGGTGAAACAAAGCCCTGCATACTTCGTTTGGCTGAATATCGATTTATTTTCGAGAAAATCGATAATAACTAAAGTTCGACCAAATGCCGCTTTTGAAGCTCTAAATTTCAGACGAATCTCGGAGCGTCGCGCCACGAATTAAAAACACTTGAACCGATAAAAACTACCAAATCTTGAAAAACAACATGAATACATATGCTGACAGCAATTTGAGCAACTCTTGATTGTTTATTTGCACAATCTAATTTAATTTAATCGACCTTCTTCTAACAAGATTAAAAATGGGTCAAAAGTAATCCGTTATTTAACTATGTGCTATACAAAATAATCGACTGAAAATCTGGCTTTTGGAAAGTGAAGTGTGCTTCTTTTTGATCTCCAAAGGAGTTTTTGGGGAAATGATTCAGTGCGATTTCATCAAATTTTAAAGTTGGATAAAATGAGCTGATCTGACGGTGCCGTCAGCTGTTCGAAAATGTTCACATTCACACACAAACTCAATTGTTTCGCATTTTACATCCAATCTACAGCTTATTTAACATAATATCATCTTACCGTCCATATTTCTGTATCACACAAGGGGATTGCAGTCCTAAAATTGTTGCATTGCTCCCTCAATAGCAATAGGACTTGGCAGATAGTCAACACATCCTGATAATGATTGTTTACAAAGCGCATCTCGGGGTTTCTCTATTCCCATTTCGTTGAAATACTTCACGTAAGAGATCCTTGTTTAATCATAAGTCTAGAGCCGAAACGTGAACCAAACGTAAGCGGAATGTTGCTAGTTCAGAAACATCTTTCTCGCGTGTAGAATAACGCTAATTAATTCAAAATGAGGTCTACTGAAATAAAACGCAAAAATAAAACATTGGATTATGAAGCACGTGGCTACAGGAACAAAGGTCGTGTGTTACATATACGAAACAGAAGCAAACAATTATCTAACTCCGATCATAATTTAATGTATCATAAATGAATGTTTCATGGTACTTCAGAGGATAAAGCTCATTTTAGGACAAAAAAAGATCTTCAAAGGGCAGAGCCCATCATACATCACTGCAGATGTTTGACAAAGAAAAGTGTAGTGTTTGAATATTTGTTATTTAAAGGAAGTTTTATAAGGGTCAAACCTAGAAAACCAGAATTTTCGCTGAAATGATTGTAAAAGCCAACGTTCAACAGCTTTATATTTATACTACTTCTTCTCCAGAGGCTACGGTGCTTTGTTAAGTTACTCGTGCCGGTAGTAAGACTACGACCCAGGTAACACGTCCACATTTTTTACACCCACCTTTTCCCGGCAGCGGTCCAAAAAAAGCTCACATCTAGAAATAAAACCATGTCTGCGTATCTCGGAACTCGAGAAACGCTTGGAGTAATCATTGCACCAGCTGGCACAGCAGACTCGAGTGCGAGTCGGTATATCTACATCAAATACTTGCATTTTGGAAACAGCGGCCGGCTTTGAAAAATCAACTCAACTAGTTAGTTATTTAGTATTCTTGCCCAAGAAGGTAGCCAAGTAGTGATCTATCCCCCTCAAATATAGTCGCGTCCAAAGCCATCAATGCAATATATGGCGAAATATGATAGAGTTGGTGGCTGATGCGTAATGAAAAATTTAACATAAGCCTGTTGTCTGGTCAGACCAGAATGTTCATGCCCATGGGAAAAAGATTGACATCTAGATTTAACCAGAAAAAAGAAAGTAAACAAACCCACGTTTTGCCTAACTCCTTAAATCCTTCCTTCTAAGATAATAAATTTAAGAAGTGAATGACTACTTCTTATAGAGGTCCAAAGCCAATCAATGCATCATATGGCGATATATTACTGAGCATGGTTTGATATATCAGAAGGAACTCTGCGCCTCGTTGTATTTTTAGGGAGTTGTCGATTTCTGTGGACCCTACTTTTGAATTAATTAGCGTTATTCCGCAGACGAGAAACATGTTTCTGAACTAGCAACACCTCGTCAACATTTGGTTCGCGGTTTAGTTAAAGACTTATATTTAAACAAAGATCTCTTACGTGAAGTAATTACAGCCTCCTTTTCAACGAAATGGAAAGAGAGAAACCCTGAGATCCGCTTTGCCAACAATCATTATCAGGAGGTGTTGACTATCCTGCCAAGTTATAACGCTATTATGAGAGCAATGCAACAATTTCAGGACTGTAATCCCCTTTTGTGGTACTGAAATAAGGACGGTAAGATGATATTATATTAAATAAGCTGTAGATTGGATGTAAAATGCGAAACAATCGAGTTTGCGAGTGAATGTGTACATTTTCGAGAAACTGACGGCATCGTCAAATCAGCTCATTTTATCCAACTTTAAAATTTGATTAAATCGCACTGAATCATCTCCCCAAAAAATCCTTTGGAGATCGATAAGAACCACACTTCGCCTTCCAAAAGCCAGATTTTCAGTCGATTGTTTTGTATAGCACATATTTAGATAATAGGTTACTTTTGACCCAATTTTAATCTTGTTAGAGGGTCGGATAAATCCAATTACGTTGTGTAAATAAATGATCAAGAATTGCTCAAATTACTCTCAAAATATGTTTTGATGTTGTTTTTCAAGATTTGGTAGTTCTTATCGGTCCGAGTGTTTTCAAATCGTGGCGCGACGCTCCGAGATTCGTCTGAAATTTAGAGCTTCAAAAGCGGCATTTGGACGAAATTCAACTTTTGTCGATTTTCTCGAAAATAAATCGATATTGAGCCAAACGAAGTATGCAGTGCTTTGTTTCACCATAAGGCCTACCTAACTTGAGAATATGAGCCGAATCGATTTTTCGGCTGTTGCCACCATATTTTGAAAATGTTCGGTGTTTGGCCACATTTCCTCTTAAATTCCAAGCTGCTTTAATTTCCTTCAGAACTCTCAATGAAAACACACACATCATATATTCACTAAATTATCATTTGAGCTACCAGGACAAATTTGATCTTAACTGTCAACTATTCAAGAATGAACCTTTGTTAACTCCCCCTCATGGGTTTTTCATCTGAGAAGATACATCAAGATGTGATATATAGCTTCTATTTTAAATAAATGAAAAAAGAACTCACAGCGTTATCTCTGCATCTTCGGAAACGTAAATGCCCGCAAATACTCTTAGTGGTAGATACTGTAACTTGTTGTTGGACAGGTCCCTATAGTCAACAAGTCAACAAAAAAACGCATTCTTAGAGATGTTGTGGAAACTGATGCTTTGTAGGAAGAGTACATATTCCTATCTCTCGAAAGTCCCTGTAACCGCCTTAAGCTCAGAGAACCCGGCTTTTTCATGTCCCTAAAATTCAAATCAGTGAGTGATTGATTATCGAGCCTCGGAGATTATCTATAAGAGGCTTAATATCCTTCCACGATTTGCTTTCGACCCTCTTGACATTGTTCACAAATATTAATGATCAAATAAAAACTTTGGCCAACATGAAGATGGCTTAGAACGCAGCTTTGCTAAACGACGGCTAAATTCTGTTTAAATAGCCTGCCTTTGAAATTCGATTGGAAAGCAGTATAAAAAGGCGATTCCAGACCGTTCGCCGAGCAGGGGAGGGGGGTTCTTAAATGCCGATAGTTTGTCTGTTAAAATAAATAAGACAAGCCACTAAAACACAGGGAAATACTTAAAATATACAGTTTAATTATGCTGATAAAGGAACTACACTTGGGTGACCGATGGAACAGTGACTGACATTGTGGAAAAGATGGTTTCTTGCTTTGTATCAAAACAGATGATTCAGTCATCTTTTTTTTTTTTTTTATTGTGAAACCTCGACAGAAAGGTTTAGTACAAACGTACTCTGACGATTTAAATCATTCGCTCGCGGCAATCAACAAAAACGTTCACCAAGAGTTTGAAAGAAACGTTGTTACACCGTGTTGATTGGTTCACGTATTTTTGAGAAAATTCAGGTGTTCGAAGCGACGGCAAATACTCCGCACAACGGCTCCTTTTAAAAAAATATCATGTTAAAGAATAATGTTAATCCGTAGTGATTACTATAAATTGTAATTCAGATAAAGCGGAACTCCACGACTATAACATCCGCATAATGCATGACAAAGTAAACAATTCACAAACTCCTGATATATATTGTTTATTAATTTCCAATGATCCTGAGTCCCAACAGCATCGCAGTTTATTTGGTCTTTCCTGAGATTGATAACATCTGCGCATCTGAGTAGAAGTAATAGTTTTAAAACCATGGGGCACGGATTTCGTTTGATAAGCTGGAATTATCAAATTTAAAGAACTAACTTATTGATATAGTAACATAAACTTTACTGAAGCGCTATCCTTTGACCCCTGCATGGTCCATTATTTAAACGTCTAAAGTATTGTTTTTTTTGTTGTTGTTGTTGTTGGTTGTTGTTGTCATTTTTTTTTTTTTTATTATTATTTCTTAAGTAGTGGTTGCCTTCATGCGGTCCTCAGTGGGCAGTGTTTTCAGTAGTGGTTGCTTTCAAGCGATTTTGAGCGTTTTGTGGCAAATGACGTTAAGCTTTCATCGTCGGCGTCATAGGCCGGTTGTCTTCTTAGACTATTTATCAACTGTTTGCCAGTGATTGTCTTCGAGCGTTCATCAGCGCTTTTATAGCGCTTATCTTTAGGCCCTCATCATCACTGTTGAAGCCCTTGCATTCAACCGTAGCTGAGCGGTTTATAAGCGGTTGTCTTCGAGCGGTCTTACAGGGGATACACTTCTGAAGGTTTTTCTATTTCTTTTAGAGGATTTCCTAAAACGGTGTTGTAACGTTGTATTGAAACATAACCCGTTCTTCAGTATCGTTTTTATGGTTAAAATTCCAGCGTTCATCAGCACTGTGGTTGTCTTACAGGATTCACCAGGCACGTTGTAGTGGAGGTCTTTAAAGTTGCGTCGATAACGAGTGCAGTTGCACACCACTGTTTGGGAGCATTATCATCAAAACCCAACTTTTTTAGTAATGCAAATTACCAAGCACTAGTTGAGTTCATCGTGAAGAAAAGTAGTTTTCTTAAGACTGTTTATGATTAATAGTAATAAACTTGATCTGCGTATTTCAGTTGGCATATTCTACTTGAGATAGGGAGATTAAAGTTGTGTCGATATTAAATGCATTTACACACTGTTTCCTAGCTTACTCGGGACTGGTCAGCTCAGACGACCACAACAAACCGTATAATATCTATCCAAGCTTCAATAATCTTTCGATCTAAAGAAATACATTTTATAATTTGAAGTCAGACTAATGTAAATCAAGTCTTAATCTCGTTGCAAAATTCAGAAAAGGCGATGGGAAACTTACTTCTGTGGTGGGTCATTAAAACGGGACTGTCTTTACAGGTTAGCCGATTCAGGTAAGCGGTGTTTTGAACAGACTGTAAAAACGACTTCTCTCTCTTTTCAATTCTACAGAAAAACTGGTTTAAAATATTATAAGCTAACACTTAAAACAATGAGCGGAATTATTTTTTTGTAATCAAGTAAATCTGTCATTAAAAGGCAACACCAGTTTGCTAAACGAAACACGTACCACCGTCTGGGGACACCATCATATAAAGCCAACTTTTTTAGTATAATTATGTAAGTTACGATCCACTAGTTCATCATGAAGAGGAGAAGTTTAATGACAGTTTATAGACTTGATCTATGTATTTCAGTTAGCATATTCTACTTTAGATTGTGAGATTAATAAGATACTGTTCCCTCACAGGTAACGATAAACTTCGCTTCCCAAACGCCTTCCTTTACCTATGTTTCCTCTGCAGTTGCAATGAGCCAGGTTTCAGGCAATATTCTGCTTCTAAACTATGTTGATATTCTGAAATGCTCCAAAAATAGCATAAAAGGCTATCTTCGATTCGACTTCTTGTGCGCTGTCAAAAAATTTACGAAGCATGCTCGTTGTATTTAAAAAACTCTGCTATTTCGTGATAGCCCCCTGACATACTTCTGTGCGCTCCAAAGTGTTCTAGAACTTTTCGGCTTGTAGTTTAGTGTAGCGACGAAATTTCAGGCGGTTAAGGAGTAGTTGCTGCCTCCCAAGCGACGTCCGAGATGTTGACAACAGGGAAAACGCAAATAGCTATCTGTCTGAAATAACTTGAACTTTTTTGCTAGTTTGAGGGCCTCGAGACATTCTGCACGTGCATCAAACTAAATAAGATGCAGGAAAGTGGCCATGGTATATTCACAGCCACATTGCAAATTCGCCCCCTACCACCTTTGCGAGCTCTCCCCCTAACGTAAAACGATTTAACCCCTAACGAAAAACAAGTTTTACCCCAAATATTTTGAATCATTTTCCTACACAGAATGAATTTTTTTCATGTCGAATCTATTGATATTTTTGCGACGAACATGAAATTTTCACATGCAAGTTAATAGTCGTGTTAAATGCGCACGACTAATGCATGAGTAATGCAAAGCCGCTACTTTACCGAACTCTTAATCTAGAGAGTTTGACGCAATTTTGTGCTTTGTTAAGCGGCAATTTTTAGCTAAGAACAAGTTATCTCGCCCTACTTTCGAACTTCGCGCTGGCCCAAAAACTTCAACAGCTTTACAAACGAGTTTTTTCACTATCTGGGAGCGAACTGGTAAAGGTGGTGCTTTCCTTTTAACCCCCAACCCCTGAGGTACTTTTTGTCAAAATCTAAGGCTAACAACAAAGCACTCTGTTTGAAAATAGCTTAATTTTGGTTCACTGAATTAAAGTGTCTCACAGGCAGTAATGATTGTGACACAGTAAACATTTGTGTAATTTGAATTTTTCCTCACAACATTAAGATTTTTTTCAATGTTCAAGTTACTGCTCCTGAGACAAATTCATGTAATACAATCAGTTTACTTAAATAATCTTAATAGTCCCTCACCATTTGGTTATTTCTTAAAAAAAGATCGAATTGTGTTTGATAAGCTTCATTGCATAAGCTTGATAAAACTCGGGTATTTATAACCTTTAAGTAAAAAATCATCATTAGTGAGCTGTCTGTTAATCTCTCTAGTCACACCTCTCACACCTTATGAACTCTTACACAACTGCGCAAGATAATGTGCAGCGGATTTCTCCTGATGTTAAAAAGTAATGTTATCATGTACAATATGATGGAAAAAATGTTTAGCTACTGTTAACCCTTATTTACGCTTTGTGAAGCAAGAGGCTGTAAGGGATCTTACTAGGCAGTTAGGGTCACTCATACATAGATGACCGCTGGTGGATGTTGTCTCTGTTTAATGTTTGGTATATATTTAATGGTTTTTCATTCTTCCTTCCATATTGAACGACAAACTCAAACTGAACGAAGGCAAGACCGAAATCCTCATTATTGGGACACCACAACAACTGGTAAGTTGGATAACCGAACGATAAGCTCAAACTGAACTAAGGCGAGACCAAAACAATCATTATTGGGAAACCCCAATAGCTGGGAAGTTAGATAAATGAACAATAAGTTCTAACTGAACGAAGGCGAGATCGAAATCCTCATTATTGGGACACCAAAACGACTGGGAACAATGTAGAACTGTCAGTACTCATGTTGGTTTCTCGAAGATCAAACCTGTGCTAGCGCTAGAAATTAAACTTAATCCCAGACTGTCTATGCCAACAGACATCGCAAATATAAGCAGCTTTTCAGTGACGTCTACAACATCATATTCACCACATTCAAAAAATATCTATCGCAACAGTCAACTGAGGCCCTCACTGGTTCGTTCACTTCAATCCGTGAATGTGCTGGATAGGCTACTACCGTAGTCTTCTGTATTTATCACTAGTTTGTGTTATAAATAAATTGCAGCGCGTAAAGAATAAATAAGAATAAAGAATGCTTGGTCTAAACCGATCTTCAGAGAACAAAAATTGTGTCAAAAAACCTCGCTTATTTTTTAATTACATCGGCTACCGATCTTCAGAGAACAAAAATTGTGTCAAAAAACCTCACTTATTTTTTAATTGGATCGGCTACCGATAAGAAACAGAGTTGAGTTTAAAACAGCTCCAAATACTTTCACGATTCTTTAAATTATAATTTTTCGGCCCCCTTCTACCGAAAGATGAAACTCAGAAGTCCTTCTCCGTAATACCTGTCTTCAGTCTAAAGCTACCCTAGGTGAACAATTTCTACTGTTCTGTCCCAAGATCCCACTAATATAGAGAGTGCAAATACCATCGAAATCTCCCCTTTTTTTAGACGGGTGTCTTTATCAGAGCGTTTTATCGTAGATCAAATTTTTCTTTTCATTATATTGTAGTCTTTTGTGGTGACTTCGTATTCATATTCCCTTCTCTTCGCAGTTTTGGTTCAGTGTACTAGTATTTTAACTCTAAATTGTTACGCAGATTTTAAAATTTTATGTAATTTGCGCGTCATCAATTTATCATGATTATCATCATTAATATTATTGTTATTATTATTAGGCTTTATCCTTCTTATAATCCTCACAAACTGACCCAGTCTCCCCTGGGTCAAGGGGTGCCTTGCACATGTATGAATGCCATCCACCAGAGGAGGATCAGAACTCCGAAACACAATCGTACAAGGTCAAAAGGATCATTCACATTTTTTTCGTCAAATAATGTCAAATTCGCTGGATTGAATGAATTCTGTTGCTTATATTTGTGTTGATCCCGGCACTGGCTACCAAGCGTCCGGAGTGTCCTCCCAAACTTACATGCCATTTAATCCAGTGCGACGGTAGCTGATAAACCTTGCATTGAACGCAACTGTTGTAACAGCGCTGATGAACGTTTGTCTGCAGCAGCAACACCTCTAATAAGAGCAGGAACACATCCACTACAAGACCACTGATGAACAATTGGATACAACCGCTACAATACTGCTGAAACTAATGACACGATGCAAAGTCTCTGACACTAACGGGCCGAGCTCCTCGTGTAGAGCTTTTGTATTATTCTGATCAGGACAGTGAAACGACACGGGAGATCATTCCTGAATTACAATATGAAGTACTGAGTTGTAAAAGAAATTAAGCAATTGCACCCGTCCAAATTTCCAGCTTAGCCAAATATCTGTTCATTCTACTTATTTAGATGTGTAAACTTCCAAGCTGCTTTAAGTTCCTTCAGAACTCTCAACAAAAATTAAATAACACATCATATATATACTAAATTATCATTTGAGCCACGAGCACAAATTTTATGTTAACTATCAACTACTCAAGAATGAACCTTGGCTAACTCCCCTTCATGTGTTTCTCATCTGAGAGAATACATCAAGATGTCATATATAACTTCTATTTAAGACAAATAAAAAAAGAAATAGTAAGAACACTAATGCGGCCTTGAATTACTGTAAAATATTGTAAAATATCGTAAAGTATCGTAAAATATCGTAAAATATTGTAGAAGTCCAAGCTTTCGCCGCTCAACGGCATTATAAGAGACGGATAAGATAAAATATTCCGCGAGGGCCGAATAAAAGGGAGAAAGGTCTCACTATACTTATGAGCTAGTGTCACTGTGAGGGGATCCAGTGTCGTATGGGAGGCGTTAGAACAATAGGTCTGCTAATTCAATGCATTCTTCTCAGGAGTTAAGTGTAGGTTTGTTTTTCCTTATGTAAAACGCTTCAAATAGGCGGAGGTTTACCGGGTCGTTTTCCAATGTAATGATTTTTACCTCATGCTCTTGTGATCCTTGTTTTGACATATAGCGATATGTTTGTTTACGAATGAATTTACACTTCTGAGATGTTCTTTCACACGGTCGTGAATGAGGCGTGCGGTGCTCCCGTTGTAGTCTTGATTACAGTCTTTGGATATATTGAATTTGGTAAACAGCGTTTCTCAATAAACAGAGGTTGGTACGTGCGATGGGGCAATTGTCTCTTGTGCATGTACGCTCTATGATATTTTACAATATTTTACAGTAATTCAAGGCCGCACTAGTGCTCTTATTGTTTTACAAAATGTTTCTGAAGGACAACATTCAAAGAATGAAAAAAAGAATTCACAGCGTTATCTTTGCATAATCGTAAACGTAAATGCCCGCAAATACTCCTGGTGGTAGATCCTGTAACTTGTTGTTGGACAGGTCCCTATAGTCAACAAGTCAACAAAAAAGCGCATTCTTAGAGATGTCGAGGAAACGGATGCTTTGTAGGAAGAGTACATATTCCTATACCTCGAAAGTCCCTGTAACCGCCATTTCTACAGTTTCTGGGGAGGCGATGTGTTCGTAATGTGCACCTCAGGTAACCATTTTGAAATTTTCGCACAGAATTTTTAACGAGAATCTAACACTTTGACCTTTGAACGGGAAAATGATAGGTCATTACCATTACCATTACCATTTCCTTTAATTTACCAGGCTGGTGCTGGTGAACCACTGGTGCTGGTGGAACCGCCTCCCAGTTAGCTCAATTGGTTAGAGCGCCGGATTGTGTTGTGCAGGAGGTCGAGGGTTCGAGTTCCGGCCGGACCAATACTCATGGTCTTAAAATCAGTGAGGAGAATTTTCTACCTTTCTATAGTCAAGAAAATATTCTAGTCTGCTCAGATAAGGACAAATAAACCGTAGGCCCTGTCTCCTGCAAGGTTAGCGGTAGGAGACGTTAATTTCTCACGCACAAGATTAGTGTATCGTGGTTGTCCTCCCCTGGGGTAGGACGGGTGGGAATTGGCCCTGAAAAGTCCCTATGGGGAGTGGTCAACTAACCTAACCTATGTCATGTACTGTAGGATATTACGCATTCTCACTTTAAACCCAAAAGACCTGATGCTTCTTTTATTTAATAACTGAGCAGTTAAAAACGTCAACTTTACGAAAGTTGGCATTATTTTGGTGCTATCTGATTGAGATAGAAAAAGAGCTGCTTCCAAATAATAGTCCTTAACGCTTTTCTATACTCCCAAACATTTAGTCACGAAAGTCAGCAAAACAAATGAACTTGTTAGGAAGGAACCAAAGTTTCTAATGGTATAAGTATAAATGATGGCTGGGTGGATCATCTCAGAACGAGATTAGTAACCCTGACGACCACAAATGATTGAGAGAACTTTCCACACAGCTCATCCAGTCATGAATGGAGTCGAATGAAAAATTTAGGAGGAGTTGATGGTGTAACTTTCTACACCATTAACTAAATTTCGTATATCTACCGCACAAAGGAAATAGTGCATTTCTGGCGTGCTAATTGGCTAGTTAGAAGGTGAATAGCAAGTACTATGAACCTCCACTTTGGTGAATAATTATTATGTATCAAGCTTATGATCATTCATTCTCTTTGCAAGACAATTCAGGTTTCGATGTAGCATGCATAGCTGAACTGAGTTTATGAAAAAAAAAAAGTGACGGAGCCGGGAGAAGGATGCTGATGACAAACATGAGCAGGTTCCTTAAATTAATTAATTCAATCGTTTACCGGCTTCACAGCCTACTCGGCAAATAATCAGAGTAGTCTGGAGATAATCAGGTCGTCATCCTGACCAAATCCTTTCTCGTGCCTTCCTTTGTGAGGAAATATTTGAATTAGACGCTCTCCGAGCGTAAAACGAGGTAACCTGTAGAGGAGATCTTAAAAAAGAAGGGGGGGGGAGGGGGGAGAGAGTTTGGATCTTTGGAGTAATTGTTACTGATGGAGATAATGTAGATGATGAGGACTTCAAAGAGTGATCAGTTTGAACGTTTATGTGAATGACGAGAAGTTCATCTTGTAAACAGCAGTACTCTAGATTTATGTCACGAATGTATCGAAACTATCTTTATCGTCATCACAGAGATGGCTCGCTCTACAAAAAAACTAAATTAATTCTCTCAAAACACGCAATCGAGGCCGCTTTGTTTTACGATATCAGCCAAGTTGGCGATAAAACCAACTCGAATTTCAGTCGCAAAGGCTTTGAATTTTTACCGACTTTCCAATATTTGGTGATCTCTCAAAGGCGGATTTTATCGTTGTGAACAGTCTTTATGTGAGTGTTAGTCCTTGTGCGAGCTTTTACCTGGAATAGTGAGCCCTGAATTTTTCAAGACTTCGACTTAGTGTCAACACTGTTCTTCATATTTTCCAACGCCGTGCACCACGATTCTTTTTCACAAACTTGAAAACATGCAAAGCGCACCTACTTCATTAATTAAAGGCAAATCATTTCATCGGAGAAACAACCAGGCATGAATTTTCTTCTCATCATAAGCAAGTTGTTCACAAAACTCATGAGAAATTAAACACGATTAATTCAACTATTTGGAGAATTTGTTAGTCGCCAAGCGAATCAAAAAGTTGAGCCCCTAAAGTTGTGTCGACATCGAATGCAGTTACACACCACTGTTATCATCAAAACCCAACTTTTTTAGTAATGTAAATTACGATCCACTAGTTGAGTTCATCGTGAAGAAAAGTAGTTTTAAGACTGTTTATGATTAATAATAATAGACTTGATCTGTTTATTTCAGTTGGCATATTCTACTTTAGATAGGGAGATTAAAGTTGTGTCGATATTGAATGCAGTTACACACTATTTTCTTACTCGGAACTGGTCAGCTCAGACGACCACCACAAACCGTATAATATCTATCCAAGCTTCAATTCTTTTTCGATCTAAAGAAATACATTTATAATTCGAAGTCAGAAAAATGCCAATCAAGTCTTAATCTCGTAGAAAAATTCAGAAAACGTGATTGAAAACTTACTTTTGTGGTGGGTCATAAAAACGGGACTGTCTTTACAGGTTACCAGATTCAGGTAAGCGGAGTTTTGAACAGACTATAAAAACGACTTCTCTCTCTTTTCAATTCTTCTGAAAAACTGGTTTAAAACATAATAAGCTAACACTTAAAACAACGTGCGTAGTTATTTTCAATCGTGAGTCTTGTAATCAAATAAATCTGTCATCTTAAGGCAACGCCAATTTGCTAAACGAAACACGCACCACCGTGGCTTAGGGGCACCATCATCTAAAGCCAACTTTTTTTGTATAATTATATAAGTTACGATCCACTTATTGAGTTCATCATGAAGAAAAGTTGTTTAAGGACTGTTTAGGATTAGCAATACTACACTTGATCTATGTATTTCAGTTAGCATATTCTACTTAAGATCGTGAGATTAATAAGATACTGTTCCCTGACAGGTAACGATAAACTTTGCTTCCTAAACGCCTTCCTTTACCTATGTTTCCTCTGCGGTTGTAATGAACCAGGTTTCAGGCAAGATTCTACTTCTAAACTATGCTGATATTCTGAAATGCTCCAGAAATAGCTTAAAAGGCTGTCTTCGATTGGATTTCTTGTCCGCTGTCAAGAAATTTACGAAGCATGCTCGTTGTATTTAAAAAGCTTTGTTATTTAGTGATAGCCCCCTGACATACTTCTGTGCGCTCCAAAGTGTTATTGAACTTTTCGGCCTGTAGTTTAGTGTAGCGACGAAATTTCAGATGATTAAGGATTAGTTGTTCTCTCCCAAGCGACATCAAGGAAAACGCAAATTGCTATCTGACTGAAATAAATTGAACTTTTTTGCTGGTTTAAAGGCTTTGAGACATTGTGCACATGCATCAAACTAAGTATATTGCAGGAAAGCGGTCATGGTATATTCACGGCCACATTGCAAATTCGCGCCCTACCACCTTTGCGAGCTCGCCCCCTAACGTAAAACGATTTCCCCTCCTAACGAAAAACAGGTTTTTCCCCAAATATTTCGAATCATTTCCCTACACAGAATGAGTTTTTTTCATGTCGAATCTTTTGATATTTTTGCGACGAACATGAAATTTTCACATGCAAATTAGTAGTCGTGTTAAATGCGCACGACTGATGCATGAGTAATGCAAAGCCGCTACTTTACCCAAGTCTTAATCTAGAGAATAAAGGCTGATAGTTTCGAAAGAAACTGTTTGGGGCTGCGTCGGTGGGAGTAACGAAATAATTTGGATATATCAACAAAGTTGAAATGGTAAATTAATTTATTCATGTTTTTCTCGTTGCCATGCACCCACCAATAACGTAGCTCCATTTTCTGCCTTTAAAAGCACACACAACCCACAATTCCTCTATTCGCTCCGACGAAGGGCTAACGCTCGAAACGTCAGCTTTTGTAATCATTACGGTGGCCAATTTACCATTTCAACTTTGTTGATATATCCAAATTATTTCTTAATCTAGAGAGTTTGACGCAATTTTCTGCTTTGTTGAGCAGCAATTTTTAATTAAGAACAAGTTATCTCGCCCTACTTTCAAACTTCGCGCTAGCTCAAAAACTTCAACAGCTTTACAAACGAGTTTTTTTGCTATTTGGGAGCGAACTGGTAAAGGTGGTGCTTTCCTTTTAACCCCCACCCCTGAGGTATTTTTTGTCAAAATCTAAGCCTAAACAACAAAGCACTCTGTTTGAAAATACCTTAGTTTTGGTTCACTGATTTAAAGTGTCCCTCAGGCAGTAACGATTGTGACACAGTAAACATTTGCGTAATTTGAATTTTTCCTCATAACTTGGATTAAGATGTTTTTCAATGTTCAAGTTAGTGCTCCTGAGACAAATTCATGTCATACAATCAGTCTGCTTGAATCTTAATAGTCCCTCACCATCTGGTTATCTCTTAAAAAAAGCATCGAATTGTGTTTGATGAGCTTCATTACATAAGCTTGATAAAACTCGGGTATTTATAACTTTTAAGAAAACTCATCATTATTGAGCTGTCCGTTAATCTCTCTGGTCACACCTCTTACACCTTATGAACTCTTACATAACTGCGCAAGATAAAGTGCAGTGGATTTCTACTGATGTTAATAAATAATATTAACATGTACAATACGATGGAAAAAATGTTTAGCTACTGTTAACCCTTATTTGCGCTTTGTGAAGCAAGAGGCTGTAAGGGACCTTACTAGGCAGTTAGGATCACTCATACATAGATGACCGCTGGTGGATGTTGGCTGTGTCAAATGTCTCGTATATATTTACTGGTTTTTCACTTTTCCATCCGTGTTGAACGACAAACTCAAACTAAACGAAGGCAAGACCGAAATCCTCATTATTTAGACACCACAACAACTGCTAAGTTGGATAACTGAACGATAAGCTCAAACTGAACTAAGGCGAGACCGAAACAATCATTATTGCGACACCACAATAACTGGGAAGTTAGATCAATGAACGATAAGTTCAAATTGAACGAAAGCGAGACCGAAATCTTCATTAATGGGACATCACAATAACTGGGAAGTTAGATAAATGAACGATAAGTTGAAAATGAACGAAGGCGAGACCGAAATCCTCATTATTGGGACACCACAATGACTGGGAACAGTGTATAACCATCAGTACTCATGTTGGTGACTCGAACATTAAACCTGTGCTTGCGCTAGAGATTAAACTTCATTCCAGACTGTCCATGCCAACAGAAATTGGAAATATAAGCAGCTTTTCACTGATGTCTACAACATTATATTCACCATGCCACATTCAAAAAATATCTCTCACAACCGGCCCTCATTGGTTCGTTCACTACAATCCGTGAATATGCTAAATAGGCTACTGCAGTAGTCTTCCGTACTTATCACCAGTTTGCGTTATAACTAAATTGCAGCGGATAAGGAATGCTTTGTCTAAACTGATCTTGAGAGAACAAAAATTGTGCCACAAAACCTCACTTATTTTTTAATTACATCCGGCTACAGATAAGAAACAGAGTCCACTTTAAAACAGCTCCAAATACTTTCACGATTCTTTAAATTATAATTTTTCGGCCCCCTTCTACCGAAAGATGAAACTCAGAAATCCTTCTTAGTAATACATGTCTTCAGTCTACAGCTACCCTAGGTAAACAATTTCTACTGTTCTGTCCCAAAATCCCACTAACATAGAGAGTGCAAATACTATCGAAATCTCACCTCTTTCGACGGGTGTTTTTATCATAGCGTTTCATCGTAGAACAAATTTTTCTTTTAATTATATTTCAGTCTTTGTGGTGACTTCGTATTCATATCCCCTTCTCTTCATAGTTTTGGTTGATTGTACTAGTATTTCAACTCTAAATTGTTACGCAGATTTGAAAATTTCATGTAACTTGCGCGTCATCAACTTATCATGATTCTCATTATTAATATTACTGTTGTTATTATTATTATTAGGCTTTATCCTTCTTATAATCCTCACAAACTGTCCCAGTCTTCTCTGGGTCAAGGAGTGCCTTGCACATGTATGAATGCCATCCACCAGAGGAGGAGCAGAACTCCGAAACACAATAGTGCAAGGTCAAAAAGATCATTGACATTTTTTCTTCAAATAATGTCAAATTCGCTGGATTGAATGAATTCTGTTGCTTATATTTGTGTTGATCCCGGCACTGGCTACCGAGCGTCCGGAGTGTCCCGGCTCCCAAACTTACATGCCATTTAATCCAGTGCGACGGTACCACAGCTTAACTAAACAAAGCAGCTAATTATAAAGAGGGTTTTGTGTTGTTTACAATCAGGCTGTACTTTCGCAGAACAGGGGTAGGAGTTTTGAAGGGCCAAAGCAGGATAAATTTTGACACCTAACACATGAACACCGCTCAAAGAAGAAATTTTTTTCTATATTTGTCTGTTCAAAAAGCCAAACCGAGATAAAAGAGAGGGAAACGCTCAAAACAAACCCTTTCTTCAAATTTGCCGATGAAGGAACAAGAGTTACGCAATAGATGGACCAGTGGGTGACACTGATAAGATATGGTTTCTCGTTTCGTTTCAAAATTATCGAACTACAACAGCTGATTCGGTCAGTTTTTCTATTGTAACACATCAACAGAAAGCTCCAGCGCAGACATATAATATCGATTTGAGTCGTTTGAACGCAGGCATCGGAAAAATCTTTTACAAGCAGAGTAATTGAAAGAAGCCATAGCTCGCCTCAGCGCACTGATTCGTTCACATATTTCAGTAAGATTTAGCGCGTTCGAGGCGGCGACGGCAGATAACTTACCCGGGTTCTTTAAAAAGCGTTATCTTAAAGAATAATGTTGAGTTAGTCCGTCGTAATTAATATGAATTATAATTCGGATAAAAAGGAACTGTGCTAGGACATCTTCATAATGCACAACAAAGTAGATAATTTACAAAATCTTGATATGGCATGAATCATGGACTGCTATTTTTAACGTAATCGAAAGTATCTTCATCTCCACCACTGAAATTTAACTTGGCTTTACTAATTTTCAATGAACCTGAGGCCAAATTGTATTGCTTATTCTGTCTTTTCTGAGGTTGATAAATCTGCACATGCAAGTAACAATTTGAAAACCGCGAGACGGGGATTTCGATGAATTGGCTGGAATTATCAAATTGGCATGTACAGAAGTGGTAAACAGCTTGTTAAATAAACTTTAGGGCTATGCTTTGACCTCCGTATGGTTCATTATTTAAACATCTGAAGTTGTTTACCGATTTGAAATGGTTAATAAGGATTAATCGTCTCTTGCGATCGCCGTAACTTTACATGATATCTTCCCTTTACATCTACCCCATCAATAGTTTTTAACCGTCTTGTTTTCTTTTGAACTGTGCAGATTTTGTCTGTTGGACAGGTCCCTGCAATCAATATGGCACCAGAACGAAGCGTGAACTCTTCTGCCTAAAATAATGTTTTCCTAAATTCTGAAAGCATACCATACTTTTTCAAGATGCTATGAACGTTTCCTTCAGTTACTCAAACTCACATTAATGAATATTAAATTAGTTTGTCTTTTCTCTACCCTGGAGATCCTGATGCAAAATAAAATCCCTCAATCAGCTGGCCAACATTTCAAATCGTCTGGTTTTCTGAGCAGTGGCACAATTTTTTAAGAGGGCGAATACTTAAATCAGATGCATTGTTTGACGAAAACTCGACGGAATCACAACTTGAAAGAAATGGAGGACAAATTTTTAGATCATCTTTTGTTAAAATTGTTCCAGCCTCGCTGATCATATATTCCAACCGTTTAATGAAACAGTAAATGACCAGGAGTAAGTCGAAAGCGCAAGCACTTAAGGACCTAAGGGAGTCATTCAGAGTTGGTAAAGGTCGAACAGGTGAACAGTAACGCAGATAACAACAAACATATGAAACATATGTGTGAACTGCGGCTATGAGACGTATATGAGAACGATCCTTCGCAGTAAAGCACTATTTGAGCAATAGTGAAAATCAGACCTGAAAAGAAACTTCCCCTTTCCCACATTGTACGCTTTTGTTACGCCTTTATAGGCCATCGAAGTTGATCTTTATCTTACCTCTGCGAAAAAGACGAAAGTACCATATTTTCAACGGGTCACTATTCAAAGTTAAACATTAAAAATATGAAGAAATCTCTCTCACACCAACAAAATGCGATGGATTTTAATTCCATTTTGTCTAACGGTTAATTGAACCTTTAGAAAATGATCGCCTAAAGTTGGAATAATTTAATATATCAGGATATCACAGATTTCTTTCAATCTTTCACAGTTTATGAGGGTCACTAATTCATTCAAGAAACCAGATTTAGTTCGAACTCTCGGCTTATCCCTGAGTCATCAGTTCCCACATCAAATCCATAAATCAAGCTCGAAAAATGCACTTTTCAACAAATATTTCTCACACTAACAAAATGCGATGGATTTTAATCGTACTTTGTCTAGTAGTTTTTTGGAACCTTCACTAAGAAAACGATCCCTTAAAGTTGGAATATATCAGAATATCACTTCATATATCAGATATATCAGAATATCATTTCTGCCCATTTGGAGCAGTTAAATCACGGTACTGGGTAACCAACTATTCGGAAAAAGAAATAGTAAATAGGTTTTTTTAATTACAAATATCTCCCGTGGGGAACATTGCATGTTGTGCAGAACCATATTTCTGAAGTTGTCCTAGCAAAAGAAACTTCCCCTTTCCCACATTGTACAATTTTGTTAAGCCTTTATAGGCCATCGAAGTTGATCTTTATCTTACCTCTGCGAAAAAGACGAAAGTACCATATTTTCAACGGGTCACTATTCAAAGTTAAACATTAAAAATATGAAGAAATTGGTATTTTCGTTAACAGAAAAAGGACCATTTGCTATCGCACAAAATTTGAAAGCGGTATTTCATCGTGTTGGGGCGTACGAAGCTGCGGATGTTGCATATTTTTTCATTATTTTACGGGGGTGGGGGGGGGCAACACCCCATGTAGGCGTATTTTGAACTTGTCGATAAAAGCTTTTGATAATTTTTGAAAAAGGTTCATCACAAAGGTCCTTTAGGAACAATAAAATGAGCTTACAACTAACTGTCTGCGTATTCTTGATACTTATGGTCAGTGGCTCTTGAGAGTGCTGGGCTGAGAGCTTGGAAAGCGCACATTGTGGCGCACATCAGGTCACATCGTACGCTTGCCGAACAAGGGCAACTGTTTTGTTTTTGTTTTGTTTTTTACTGGCACAGCTTCCAAAATATGGTTCTCAACGAGTTTTAACAGAAAAAACTTGTACTTCTTAACTGAGTGGTAGGGCCTGACGGGAAAGTTTTGGCTTGAGGTCACATGCGACATCCTCGCGCCATAATCAAGTGCCAATTATTTTCCCATCTGTCCCGCCCAAAACTCAGTCAAAAAGCATTTTATCATATGACCGCTATGTGTTCAAACTTTCAAAAGTCTTGTTTCAACCAAAATTGGACATGATAGACGGGTGCACTCAGGACAACTACAAAAGCTAAATTTAGCATTTTACCTCAGGGATTTGATGAGGGGACTCTAATACCCCAGGGATAAGCCACGAGCCTGAACTACTCTGGATTCTTGAATGACTTAATGACCCTCCTAAACTGTGAAGGTTTGACGGAGAAATTGGCGAGATGGCATGTGTCTAATGAACGCTTTAAGACATCTTCTTGAGCTGATAAACCTTGAACGCAACCGTTGTAACAGTGCTGATGAACGTTTGTATACAACAGCTACAACACCGCTCATAAAAGCTGGAACAGATCAACTACATGTATAAGACCACCGATGAACGATTCAATACAACCGCTACAATACCGCTGAAGCTAATGGCACAATGCAAATTCTCTGACACCCGAACTCCTCGTGTAGAGCTTTTTGCATTATTATGATCAGGCCGGTGAACTGACACGGAACATTCCTGAATTACAATATGAAATACCGAATTTGTAAAAAAAACTAAGCAATCGTGCCTGTCCAAATTTTCAGCTGAGCCTCTGATATCTGTTCATTTTACTTATTTATGTGTAAACTTCCAAACTGCTTTTAGTTCCTCCAGAACTCTCAACAAAAATTTCATAACACACATCGTATACTTACTAAATTTTCCTTTGAGCCACGAACACAAATTTTATTTTAACTGTCAGCTATTAAGGAATGAACCTTTGCCCAGTAACTCCCCTTCATGAGTTTTTCATCCGAGTCTGATAAGATACATAAAGATATGACAAATGACTTTTATTTTAGCCAAAAAAAAAGAAATCACAGCGTTATCCTAGCGTACTCAGAAGCGTTAATGCCAGCAAATACTCTTGGTGGTAGATACTGTAACTTGTTGCTGGACAGGCCCCTATAGTCAACAAGTCAACTGCAAAATAAGCGCTTTCTTAAAAATGTTGTGGAAACTGATGTTTTGTTGGAAGAATATATACTCCTATTTTTTTAAGGTTCCTGTAACCGCCTTAAGCTCAGAAAACCCGACCTTTTCACGTTCTTAAAATTCAAATCAATGAGTGATTGATTATCGGTCCTTGGGGATTACCTATAAGTGGGTTGAAATGTCCTTCCACGATTTGCTTTCGGCCCTCTTGACAATGTTCACATGTTCGAATAAAAACTTCGGCCATCATGAAGATGGCTTAGAACGCAGCTTTGCTAAACAACAGCTAAATTCTGTTTAAATAACCTGCCTTTTAGACTCGATTGAAAAGCAGTATAAAAAGGTGGTTCCAGACCCTTCACCTAACAGGGGAGGGGGTTCTTAAATGCCGAAATTTTTTCTGTTTAGAGAAATAAGACAAGCTACTAGAACATAGGGAAATACTTAAAATATACAGTTTAAGGTGGCTGAACACAGTTTTTGATACCTTCGTTTCTTTCACCATTTTCTCTAATACCCTTGATCTCTCGGTCGCCAAAACTGGCAGCAAGCAAGTTAACAACACAAACTTCGGTTTTTTTGAAAGTTGAGCTGACGTATGTACCCTTGTCATGGCGACGTGAATAGATATAAAGAAGCAATTAAAATCGGTTTTGTTTCTTTGTGGAAAAACTAGTCATTAGATTTTCTTTATAACTTGCATGCAACAAGCTTGTAACGATACACTCATGTTAACACCATTTTGATAACAATTTAACAAAGAGATCTTTCATTGTCCCTTGTTGAAGGTTCACTCGATTTTCTGGAATTTCCTTTGTTTAAAATCAATTTTATTCAATACTCCAGTTACTTATCTCCTTAAGTATTTCCGTGCCAAATTTCGTGAAATTGTAATGAGTGGTTCTCAAGAAATAGGCATATTTCCGAGAAAGCAATTTTTCATTCAATCGCAGTGTTTTACTTACTACGCTTGCGCTGCATTTAACTGGGTTCTTTGAGTAACGACGAAAAAGCTGAGAATTGCTGGCTTCACACCAACGTGGTCCGAAGAGACCCTTCCCTTCGACATTAACTTGCCTATAAAAAATGAACCAATTTAGAACAAAGAATTCTCAAGATTTAGGCTTAAATAGGGCTAAAAATACATATCTGAGGATAGTTTATACACCAAGGAGGTTATGAATTGTTTCAAACCTGCGGGTAACTCTCTAGCTTTCAACCACCATCATCTTGAAAACAATGTAAATCAGTGTCTTTACTTAATCGCGCACATGTCAAAGCTCATTTGCATAATTCTAAAACATGACGAAGATACGTCTTTGACCGTTTAAAATTCGTTTGTTTGTCTTCTACGTTAATTATCTTAGGTTTTCATAACAATTGGATAGACATAAATTGCGAGTCGTCCTAAAACGTTGCATAATCGTGATCAGTCGTAACGCTTGCGTGAAAAGGTAAGCAAAGGGCGATCGGAAGGCGATTCCTCGATAATTTTCCTTCAATCAGGTCAATAGCCACGTACAGAGTGGAGAAGATCAAAATTAAATAATCCAGTCTGCCATTCTGGTCATTTCAGACATAAGGTGTCGCTTAAAAGGACACACAAACAAGTTAAAACATGTATGTTATGGTGTTATCAACAAAACAACCTTCTGCAAGAATTCTCGTTGTTTCTACCGAGGTTTAGCACACGGAATGCAATCAAAAGGTCCTCTTTTCTGAACCTTTGCTGCCATAATTAGAGATTTTACGTTGTTACAGTCCACAAAGTTCTTGAGGGACAAGCTTAATCATTCCTTAGGAGGCAAACCCGGCCTGGTATGTTGCGTGACGTGATTATGCCAACTTGTCCATTTGTTCCATGACTTGTTTCGCGGGTATGTAAATTGAAACTTAAAAGTATTTCATGTAACGAATTAGAACCAAAAGTTATAGATGGACTGAAATAAAAGAATTGGGGACGGTAATTGAGCTTACATTGATCTACCTCCCCCTCCCCCTCCCCCCCACCCCGAAGGTTCTAGCATACCTCGATCCAGCCCTCTCGCCTTGGATAAGTCTTTTACCCATGTGTTTGTTTAGCGGAGAGGAGAGGATCTTCAGTTATTGATCTGTTTTGAGAAATTTATCGCACAAAAATGGCTACTTGTTTCACAGAAAGCAAGGATTGTAGTGGATGCGGGTATTTAAGCGGAGCTTCAGTCCTGGTATCTCTCCTGGAATGCCAGGACGACGTATCAAGTAATTTGGAGTACCATCTATCCTGCGAAATCCTCGAGTACGAGTCAATTTTGCTTCACTACGGTCATTTTGGCTCCGAAAAAGGAAAAAATAAAGCGGACGTCTCTATGTTCTAAACATCGGAACGTTTTGGGAAAACACTGGAAATGCGGTAGAAGTACTTGTCAGCATCCAGAGCACAAAGGAACTTATAAGGCAGTGAAAGGTGGCCGAGTATTCCCCGCCAGACTGGCTAGAGATGTTTTCGAAATTTTTGGAATGATAGTTCCAGTCGGATCACGTGAGTACTTTTTTCAATTCCTTGAATGCGAAGGTTATTATTTTATTAAAAATTGATTTGTGAGGGCCTAGCTACACCAGCAGGCAGAGTCTCCACAAGATCAAAAGACAATTTTTTTCGTGACAAAATTTTATCTCTTTTTTGCATCCGCTCAAGTTTAAAGTGCTACTGAAACGAAATTTTAGTATCTGAAATATTTGCTCTAACCTGTAGTTTTGAATATGCTGATCATCATGAGATAATTTGCTTTGGCCAAAAAGAAGCGAAAGATATCTTTTTTAACCGTTCAAATCAAAAATTTTACACAAAGCCATGTCCGGGCCCTGATACCGAGCGAAATGGATTGATGACGTCACTGGTTGTGTTCACTCCGATAGCGTGGTTTATTTCACTCACTGTTTGTTTGTATTCGGGGGCGAAGGAGATGGCAGACATTGAAGTTTTGTCCAGTGAATCTTCTTTTGAACGAAGCGAAGTTGTCTCCAGTAGCGAAGAGGAAGATGGTGGCGTAAAATGGGGTTGACAGGCCTATACGACTCCCAAGCGTGTGTTTAGAGTAGCCTATTCAAAGTTTAGCCCTCACGAGTATGTCTTTGAGCGACCGCCCTCTTTTGTAAGATACGAGCGGCGGATTTTTGTATAGTTCGCTCAGTAGTGGTTGTGTTTCTATTAAATGCCAGTTTTTCATGAGAATTTGCTTTATGTGTGGCACTGAGTACGCACATCAGGGATGGCGTCTTTTTCGAACCGTTCGCCTTTGTAGATGTACAGCTATTTTTTTTACTGTCTCGATCGTTAAGTTGTCTGGATTGCTTTCAGCTTGCGCCACGCGCGCTGACTCGATCGTACTACAGTTCTTAGTGTTCAGTGTTCCAGCCGTTTTGGCTCGTTTTCTTTTCTTTATTTCGGTATTAAAACGAACGATTTCACGTTCATAGAAGCACATGATCGCCTTTACTGTTTCTTGCTCCGCGTTGTTAAGGATTTGCTTTATCTCATTTTTTAAATCCTCGTCTGCTCTTATTTTGGCCCTCGCCCTATATTGTAGGGATTCTGAGCATGTTCTGCCAGGCATTTGGTACAGAGGGATTTGTTCGTTATCCTCAGACTTGCCGATTAGATCATCTTCAATTTTGCTCCCTATCCAGGCGAACCTCTCGCAAATAGCCAAGATGCCGATGTGGCCGCCGATGAATAAGACGAAGATGGCATTTTGCCCGAAATCCTCTTTTTCGGCCTCCCAACATGCAAGCCACACTCCATGCTTTTACCCTTCTTTCACAGAAGTACTCAACCAGTGACGTCACAGGGCTGTTTTGGCCGCGCCAAGATGGCCGCCAATTTTGATCTCAGCCGGTCAACTTCGAAAAGTGTACTTTCCGGTATGCGTTCGCCCAAAAAAAGTACACAGCGTTTGCAAATAACGTTCAAGCTCTATTATATTGCAAAAATCTCGGATATGAAAATTACGTTTCAGTAGCACTTTAATACGGCTTTGTTTATTTAGTCGATTTTTCCCAGTTTTCACACGGCTTTAATTGTTTATTTACTCCATTTTGTCCAGTTCTCATCCGTGAAAAATTTGTCGGCGGCATGGTGGGAGATTTGCCCGCCGGAGCCAAAATTTTTAAATTCGAGACAAACCATTCACCATTGTAAAGTATTGGTGATGACAGAAAATATTTCGAGATAGACAACTTTTATGTTGGTGCGGTAGGCCAAACAGTGTTAAAAGTTAGGAACCGTTTTACAAGGAAAATTTAATTAAGCCTTGCTACTAACATTTGCAACAGAGTGAAAAAATGTCCAATTATTTGCTCTTGATACAAGTAATTAGAGAGGAACAGAAGTAAACACAAGAATAGGGAAAGGACGTCCAAATGAAAATTACAATGAATAAAAAGGAATAATTGAAAAAAAGAGCGCGAGAGAGAAAGAGAGAGAGAGAGAGGGGGGGCGAGCCAATTCGTAGGTTTCCTTCAGTTTAAGTAACATAACAATGCGCAACATCAAAAAAACAAGGCGTTCATTTTAAAAAAAAAAAAGATGAAACAACGATGATAACTGTATCAATTAAGATGGCAACCAGAGAATATAAACAGTTTATAATCTTAGGGATGGAAATGACCATAACGATAACTTTTTGCGTGTAAGATTGTCAAATTAGGTGGCATTTTTGAAAATAACTTTCTTGTGTACATTTCAGCCATCTGTAGCAGCTGCAGAAAGTTACATAACAGCCGGCTAAAGAATGAGTGGCTTTTGCTAAGGACATCAGTGGAAGAAAAACGAAATCTAGCTGAAGATAAGGGTTCTTGTGGCATAGCATACTTGTCGAGGCACGTATATCAATAACTTCATGCGTCCCACATGCAAGAGATCTCTAATGCTTAGCGCAATCAGTCCAACGGTGATAAATGTTATCAATTACTGATTGCCTTGCCTGATTTTGACTTTTCAGGAAGCAAAAAGGGAGGCAAAATCGGCGATGTTTTCTATTCCAGATTAAGAAGTCGAGATATACAACCGGGATTCCACTTGGACTCCTCAGGAAGTGGCATGAAATGGCTGAGACTTTTTCAAACGGTGACTCGTCAGATGAAGAAGAAACCGATGGGCACGTGTTAAAGACCTACAATGAGGTTATGACAAGGACTGCCTCACTCACAGGACAAAAAGTAGAACCGGTTTCTTCTGGGCTTTAAAAGGAATGGGAATAGGTAACAACAAATGAAAAAGCCCTTTGTTTGGATCACGTGGAAGAGACATGTCGCCCTGTTTGCAATGTAATCGCTTTAAAAGACTGCGAAGAGTTATTGCAAGCATTCAAGGCTCCAATAACAAATGAGGTCTGCTTGGTTGACTTGAAGTTGCTGATAACCGCATACAAACAGGCACCTTCGATTAACTTGAAAACACAGATCTTGAGTATCTATGCAACGAGCTATTCAACGAAATTCTTAAAGAAAATGCACCAGCCCTTTGAAAAACTGAGCGATCGACAAATTAAGAAGGCAAAAATGTCGAAGCTGGTTTCAACGTCAACAAACTGCCACACCGCAGAGTCCGAATAGACCTAGTGAAACTTGATCGTTTTCTGTCTTTTGTGGACCAATCATTTTTTAAAAAGGTGTGGCCTATGGAACAAGGACTTTAAAACTTGACTCTGGGGATCGTCTTGTCCTGCCAAATGTCATCAGAATTGCTGGACGATCAACGATAATTGAACAATCTCTCAGTTAAACACTGTTGCGAGGAAGTCTTTGACCCCCTTGAAAAATCAACGCTTTACAGAATTTTGCAAGCAAGAGAGCCCTCACAAAGGCGATCCCTTCAAGGGCTGTACAACACTGCTGCAAGCGGAGCGGAAGGGTTTGAAGCAATGCACAAGATAGTGGAGGAACTGGAAGAGGGCGGGGCAACTTCAACGGGGTGTGAAGACGTTCGGAAGAATCTGAAGGATGCAAAGCAATACCTGAAGACAGCGTATGGGATGCACTGTCAAGAGGATAGAAGTCCTTTCCTTGACCATTGTATGCGTGTAAGCGTTTTTCTCTAAGCGATCCCCAAGACCCTGAGTTTCAAGGAAATTGTTCCCATGAACCTCAAGCTAGCTGTAATAGTTGTAAAAGTTTGAAATTCGTGATTCAGGAAATCGGAAATGAAACTGAAATTCCTTTGATAACTTTTGACAGCACAGAGAAGAAAGAAGACCGGAAACATGACCATGGTTAAGCTAGAGAGGGGATTCTTTAGTGGAAGGCGCATACAATCTGGACAAAGAATCAAGAGAGAATAAAACAGAAGTTGCTCGCGTCCCTCGGAAAAAATGCCTCCTTCATTGTCATGCTGGGCCATCAAATTCATCAAACTAAAATACGGGGAAAAGCAGTCTGAGTGGTTTGGAAAAAAAGGAATAAACTGACATATCAGTTCAGTTATTACGAGGAATGCAGAGGACAACGGCCTTGAGATTATGTCATATGTTCACCTTTTTGAAAGCTGTGCCCAAGACTGGAACACGGTCTACGCAATTCTAGAAAACCTTCTCGGTAACATTAAACAGATCAAGCCTACAGTAAATGAAGTATTTTTGCGATCAGATGGCGCAGGCTGTTACCACAACAACAATCTAAGTGTAGCTGCCTCTAACGTTGGTTCACGCGCTGGAATCAAGGTGATGAGGTAAGATGAGAATGCTTTTTGATCACAACGCGAAAACATTCTTTCCAAAACATGCAAATTCATAGCTTGATCGACTTCAGAACTTTTAAGTTCAAGCTTTCTTGCTGTCTCTGTTCATTATAGTAACTTATATTTCAGAGCCGATGCAAACAATGTTGATCAAACTCTTTCAATAATACATTGCAGGAACATAATTATCCTCTCCACCCTTAAAACGTCGCATACCACCGACCCCCCTGCTTAAAGGCAGGTTAAAACGTATTCTCAAGTTAATTAGCCTCTCTAGTTCACATGCTATTGCTATACGCACAATACGCGTCGCGAATGAATGATTACTTTCTCAAAGGACATCCTGAGAGAGTTCAACTGCGGAGGTATTTATTTATTGCGAAGTTGCCCTTTTTTATTGATTTCTCTTTAGAATCGTTAAAAGTATAATCTTCATATTAACATTTTCATGATGAGTAGAATGTGTTCATAGAGGCAGGAGAATACACTAAGGCTACCTAGTAATATCTGTATTAGTATGGCAAGTATTGATAGATCAGTTATTCCAACCGAGATACTTCCTTTTCTAATTCTCAAGCTATGATTTTTCTGAACCACAATCTGGCAAAAATGTTTGCCATCGCATAATCAGTCCTATGAAAGGGGCAATTCCTAGATATTGCAATGAAGGCCATAACATTATGACGGCAGCTGACATGCACGTAGCATTAAAAGTGAGACAAGTGATAGGAACGTCAGCTGCTGTTTGCGAAATTGTTAGTGATAGAAAGGAACTCAGAATTAAGGGCATCAATAATTTCAGCTTTTTCTACAATTCTGCGTATGAAAAGGATGGTCTTTGGCTCTCAAAAGCCAATGAGGTCGGTAAGGACAAAGTAATACCATGGTCAGAGCTCATCCTTGAGAAGCAAGACCCCATTGTGTCAAGGGAAGTAGACAATCATGGTTTCTTCGCCACAGCTCCACGGCCATAAAACAGAATCGCAATCATAGCAAAAGTTCCAGCGATGATAAAGAGGACATGCTATTTCACTGCCCAGAACAAGATTGCTGCTCTTAGTTCACTTCTTCAGAAGAACTCCAAGATCATGTGCACCTCGGGGAGCACAGCAAGAAAGAAGCATCAGCGAGCCTTTACGACGGCCTTAGACGTGACTGGGCAATGAAATTTTCCTCCCTAACTCTTGAATCAAAGATGGCAACACCCGAGGTGACGGGCGAAGTTGAACTGACTAAAGTGTACAAGATGGGCTGGGCCCTTCAGAGACCGGAGGGTAGTGGAACAAAATTCACCGAGAAAGTGAAAGGGTATCTCTCAAGTAGGTTTCAAACCGGTGAAAGAATGGGCGGAGAAGCCGATCCCGCGCAAGTCGCGGCAGAAATGAGAAAGGCGAGAGAGGTAGATGGTACAAGAAAATTCACCAGAAATGAATGGCTAACGAAGAGCCAAGTTCAAAGCTTCTTCTCGAGGCTTTCTGCTTTGTAACGAAGAAAAACCACAGTCCCAAAAGATTCAGAGCAGGATGCAAACGACGACGATGACCACGACGACGACGACGACGACGAAAGTCTTATCGAAGAAGAAAGCGGTTACCTTGAACACGAAGCAAGGAAAAAGCATGTAGCGGGTGTTATTTCCGAAGTCGGACTTGCTCATCCAATATTATCTCATGGGCATAATATTTGCGAACATGTTACAAATGACACGTTAGAGAAGTTTAAAGTCACCTCTTTGAAGGAAATCTGTGCATTTCTTGAAATTTCTTTCAAAGGCAGAGATTTGAAGGCCACCTTACTCAAGAAACTAAGTGACATGGAAACCGAATGTACATGTTTCCAAGAGATTTAGGAAGGCTACTTCTGACTCTGTGTCTCATTCCATTTCATGACCTTCGACCGCTGCATGAACTGGTTTTCAGGTATTTTATATGCGGAGATAAATTACATTCGCTGTGGGGATAGTAAGTGGAAACAGGAGCTAAAGGACCTGTCACTATTTATAGCCGGGGTGGAGGATTTTGTGGGGATCACGTGGTTGTTAAGGGAAACGATAAGTTGTCGCCAACAGAAATTAAAGGAGGACTGATGAAAATAGACTGCCTATTTACTGCCATTGTGAGGTGGGGGTTATACGAATATCACAGAGCCTTAAGGCGGGTTTAGGTGGAATTTATTGTAATACTACCAACATCCTCCGATTCCCTCCTTTACCCCCTCCTAGTTTATAAACAATGACCGGTCTCTAACTTATAAAGGCTGATAGTTTCGAAAGAAACTGTTTGGGGCTGCGTCGGTGGGAGTAACGAAATAATTTGGATATATCAACAAAGTTGAAATGGTAAATTTGCCACCGTAACGATTACAAAAGCTGACGTTTCGAGCTTTAGCCCTTCGTCGGAGCGAATAGAGGAATAGTGGGTTGTGTGTGCCTTTAAAGGCAGAAAATGGAGCTACGTTTTTGGTGGGAACATGGCAACGAGAAAAACAAGAATAAATTAGTGGAATGAAAAGCGTTCGTTGATCCCTGTGGGATTTAGACTGCCAGTCTCTAACTTAGACTGACTGCGTCGCGAAAAGCCTCGTACACTTCAAGACAAAAGTATTGAGACAAAAAGATTTAGCCTGGTAATAATGGGAAATGTGGCGGGTGGATTACTAACGTTTCGCTATTATTAACTGCTTGGATATCCTTATCATCAACAAATTACCTTAAAGCTGAGAGGTATGTCACGGAAAGTCTGAACTACCATTTACGAAATTATCTTTATGCAGGAGGTTGTTTTGTAAATAACACGGTAACATACGTGTATTTTAACTTGTTTGTGTGTCCTTTTAAGCAACACAGTGTGTCTGAAATGACCAGAGTGCCAAATTGTATTCTATCATTTTGATCTTCTCCACTCTGTACGTGGCTATTGACCTGATTCAAGGAAAATTACCGAGGAGCTTCTGATCGCCTTTGTTTACTTTGTCGTGCAAGCGTTACGACTGATCATATTTATGCAGCGTTTTAGGACGACTTGCTTTTTTTCCATCCAATTATTATGAAAACTTAAAATACTTTACGTAGAAGATAAACAAATAAAGTTTGAACGGTGAAAGACATATCATATATCATTTTTCAGAATTATGGAAATGAGCTTTGACACGTGCGCGAATAAGTAAAGACATTGATTTGCGCTGTTTTCAAGAGGATGGTGGATGAAAGCTAGAGAGATACCCGCAGGTTTGAAACAATCGGTGACCTCCTTGGTGTATAAACTATCCTACGATATGACTGTTTAGCCCGATCTACAACCGCATTTTGCGAATTCTTGGTTTTGAATTGGTTAATTTTTGATATGCAAATTAAGGTCGAAGGGAAGGGTCTCTTCTAATCAAGATGGTATGAATAGGATTTCAAGTGAAGTTTCCATATTTTGTCTGTGAACTGATTGAACATAGCACTTGAAGCAAGAGAGAATTCCGTGAACTATAACATTGCAGTCGCAGCGCGCTCGACAAAGCTGTGAAATCTCTTTTGGTCAAGCCAATAGTCAATTCTCGCTTACGGTGAGGCAAAAAAAGAGAATTGGAAAACAATCAAACTATTTTTGAAATGTATGTCCTAAACCCTTTTCATAGGAAAACATTAAGGAAAATTGTTTTGGACGGGAAGTCGAGAGGACCGCTCTTAGCGGGAGTGGCACTTAATTATGCTGATAAAGGAACTAGAGTTGGGTGATTAATGGAACAGTGACTGACATTGTGAAAAAACTGGTTTCTTGCTCTGTGTCAAAACAGATGATTCAGTCAGGTTTTTTTATTTTAAAACTTCCACAGAAAGCTTTAGTACAAACATGCTCTGTCGATTTAAATCGTTCGCTCGCGGCAATCAAGAAAACATCCACTAATGGTTTGAAAGAAACTTTGTTACAGCGTGCTGAATTGTTCATGCACGTATTTTTGTGAAAAGTCGGGTGTTCGAAGCGACAGCAAATAAGTCGCAAACGCTCCTTTTAAAAAAAACCATCATGTTAAAGAATAATGTTGATCCGTTGTGATTAATATAAATTGTAATTCGGATAAAGAGAAACTCCACGCCTATAACATTCGCAAAATGCATGACAAATAAACAATTCACAAGCTCCTGATAGATATAGTTTATGCGATGCTATTTTTAACATTATCGAATGTCTTCATTTCCACTTCTGAAATTTAAACCAGTTTTACTAATTTCCAATGATCCTAAGGCGCAATAGTATTGTTTAATTAGTCTTTCTGAGATTGAAAACATCTGCACATCTAGTATATTTTTTAGAAATAATAATTTCAAAACCATGGGGCACGGATTTCGTTTAATAAACTGGAATTATCAAATTTAAAAAAGTACTTATTGATATATTAACATAAACTTTACGCGCTATCCTTTGACCCCCGTATGGTCCATTATTTAACATCTGAAGCTGTTTATGGAACGAACTAAATTGAACTCGTGTATTGAGAACTTGAAGAAATATTTGAAATCATCTTTATAGCGAGTATTCTGCCAACCTTTCTGTTCACATATTTCAAAAGTTACCTTGTGAAACATGAGGCTTTATGTGATCTTATATGAAGGAGTTTGATACAGTTAGAAAGCAGCGGCTCCTCGGTGATGTTTGGCTCTTTAGTTAGCCTCTGGTAAATTGATCGTTTTCCCTTTTTTTCTTTTATTCTTAAGCAACCTCGGTTTACAGTAAAAGAGGCTTACTTACAGCTTTAAGCTCCTCCAGGGAGAAATCCTAATGTCGGCAAACACTCCTGGCGGTAAATCCTGTAACTGGTTGTTGGACAGGTCCCTGAAATCAATACGGCACCTCAGCGAAGCGTGACTCTGCTGTCTAAAATAATGTTTTCCATGGACAATATCTTGAAAGCATACGATACTTTTTCAAGATACTATGAACATTTTCTTTTTCCCCAAATACACATTAATGAATAGTTATTAACTTAAACAACAACAAACATATGAAACATATGTGTGAACTGCGGTTATGAGACGTATATGAGCACGATCCTTCGCAGTAAAGCACTATTTGAGCAATAGTGAAAATCAGACCTGAAAAAAATTTCAGGCCTGTACGGGATTCGAACCACTGACCTCTGCGATACTAGTGCAGCGCTCTACCAATTGAGCTAACAAGCCAACTGGGAGCAGGCCATCAAATTAATTCGACATAAACCCGTAGATGATAAATCAAAAGTTAGTTTGTCTTTTCTCTACCCTGGAGATCCTAATGCGAAATAAAATACCTCAGTCAAGGGGCAAAATTTTCACGTTTCACATTGGTTTTCTG